>NC_080089.1:13388033-13747200 GCF_950005125.1 Chionomys nivalis | reverse complement strand
CCTGAGTGTGTGGGCGTGGCACCTGTGCCGCTTAACGCTGAGGCCACAGGAGGGGATCATATATCTTCCTCTTATTCTCTACACTATTTCCGTAAGACAGGGTCTTTCACTAGGCTGGAAATTCACCTTTCAGCTATCTCCAGGGCTCTGCCTGCCTCTGCTCCTTCCCTCTCCCCAGTGCTGAAAAGGCAGGCACAGAAATTCACACCTGGCTTTTTACATGAGTTCTGGGGACTTGAACTCAAGTCTGCATGCTTGCACACCACTCTTACCCACCAAGCTACCTCCTTATTGGGATTTTTGAATAAGTATTAGAGAAAATCAAAGGCCTGCTATGGAGGTAAAGGCTATGGGGGTTCAAGAAGGCACAAAGAAAAGATACTGTAAGAGGCCATGGAGCAAAGTGCTGGAGAGTTTAAGGACAAACAGAAGCCAGAAGATGCTTGAGTAGGGCAGGGGTGTAAAATGAAGACCCAAGCCAACATGTTCTAAGTACAGGATGCCGGAATCCAATGCAACCATGCTATGATGTGTTTCCTAGATGCCATATTGCTGTTCCTATCAATCTGCAACGAATATTTCTTCAGCTGTTTTATAATCCATCAACCTGGGCTTCCACATCATGCTAACGTTTCCCCTGGCCTCTAACGTGCTGCAAACGACAGTCAGAAGGCTCATTCTCCCGCCTTTACTCCAGTCTCCTCACGGTGCAAACGCACGGCTCATCTGAAGAGCCAAAGCCTTGAAGGATGTGAGGATGGCGGCCCCAGGTGTGATGAGACACACCTCGCTGTCCTTGGTGCCACGGCACAATGTACCCACTGGAGTCTGGCTCACACACGCCCAGGAATTGCACAGTTAAATCCCCCGCTTCTCTGGAGAACAGCATTCGCCAGGAACGTATGCCAGCACCTTCCTTGCCCACTCTGTACTTTCGCATCCTGGCTCCTCCCTACTTCACAAATGCAATCTTCAGGTTCTTTTTCTGAACATCAGAAAGAACGAGGGCAGCCCAGAGAAAACTGGCTAGATGGGGTGAGGGCCGATAACAGTTGGCAACCTTCCAGGAGATTACAGAGCTGGGACTGTCATCCTGGACAGAACGGAACGAGGAACACTTTGAGAACCGCCCTCTGCTTCAGACGTGCTCCTAACCTCCGTCGTTTGTGCACCATTGTTCACTGCTGGATCCATAACCACCAACCCAGTGTAATTCAGTAAAACTTGCCCAGGAAGATTAAAGCAATGATTAGAAACCATCTAGGTCTGTCAACCGCTGGTAATCTATGGCCCCGTGACCTGGAGGGCCTGTGTCTAAATGTGATTTAACGCACCCCTTGCCCCCATCTGTAACCCCCATTTCACATTTGCAGTTTCTTCAAAGCAACATTTCTCTTCAGAATTTTTCTTTTTTTATCTTTTTTTTTTTTTAAACTAAGAGACTACAAACAAGCTAAACATGAAGTTGGTGAACACATTTTCTTGCTGTTTAGGGGTGCCTGGCTAAAGTCTGGGTTCTTTGAAACAATGCGTCAGGAAAGTGAGTATGCCTTAGACTTTTTCCCTGCCGTGCCAGTGACAGAAGGCAGCTGTGGCCCAGGCTGTGACTCGGTTTAAAGGCTGATATTTGACTCCATCTCCCTAACAGCAATCATTGCTAGGATTCAGTCCTAAGGCGCTGTGCCTCCTTGGCGAACCCACTTAACTGTCATCATTAATGGGAAAATTGCTTCACAGTACAGTTTCCAGGGCACCAGTTTTTAACCCCAGGGTATGTGGCACACATGCATTTTTATCAAAATGTAAAGCAAGTGACGTATGTGGATTAGCTGGGACTAGCATTTTATGGTCAGAATTTCTTGAGTGAATATTTAAGATATTAAAGAAAATGTATTTTATCAGTCTCCCAGAGGATTTTTGTGATGCATCTTTTCCTGTCTCATTTTGAGTTGGATACATCATGTGAGTTTGGACCACACACAGGAGACTTTCCCTCCTATTGGCTGAGTGTTCAATGACTTGATGTCTTAAACAGAAGAATAATTATATATGCCAAAGACATTCAAATTGCATTATTTCCCCCTCCAGTCCTCATGTGGGTTGGGTGGCCACATAGTATGTAAGAACCCAATTAAACTTGAATTTCAAATAAAGAATAACATTTTTTAAGTCATGTTTATTTCACTGCAATACTTGGGGCATGATTGTACTCAAATATAACTGACTAATTGCTTGTCTGAAATTGAAATCCAGCTGCGTAGCCTCTATCTTACTTTCTCACTCTGGCAACCCAATGGCTGAGGACACCGAATGACCAGCAGAACTGCATTGCCTCTGAATCATAGGTCTGTGCAATTCCTAGGGGTTCTTCTTTTCCCGCATATGTGTGTGTGTGTGTGTGTGTGTGTGTGTAGCAAAGATGTCCCCCAGGCTGTTCTCTCGGGCCCCAGGGAGCCATCTGGCTCAGGGTCTAGTGGAATTAGACACTGAAGATTAGCCAACCCTCTGTCAAAGTATGTTGAAGACATTGACAGCCACACAAACAGTACTCTTTACACGGTCGATGCTCAAGAGATTTTTGCTGGAAACTAATGTTCGCTGTGCCATTCAAGATTAATATGATGATACGAATAAGACATAACTATTCCTCTGCTGTCCGCCTAATATACATCGTCCTCCAAAGACCTAGCCACTTTACCTGCTTGTAGGGGCCCTCCCAGATCTCCCCAGAAATTAGCTATTCTTTCATAATTTTCCCAAGGTGATGTGGGATTCCCTTCTGTATGCTGTGAATATCATTGGTTAATAAAGGAACTGCTTTGAGTCTATAGCAGAGCTACAGGGGAACAGAGCTAGGCAGGGAAAACTAAACTGAATGCTGGGAGAAAGGAGGCAGAGGCAGAGAGAAGCTATGTAACCTCACCGGAGACAAATGCCAGAGTTTTGCTGGTAGGCCACCACCTGATGGTGATGCACAGATTAATGGAGATAGGTTAAATTAAAATGTAAGAGTTAGGCAATAAGAAGCTAGAGCTAATGGACCAAGCAATGATTTAAATGATACAGTTTCTATGTGATTATTTCAGGACTGAGCAGTCGGGAAACGAACAAACGGCCTCCCTCCAACACCAAGGGAAGCTATATGTGGAAGGCCAACACTTACAGTACGGCCTAGAGTAAGGACAGCTCTGCTATAGCAGCTTCTTTGCCTCCCAGCCCCCTTTCCATCCTGAATCAAATGGGCTTGGTAGACTTCGCTGTGAATGCCAAGACAACCGTGCATGGTAGCTGCTTTTCACTGTCGACTCGAATGGATTTAGAGTCACCCAGAAGAAGCACCTATGAAAGTGTCTATCAGGTTTCCAAACAGGTTTGACTCAGGAGAGAAGAGCCGCCTTGAACATAGCACCCATGGGTGGTTAGGGCTCTGACTGAATGAATGCAAGGCGCAAGGGAGAAAGCGAACTGAGCACCTGCGTTGATCTATCATCCCTGACTGCATAAGCAATTCAAACAGTTACATTGTGAGCCCACTGCCACTCCGGGCCACCCTTTCCCGACCATGATGGCCCATATTCCAAAGATGTGAACCAAAAGAAACCCTTCCTTTCTTCCTTAACTTGCTTTGCCCAGCATTTTATAACAGCAAGAATGACAGCAGTTAAGATAACATGCGTGGTGACAAATCTCAAATGCCTCACTGGAGGTCACCACCATCATTGTCACACTACATTGTTATTGTCGTCGTCACCCCTTCACACTGCTTAGCAAGCCGTACAAAAATAATGCAGACCTGCAGAGAGCCAGCGGAAGCTCCGAGTCCCTAGCAGCCCACAGAGAAAGCATCACCAGGGACATCTAAGCAACCTGGCTTCCTCAGCAGGAACAGCGTTGTTGTTCAGCTTCTTCTTTGTTCCTCTATGCTCATCCACACCCACACACTCCAGGCATGTGGTGGGCTGTTTGGGATGCTGTGAGAAGCAGAAAAGTGTCGCCTTCGATTTCTGCTTCCTTAGTGGTTTGGGACATGGGGAGCCCCCAGGATGCCAGCTCACCACACACTTCCTGCTTTATCGAAGGCTTGCTGCCTCTTTATTATCCCCCAACCATCACTGCGGATATTGCATAGTTTGACAGCTAAGTGGGACTCTCTTCACTGCAACCTGCAGTTCCCCCCTAGGATGCAGCCCTTTGTGATCGTTAAGAGCTGCACTGACACATGCAATAAAAAAGTCAGCCTCCTGGCATGCAGCAGCGTGTGTTGCAGCAGCGTGTGTGAGCTTGGAACTAAACCATACTGCCGAGGGGTGCTGTGGTCTTGCTAATACCAGGGCACGGGAATAAAAATACAAGGCGAAAGTTCATCTACTTTGCTCTGCACTGTTTATTTCCAAAAACTAAATTTAAGTTCTTGTCCACAGAAACTGAAAGGAGAGCCACACACTGTGCTCTGGGCCTTTGCTCTTTAGTGTGACACCACAAAGCCTCCATGTTTGGGAGTCTCTGGCTGCCGCCTTGTATCAGGACATTGTGTGGTCTTCCTAAGTGACCTTTGGTGAGCATCTGTGGGCTCAATCAGTGGACAGGTGTTTAGACAGCAGGGATTTCCTGAACTTTGAGGAGACGTATTTCCCTTTGATGCAGAATCTTTGTGGGTTTTTTTCTCTCACTTGTAAAACCGAGTGACTTTTTCAAAGCAGACATTCATGGTGAGAAATAACAGGTCATCACAGCAGCGCTTGTGACGCCGGCTCTGTGGATGGCGGTACGAGCTAAAGGAGTGCTGGGAGCTGGCTGTTTCTGACTATTTAGACTTCAGGAAGTTAATTGACTTTGCTGTGAGCCCCAAGGAATTAGATGTTCTGAGTTTCCACTTGTTGGTTTTGTACTGACTAATACCTAGAAAATGATTCCGTCTCCGTCAACACACAGACAGCTCTGGGCTTTTCTTTCTGTCTCTGTGCTGACCTCATGGACAAACCCCGTT
The DNA here is from genome assembly GCF_950005125.1 of Chionomys nivalis. Classification (NCBI taxonomy): domain Eukaryota; kingdom Metazoa; phylum Chordata; class Mammalia; order Rodentia; family Cricetidae; genus Chionomys; species Chionomys nivalis. The sequence goes on along the minus strand of NC_080089.1, from coordinate 13,742,213 downwards.
TTTACAGTCCCTCGGTGTGACCCATCTGTTTGTGTCCTCTGTCATTCTGGAAACAGTATAACATTGCAAGGAGGACCAGGCTTTATTGAAGTTAGAGACCACAGATTGAACTCAAGGCATTGCATTTCCTAGGCAAGCACTCTGCCTCTCAGCTAAGTCCCCAGCTCACATTTTAATATTTTACAACGAGAAATTTACATCACTTCTGAGACAGAAGATAAGTTACATAAAAATCTTTGTTACAGCAACTTCAGTGTGGAGTCTTCAGAAATGAAGCTTAAACTCAGGTTCTGGGGAGGCTGGAGTGCCTGTGACGGCTTCAAGGAGGACCTTTTCCCAGCACTCACGTGTGTTGATTCTGACACCATCTCTGAGCACTGCACTCACATGCATATATCCCCACATGGAGATGCGTACACTGAGATGTAAAGATAAATCTTTTTAAAGCTATTGATTAATTACTACTATACTAACCGTGTGTGACTTAATGTTATTAATTCATGGAAACAACACCAACCCAATCAGGGAATATCTACAATGACATGTAACCATGGTCATTGTGGTTAACTTCAGAGCTTTTCCATGTTTTCCATTTTTGTCATTGTGGGTATGTGTTTCTTAGGGCGGAATGAAAAGTACCTTCTATTGTAGAAGAAGCTGTGGGCAGGCCTGCTTTTCCTCCCATCCCATTCCCGCACGGCTAGCTTTACACCCGAAATAAATTGTATTCATTTAAATAATTAAATAAATTGTATTCATTTAAACACTGCTTGGCCCATTAGCTCTATTCTCTTACTGGCTAACTCTCATATCTTGCTTAACCCATTTCTAATAATCTGTGTGGCACCACGCAGTGGTGGCTTACTGGGAAGGATTCTAAGCCTACGTCTGTCTCGACTCGGAGAATCATGGCGACTGCCTCACTTCCCTTCTTCCCAGCATTCTGTTCTGTCTACTCCATCTATCTAAATCCTGCCCTATCAAAAAGCCAAGGCAGTTTCTTTATTAACCAATGAGAGTAACATATAGACAGATGACCCTCCTCCATCATTCTATGTAACTGCTTTTCTGTCTGCTTTACACCTGTCACTCTCAAGCATATGCAGTCTGAACTGTTAGGGCAGACTTGCCCAGATATTCCCTTTATTTTTAAAGCTAATGAGAGTCGTGTCTTTCAAACACTTTCCTAAACATGGCTTTAGGTACAATCAACGTGGTTTTCCCTTAGTGACCTTCTCTGAAGTGGTATCTTAATTTTCAGATAGGCATATAAGAATAAGAAACATAAACTTAAATTCTTTGATTTTTTAAAATCAAGTTTTCCCTTGGGTTTGATTTATCATACCCCACTACTCAGTAGGGTGACTTGGTTCAGATGCAAGGCCTGGGTTTCTTATCTGTGAGGCGATAATGAAAAGACTTTTTCTCCTGAGACTACTGAGGGCTGCAGATGACAAACGCAACAGGCCTGGAGCCAGGGAGCAGAATGTAAACCGTCATTATCATGTGATGGATTCCTGAGTATTAATCTGCTCATTCCTCACCGTTGTAAACTACCTCTCCTGTCCAAGCCAGGTCTTCAACCACTCCAAATGCTCTAGTGTATTCTTCCCTTCTAGAAGTCCAGCCTTCCCCCAGCTTCACCACGATTCTCTCAGGAGACCCACACTTCACAGTTCTACACCTTTATTCCCACAATGCCATCTGTTTGGATGCACATGCCTCTTGCAAGCTGTCTTCAAACAGTGCTTCCCCCAGGATGTCTTCCCAACCCCAACTTTAGTGAACATTTTCTCCCTGCGTGTGTTCCTGTTGCAGCCCCCTGCAACTGTTTTAAAGCTCAAAGCAGTGAGCCCGACACACAGTTCTGCTGTGTGTCCTTGTCCTCTGCACTCTCTGCTTTTTTAGGATAGATGGCATGTCTTTCTCTTTAAAACACTGCACACATGTGCATTTGGCATAGTACACAGTAGAGAGAAGATGCAGCCAATTGCTTTAAATTTAAATTTGGTGAATCAACTTGAGAGGAACAAAAAGAAAATTAAAAGAAAAAACAGAATCAGGTCATTATATGACTTCTTAAGAAACTAGCAATTCTTTTTTTTCTTCACGATTCTAAATGCTTTGTTTCTGTTTCATTTTTTAAAAAACATGTATATTGGAGGACATTTTGCTGATTTCCAGGAAAAGTGTTTGTTTAAAATCACTTATTGACAACTGGACACTGTGAAACACTAAGTCATTTAAAATAGAAGACAATTTATTCAAATGCCGTGGACAGATTTCAATATTTACATATTCTCGTGATTTTTTCAATGTCCATAAAATACTTTGCTGCCTCTCCTTCCAAAAGGTGGAAACTCACTGCCCTCATACCCACCCCCATGTTCGGGAACAAAGGCAATGGTTTGTCAGGAGGGAGATTTGGACATAAGGGACCTGGATTTTTTCAGGGTTGCTTACTATTAGTGAGTCAGCTTTCCATTTGCCCAGGATCCTGCCAAAGGCCCCCTAAGTGAACTTGCAGCCACTCACACAGCCCCAGCAGATGGCTTCCCTGAGACCTCAGGAATCAGAAGAGGTCAGGCCTGCTGTCATTTGCTGCTAATTCGGGAGTTAAGCGTTGTCTCTAATAGAACTAGCACAGGTACACAGTACATTGTGAATGTTCTCACTATGGGCAGTCATGGTTTGAAATCCCTGATCATTAATCTCTGAAATTAAGACAAAACCCAAGCTGGTCTCCAAGAAGCCGTGACCTGGAACCACCTCCACGTGACATGAGTGTCCACTGTCATTCACTCTGTCACTAATATATTTAACAAATGCTTATATTTACGAGTCTTCCACCACCCTTAGGATGCAGGTCATATTTCAGATGCTTCCTCTCATGGTAGCCTTTGCCATCTTACTCACGGGCCAGCTTGAGGCTTCAGGTCCGTTTGGGATATACTTCCTGTGAGAAACGTGGTTTAAGAGCTGGTTTCTAAAGAGGAGTAGGGGTTTGAGCGGAACTTAAGGAAAGGGGCGAGGTTAATTGCGGTTTCAACAGGTAGGACCCAAGACCGTGGAGCATGACAGTTCCGGGCTTTGAAGCGGAGCACTAGGTCTCAGGGTGCGAGATGACTAGAATTCCGTGAAATGGTCTGTCTGCCTGGGAGAGCAATCACTGTCAATAACACCACCCTCAGGATGAAGGACAGTGACATTAATGGCAAGAAAAATATTCCATCAGTAAAACATCCCCTAATTAACACTGATCTGTTCCCCGGAAAAGCTGCTTGAGACGGGGAAGATTTTCTCCCCACATGCCAAACTGCCAAGCAGTAATTTGGAAAATTTTCCATTTAGTTTCAAGGAATATTAAAAAGCATCGCTGAGCGAGAATTAAAAACGAATCCATTGCCAATCTCATATATTTAAAATATGATCTTTTATACGCAATGTCAATTTCTAATTGGGCATATTGGCTAAAATCAACGACATTTTGCTATCTTCATAACTAACATCCACCTCCCTTCTTTTTCGTTATCGTAAAAATGCATTTACTTAAGCAGTGGACTGCATGAAAGCCCAGAAACTGCAATACAATGACAGATGCGGGCCTGGCTCTCACAAGCCCTTTAAGGAAAGACCACATAATGTCAGCAGAAAACAAACATTAAAATCTCAGTAGCTGGGTTAGCAATCAAGAGCATCTATACACTGCTCTTTCGGAGGATCCAAGGTTGATTCTTAGCACCCACGTCGAGTGATTCGTGACCACCCCTACCTCCAGCTCCAGGGACCCAACACCTCTGGCCTCTTTGGACACCACACACAGACACACATATGCAAAATTTAAAAATAAAGTAATTTTTAAAATTGCACAAAACTAGTGAGTTTATGTCGTTCATTTGGGAAACCCAAAGAATATGTAAGTTTAATTGGTAGGTCTGATATAGAATAAACGTGACAAACCATTATGTACCAAAAAAAAAAAAAAAATTCACCGAATCAGTAATGTGCGACCTTTGACAAGCGTTTTATCCTTCGACTGTTCTGTTTCCTCATGATAAAGGGGAGATAAATCAGGAATGTGCACGTTAGCTTGCTGTAAGCGAGGAATGCAAATGGCTGGCTGTGTTTAGCACCAGTTTTAACCTGGCTTAGAGTGCATTGTTATGACTATCTTCAGCAAATGAATTTTTTAAAAACCCAGTTCTCAAATTATTATTGTTATTTTCTTGTCCAGGCAACTAGGAGAGGAAGGTTTCAGGGAGTCTGTCTCAGCCTGGCTTCTGGAAAGCCTGGTCTTGGTCATTTTAGCCTGGCCCCGCCCACTGGCGTCACTACCCCCATCCTCCCCAGGTTGAGTTCTTGCTTTCCTTCTGCAGCACGGTTTTAAAGTACACTGCCAAACACGGGACTCCCAGGATGGGACAGCTTCTCTGACTGCCAACCCAGAAGAACACAAAAAAACCTTTCTGCTTCCCTTGCTTCCAAAGCTATTCCCAGAACAGCCCTGTAGCGCTGACTTCCTGTGCAGGATGACTTCCTGCTCCAATTAGCAAAGTGTTCAGTAAGAAAGGGAATGACTAGCGCTACTCATGCATCCTCCCATCCCCCAGAGGACATTTCCACTTTGTGGACAAGCAATCACGGCCACTAAAAAAGCCCTCACACTAAGCAAGGCTTTCAAGGGCTTGCTTAGTCATCTGGACCAGACCAGACCAGACCAGACTAGACCAGACAAGCCGAATTCTCATAAAGGTCCTGGCTTCTGGACCCTCACGTGTTCATCGAGTCTTAACAGTGTGACCATGAATTCCATTGTGGTGAAGCGGCTGCTGGCTGGCTGGGGGTGGGGGTGGAGTGTGGGGGGCAAGGTCTAGTCATTCACAGGCAATTTGCAAGTCTGCTGATATGGGCACCCCCGGATCAAGGCTCTCTTTTATGTAACTATGTTCATGTATTCTCCTGTAAAGTTGTCTTTGATAGTTTTTAAATGTATTAATTATTTTCTGAAAATCCGGTGACTTCTGCTGAAACATAAAGGTTTTTTTTCTTCTCATACCCCCAGTGGTGGAGATTCACAGGGCAAGCTATAGAAACAGAGACCTTTCTTGTCAGCTCAGGGTTTAAATGAAGCAAAAAGAAAAAGGGTTTGGCAGAAAAAAAAAATGCAGCAAAGGCTTTGCTTCTTACTAAACAAGCTCAGAATGTCTGAACAAAATATCCCAACCTGGCTAGTGCCAGAGTTTTTCAGATAAGTCAAGAGAGGAGGAAAATTTGTTTCCATCCAAAGTACCAAGAAATCACAGACAGCAAAGAGGGGCAGTTCATTATGAAGCCACCTGAAGGGACACCCTGGAGCCCTGCCTTCCATGGATCACTGAGCCATTCATCTGTTTTCTATTTAATTTTGCTTAGGACAGCTCGTTCAGACTAGTCCCACTGTCCTCCGTGAGGCCCTCCACATTCAGGGGCTCCCAGAAGCCCTTGGTGTCCCCATGATCTACCTGGCTGGGTGAGCATCAGGTACCACCTGTGTATCTTCTCATAAAGCGTTCCTGCTGTTAACTGGTCTATCCCAGGCTAGTCTGTAAGTCCCCTAACTACAGACGTGAAAAACTAACTCTCTAGGCAATCTACAAATGCTTTCTTCAAACTGACTAAGACTAAACACCAGAATGAGAACGTCTTCCCAGGCCCAGAAACAGCACAGCCCTCAATATCAGAAATTCTCAAGTATTTGCAGGTGCTTATTTTTCTTTTGAAGCCATTGGTGAACTCTTGGCTGCAGAGAAAACTAACTGCTTGGTGTTTACTTTCACTTAATATTCTGCCTTGCAAAATCACAGATGGATATCGGAGGCAGGAAGGTGGGTGTAGATACGAGAAACAGACATTTGTTTGCAGAATTCTGATGTCCTAGAACCAGAGAAATCTTTTCTTAAATAGAGAAGTATCGTATTGAGGATGCAGACGTTATTTTTATCAGCAGTTAGCACATTTTCAAAATTGTTTTCCCTGATAGAATAACCTGAAAATTGAAATAGCTTCTTTAAAAAAGAGAATTTTAATTAAATGTGGACTGTTTAATGAAAAAAAAAACCTAAATATGAGTATTCCTAGTTCTATTTTTAGAAAGAAAATTCTAGTCTACTCAGAATGGAGATACTATGGATAGACAACTAGTCTGGAATAGTCTATCCTCACTTAGATAGAAATGGATATAACTTTAACACCTATGTAAATTTCTGGGTTTATAAAAATATACTAAAAATTCATTGTTTTTTTCAAATTTTTTTCTTCTCAAATATTTGTACAGCTCATTAAATGTTGCACTTTATTCAATGATCTTTTAAGGAACTGAGCATATTATTTTATCTTTCTTGAAAATATGTTTAAATTTCGATTACTTATTTGTGTGTGTACCGGGTCAGGGGTGGGGAGACATGCATGTGGAGCTCAGAGGACAAGTTGTAGGATTCTTGCATCTACCATGTGGGTCCCAGGGATTAAATTAGGTCATCAAGTTTGGTGAGAAGTGCCTTTACCCACTAAGCCACCTTGCTGGCCTTTTTTTTTTTAGTGATTTATATGCTTACTTTCAATATTTGAAGAGGACGTAATGAAGCATGGAAGAGTGGGTTGTATATGAACTTGGTTGTTTCCTTTGTGCACAGATGGAGACCGGAGATGGGTAAGGGAATAGGAAGAGGTGCCTAATGGTTTATAGGTTAGGACACGGGGCATCTGAACCTTCCTGATTTCTAAGGACAGCCCACATCACATTATGCAAGTTACAGCCTGCCTCCTCCAGTTCTGCGATTCCATCTATGCATTTCTTTGTGGGTTATATCCTCAAGAGACAAGGGGAAGACACTGGTGTGTGCAGTGTATCTGGCTGTCTGGTGAAAATCTCACCTCTGTGCTCACAGTGCCCTGCCGTAGGTTACTGCACTCTCTCTGCATTTCCATTTGATGTTCTCACGGTCACACGAGCTAGCTGAGTGCTGAACCACGTTCCCATGTTCAGTAAGTCGGGAAATAATGAGCTATGTGTCATTCTAAACCCATTCAGGGCATGCGGATTCAATAACTCAGTAGACATGGTTGAAAAAGAAACCAGTATTTTAATGATCTCAGCTGTTGCTTAAAATAATATATAAGCCAAACAATATAAATATTAGGAATTTAACTATTATGTTCCTCTCTGCATGAAAACTCTTACCAACTCCCAGATCAAATCTGTATTTTTCTTTGCCTTTAGTGGTCCACTGTCTGTTTCCATAACAGCATCCAAAACACTTGATTGTGCTTGTTCTAAACACCTTCCTTTTAAATATAAAGTCCTCAAGGAACCGTACTTTTTCTTCTTCATCTCTAAGTTTCTGGCTTTAATAACACTGGAACATGCTCAGTGCTTACCATGTTGATTTCTGGACTATGGAACAGGCAATTGTGGAGTGTAACTCATGAAGAACGCTACACAAGAGCAGCATGGGTAGTTCATCACTCAACACTGACTGGTACCTGCCATAGGAGAAGGAAGGTAACTATCAGAAGTTCCCTAAAGCCTAAGGAAAGATAGATTTGAGATGATATTCAAGATATACAAGAGCAGATATTTTTAAAAAGAGAATCAGCTGAGATGGCCTGTGGAGATGACTCAGTTGTGAAGTGCTCGCTATGCAAGCGTGAGAATCCTGAGTTCAGATATTCAGCACCCACATAAAAGGCGAGGCACAGTGAGTGGCGTGCCTGTAAGCCCAGATCTGATGAAGAGGAACAGGCTGATTTCTCGAGCTCTCTAGTGAGATGATCTAGCAGAATCAACGAGGCCCAAGTTAGTGAGAGACTCTGCTTCAAAAAATAAGTTGGAGAGCAATTGAGAAAGATGCTCAGTATAAACCTGGCATTGTCCTGTGGTCTACACACACACACGCACACACACACACACACACACGTGCATATACACTCAGAGTCACATGTACACATTCACAGAAACACACCAACTGAAAGTAAGACCAAACCATCAACTAGTCAACTGTATTTAAAACCTACAAAGTAAAAATTGTGATGGTCAGGAAGAAAGTTGGTTATTCATGAGATCACAGCAAGTGACAGAACGGTAATGTCAGCACCTTCTCTGGGAGGGCAAGCATTTTAGGGAACCCTATTCACAGCCCACTCCCTTCCTCAGTGAGATACAGCCCACCCCGTGCTGTGGCATGTGTATCCTTAGATTCTCACTTTTGAACCCTCAAATTGTTTGACTACCAACTTGACCCAACACTTCCCAGGTGCTAGTGGCTGCAATGGCTGCATTGAGTTGACCCGCAGACATGTGAAGTGGTAGCCCGAGGGCATGGGTGTCTCGTGACACCGAAAACCCGCATTTTCTAATGAGAACTGATAGACTGTGATCCTTATGAGCCTGTTGATGGAGCAATGCTCTGGCCATTGTGTTTGAGTTGAAAGGCCAGAATCTGACTTGAGTACTTCCTTGCCTGTGAGTGTTCATGGTCCTCTCTAAGAATCACATCACTTACTGGCCATGACCCATGAGCCCTCTCTTCAAAAGGCTGTGTGGATTATGTGCTTAACACCGGGCTATAAACCACTTGTGAGAGAGATCCAAGATAACATATAATTAAGTGAGGAATTTTTTGGCATAAACTAAAAGTACTACAGAAATTTCAGAAGGGAAAAGAGACTTGTGGTGGGGGCAGCTTCTTCACAGCCTGTGGTCCTGTGGGAAAGCCTGGGACCTGTAGATATGGAAGCCAGAATGCTGCCTCATGTTGCTGGAACAGCAGACTTGCAAGTCAGATCAACAAGTCGTGTGTTCTATGCACTTCAGAATAACACCTGGGAACTGACTTGCACAAGGGGGAAACCAGTCTCTTATCTGAAGCTGAAACCGTAGTATTACCAGAATTCAGCACACAAACCAGGTGCCCATGTGTAAGACATCTATTGAGCTTTTAATTACCTGCTTCTTAAGAGGAGAGAACACCGCCATATCTTCAGTGAAAACACTTAAACAAATCTGCAAGGCATACTTGGAAGGGAAAGCAGCTTTGCCATCAAAGCAAGCGAGCTGGAGGACTCAGCAAGACTGTTACACTGAATTTGTTCCAAAGACTAGCTTTACTGTGGCTAATTCCTAGTTACAGAAATTCTTTAATAGCTTTTCAGTCAAATATTCCCCAGAAGTCTTCATAGGGAGATAAACAGTTTCAACAGAGCAATGTTGATGGGGGGAAAGCCAATGTTCACAGGCTTTCCCTGTCTAAAACCAGCGCAGCACAGGCAACATTAAGCAGAAAGCAGGCAAGAACTGATTTTCTCCAGGCTGATCACACTCTCTCCTTACTTGTCATGTGGTATCTCATAAGCAAATGAGCAGAGCGGAGGGTGATGAGCAAGAGACTCAGGGAGACAGCGACGTGATCTTCCAGTGATGGCCGAATGGACTGCAAAGCTGGATCTCTGACCTCTCCCCATTCCTTGCTTCAATCAACACTGTCTTCACTCTCGGCCATCTTTCTTTACACCATTTAGTCTTGTTTCTGGTTTGAGACCAGCAAAAACTATGGAGTTCCTAAAGGGCCATTTTTAAACAATGGCCCATCTGGAGGAATTGGATGCTTTGCTGTGAAACCACACATTTTTAACTCCTGCATCCACATCCGTTTGGGTACCCAACTCATCCCAGCCTGCAGCTGTAATAAGCAGGGGACTCTTCATTCTAGGGCAGTTACTGTTGCAGGGTATGTCCTTTGAGTTGCCTTCTAAAGTTTCCTCTTCTTCTGTCTCTCTTTCCCTCTGTCTCTATGTCTGTCACACACACACGCCCTCACACACACATAGTCACATACCACATACACTCACACTAACAGCTGCTCACACACACGTACACAAATACCACACATACTCACATACCACACCACACGCACACCCTCACATAAATATATACACCCCCACACTCACATCCCCCAACACACACCTGCATGCATATGACCGAAAACTTTAAAAGGAAACCTAAAACTTTCTTTATGATCTACAGTTTTACACACTAATATGCATTTAGGAAATTTTTGTTTTGTTTCCACTTCTTAACTGCTGTTCAGCCACAAAGCTCTTGAATCATTTCTGAAAACAGTGATCCAATGGTCAGATTTGAAATACCTCAGTTAGCAATAACAGTGGCCACAGATTATCTCTGTAGTGAGGGTCAGTACCCCAAAGGTGTATGGAAACATAACCCTTCCACATGTCACTAGAACTAGAGCGACAGGGCAGCCCTGAAGAATGACTCCAGTACCTGAGGGTCCTCCTGAGCCACCCTTTCCTGGGAAAGCTGTAACAGGAGTCAGTCAGAGCAATCCATCTAACAGCGCCCTCCGGAATGATGAAAAATGGCATTCTCCATGTCAGATAAAATTTGGAAGGTGGTTCCTAAAGCTTCCCAAGATGTCTGCACTCATTTTCTTCTTTCGATCTAGAGGGAAGGTCATCACAGACCTGGCCCATCAACAATTTTATAAAGGAGTTTTACTGTGACACTAATATATTCTTTTGCTTGTAAATTATCTGTGACTGTTCTGTGGCTTTAAGGGCAGACCTGAGTTGTCCTCATAACACACACACACACACACACGCACGCACACACACACATATACATCCACCCATACACACACATATATGTGTGTATACATATAGATACATATACATATATGTATATGGACACACATAAAATATCTAGCATGTTTACAGTCCGGCTCTTTGTACCCAGTATGCTGACCTTTGGCCTACGAGAACGTCCTTCTTCCATTGTTCTTCTGACTCACGTGAGGATACCGGGGTTTTAGTCTCTCTCCTAACTAACACAAGGATAATGCGGATGTAGACTCTCTCCTGAATAGCATGAGGATTTGGGGATTGTAGACCTGCTCCCCCGTCTCTGTAAACTTTGTGTGACCTGAGACAGAGGTTGCTTTCCTTAGTTTAACTTCCTGTTTGCAAAGTTAAGGAGACAGGCTCTGGTGATCACTTCCTCCTTGTTCAGTGCCTTCTAAATTTCTGTGTTCTAAGGAGAATGACGGCTTTCTTCCTGATGTTGTTTTAACCAGAGATGGATATAAATTCAAAGAGGAGACTTTCTGCAAAGTCCAGCTTACCTCAAAACATTTAAAATCCTCTCTAAGCAACCGGCCTTGTTACTGATCACAGCCATGTTCCAGGCTGCAGATGTGCTGCAGAGACCACAATGACAGGAAAATCTGCTACACATCAGGAGCACATCTGGTTCACACTTCCTACCACAGACGCCCTAAGCCTGCTTCTTAGTGCTGTGTAAGTGAGCAGAGCGTCCTTCCTCTGTGGCAGTGCTGGGCACCAGGTAAAGTGACAGGCACTACCACACCCAAAGGGTACTGTTGAGTTCCTGATGGAGGCAAAACTGCCTTGCCTGAGTAGGAATGGGGTTTGCCTCTCTCAAAATCTTGGGTGCCATTGGCATATTCTGCATAGCACAATCCCTTCATTAGACACGTAGCATAACCCCCAGTGAAAGAAATGTTAGTATAGCAAGAATAATCTTGCTTTCAAAATCCCCACAAAAGCCTTTGGATGCTTTTCTAGCTGCTGCCTTGACAAAATAAAAGATGTGAGAGGTTATGTTATCTTAAAAAGGAAATCACAGAGGGGCCAGAAAATACACCAGACCTCAATGATAATAGCAATGATTCTAAACCCTGAAGTCCTATTATCTTTAAAATAAACATTTCTCTTACACATTCTTTCTTCCTGATAAATAGAAGTGTTGGGGGATGCTTTGAGCCTCTGAACCAGAAGGGATTGGTTCTTAGTTTCCATACATAGCCGGAGATTTTGATGGCAAACAAGCACACATAGACATTAGAAGGCACAAGGGATCGTATCCACTTTAAAACATTCTATTTCAAAACAGAACCAAGTGGTTTTCAAGCAGAGCCACTTGAGATATTTTACAAATCCTAAAAAGAAGCAACCCTGCGGATGACAGATGACATTTTAAGCTTTGTTACCATCTGTTCCATAACACCCTGCGTGCCCTGGACGGCTCTCCACCTACCACACACTCCTTAGTGTGTGTCCCAGTCCTTACTGTCAAGAAAAAGAAGTGAGTTCTCTCTGTCATTTCTGCTTGAGCGTCCCCCCAGATCCCAAAGAGCAGGTTCCCTTTCCCTCTCCTCCCTCTCTGAAACCTCCGAACTGGACGCTAACATTGTTCAGAATATGCCTAGGCCGGCATGGTCATAAAGACTGTAAAATGGCTATCTGCTCCAGAACAACAGCAGCAGGGAGCCGATCCCCTGAGCCAAGGCTTTCTCTGGCCCCTCCCCACCGACGTCTGCCCTTTGTAGGACTTTACCTTCTGTCCTTGGCTAGACAGCCTTCTCCTCATCCTGTGAGTCCCATATCTGATCCACTCCTCTCTAGCCTTTGAAATACTTTGAGAATAGAAAGGGCTCTAAAAACCATTGGTTTATTTGGAAAATCTTCCTGGATGACCTCAGCCCATGTTGATCTCTACCTTCCTGAAACCCTTTGAGACTCACCGCCTAACCCAGACAATTAACACCTTATTATCCTTGGCTCTGACCCCCAGCACCACACATACACTTCTTTTTGATAATTATTTCACATCAGTTAGTTTCCTCTCCCTAATTAAGCTGTCAACTTCTTGTGAATGGAGCCATCTTTCCTGGTGCATAGTAAACAACTGATTTTTCCCCATTTTTCCCCAATCAGTAGAATTTTCCATATGACTTTCACAAAGGTCATTTGACCGTTGTGTCCTGGGTGGCCATAAACCAAACCTTTGGATTAGAACAGCAACAGGGCAGAAAAACGTTAACCTTCCAGCGAGAAATTTAAAAAAGAATATCCAGATTATATTAAAGATAGTGGTTCAGTCATTACTTGCAAGACAGAATGTCTAAATACTTAAGGAAATTTAAATGAACAAGAAAACACACACACACACATTTACTTCTAATAACAATGCAAGATTTACCTAACAGATCAAGTAAATACCAAGTTGCTGACAAGATGAAAGAACTCATCACTTGGTAAAACAATCATGTTTGAATGCGCCTGCGCATACAGCATATTTTGAAACCGTAACGCTATTTACAGCATGTGTGGTTTCTTCACAGCTCACAGATCTCCGTAGTTCCTGCTTTGCTCAATACTTAGAATGAAAGGAATCTGTGAAGCCAATGCTTATTTCTAGAAACATTTTGTTTGAATGCGACCCAAGAACTCAAACATCTGTTGTAACCAGCGACATGAACCGAGTTCACTCATGATATTGATAAAATTTGGGAAATTGCTCAACATCCTTCTTTGTTCTGCTTGTAAAGACTCAGCCTGATGCTTTCCTTGCCACCACACTGGTGCTTAAGTGGTTAAAGTAACAAAGAGCTCTCGCATGCATCCTGCCACAGATGTCCTAAAGAGAATCAGAACTGAGGTACCAAGCTCTGGGACAAGCAATTAGTACAGAACTGTAGTAACTTAGCCAGGGGTTTCATTAATGTGGATGAGACAGTGAAATTGTCCTGATGCTCTCCTAGGCTGTGATTTAGGTGTCTCATGCTAGACCACCTCCCATGTGAACTCTGCGAAGGACTTGCATATAGGAATGGAACAACATTCGGATATCTGACATAGAACAAACTGAACCATGGAATACTTGTGCTATGTTTCAAGTCAAATAACACATTCTTCACTTGCAAATGTGAGATTTATTTTTTCTGTACGTGGCTAACCTCTGGAAACAATTTGTGAGAGCAGAGAAAAAGAACCCAACTTCAAATGAAAACCCTGTAAGTCAGAGCTCTGATGTCCCCGTGGTGGCTTTCCCATGACCACTGTGACTACCAGCACTCCAAATTCCCTCCCAAAGAAGGCTTAGTTCAACCCCTGGATCAGCGATTCCCACCCCTGCCATGATCCTTCCCAGGATTCCCACCCTTCCCTCTGAGATTCTGTAGCTGTGATTGCTGCAGACAGAATTCTGTTACAGATTTGAAGTCTCAAGGAGAGTGTGTTAATATGAATGAGCCAGACGAAATCTAGAAGAATCAGGAACAAGTGTGTGAACTTCCTTGTGTCTGGTAGGAAGGGTTGTTCAGGAAAAGAAAGTGTTGACACAGTGAGGTAAGGTTCACCGAGTCATCAGCTGAGTGCAGGGGATGGAGTCACTCTGAATAAAGAGAACTGAACAGAAAGGTTTCAAAGGGCAACTTTTGAAATGTTGTTATCTAATCAGTTAACTGGGTATCTGTGTTGGCTTCAGGAGTCTGGAGAAAACAGAAAATGAAAGTATGTTTTAGTTAAAATGTCAAGACCGTCTCTAGGATTGGGTCAGAGAAGAAAAGACTCATTGGCGAGGGCAAGCAGCATCTGTAGTGACAACCAAGACACAAAACCATTAACAGAACAGAGTCAAGACACTGGGCACGTGGGTTCCACAGGGGACCCAATGGTGTGGTTCATCTTAATGCTTTGGACAGCCACAAAACAAATGCCTAGAAGGAGGCAGAAGAGACCCCAGGCTGTAGCCTACTCTCTTCCTGGGTGATTTCCAGGAAGACAAGGCAGGGAAAAGCGAGTAAGTCCTACTGGAGATTTTTAACGCTGCGGAGATAGTGATGGTGGTGTTATCATTTCTCTGAGGTCACTCTCTTTGGGAAGGTCACTGTGACCAATGCAAACCTACAAGCATTTGGGTAAATTTCAAAGGAAGGAAAGATTTCTGATACCAGAGAATCAAGAACTTCCAGAGTTTAGGTTTCTCAAAAACAAAAATGGAATATGACTGGACTATGATCCTCCTTCATGGTTTGTACACTATGTACTATTAATGGGAAATTAATATATCTTGAGTTTATTTAATGTTTCTAAATTCAAGCTACAGGACACGAGGGGAAAGTAATCCTGGGATCTAAAGTTTAGGGCTACTGTGTATTAGCTGTCCACTTAGCAGTTCCGTGTGGAGTCTGTGTTTCATTACAAGGTGACAGAGTAAAGGCAGCAATCTCTCAGAAGGAACAGTCATGGTATCTAGTAGGATAGAGGACAGACAGTTTGTTGGGAAGTTTCAACATGTTCTTATGTCTCACCCACTGGCTTATCCTCAGCCCCAGTGGATTGTCTTCTTAACTGGTCCGTTTTCCCATTTTGTCATGTAGCTTCATCCTAAAACTAAATGGCCCCTTATGAGAGCAGGTAAGGCTAAGGAAGTCAAGGAAAGTTGCAAAGCTAAAGAGGCACAGTGACATGAGGCCTCTCCTCTGGAGTACACACACACACACTCATGCACACATGCACACACACAAAGACACATGCACACACACATGCATTCACACACATTGACTCAGACTCACACACACACGCGCACAAACATAGACACAGACTCACACACATGCATGCACACACATTGACACAGACTCATACACACACACGCACAAACATAGACACAGACTCACACACATGCATGCACACACATTGACACAGACTTGCACGCACGCATGCACAAATAGACACAGATACACACATACACACATGCATTCACACACTCAAACACACAGGCACATACACGACACACAGCAATCACTCTACAAAAAGAGACCTTCCTCAGAGGAGCTGCCTGTAAGCTGTACAAGGGGCACCAAGAATGAAGTCCTTGTGAGTCATCACACACATTGGAGAAGACTTTTCGAAGATGCAGCTGCTTCTGAGTCACCCAAGCAGGGCTTGGCGGAATGCTCTCTCTTCTAAGTCACCAATGTCTTCTGTCTGGGGTAAAGAGATAGCTGTTTGCAGTTCTCCACCCAAAGCTCTGCAGTGCAGGGGTTGAACCCCAAAGTTCTGCAGTACAGGGGTTGAACCCCAAAGGCCACACATGTTCTAAGCACACACTCCACCAAGGAGCGGCCCTACCATAGCCCTCTGAGTACCTTCGAGCTGTGCTTTCTACATTGGAAAAGCAGGCAAACTGATGATTTTGAACAGTGGTTGGAGGGATCAGCTGAGATCAGGGGACCATTTCTCCTCTCAGGCTTCATGACTGTTTTCATGGATCACAGTTTATGAGGAAATTTTAACCAAAAACAGTTTTATTGCTATATAGCACTTGGTATTATAATTTACACCCAAGGACAAAACCCAAGCAAAACTGGAGGCTATGCATCTTTAATGCTGAATCACCATTAAAACCTAACATTTGGGAAACTGAATCTGTGGCTTAGTCTTCTGCTGTGATTATTCTTTCCCGGGTTTTATTTACACACACACACACACACACGCACTAGCAATCTGGTTTGTTTTTCCCAGTGTTAGGGAAAGCTGATGAGCTATCTGTGTCCGTGTCATATATTCAGTGGAGTTGGTATTATTTTTGCAATGCTTTGGCACGGCTCAATTTTAAGTGCAATTACCACATTATAATCTTGGCAAGATCTAGTGTTCCAAACAATTCTCTGATGCACAAATGAGTCTTCCTCCAAATGAAAACTGCCCATGAAAGGGTACCATTATATTATATAAAAATGAAAAATCTCAGAATAAGTATAAATCCCATTTCAAGAGCATACACTACATACACACAAACTTCGAAAAAAGTTATAATTAAGATGTCTAATCCTCCAGAAATAGCACACTAATATATAATAAGTCACTGTAGGGAATGTAGGCAGCCTGGATCAAACGTTGTCTGCTTACACAATGAACTAGAAACACTGTTAGACTCTATACGTTGAGATATTTGGATAAATCTTTCAGACGATGAAGGTAAACACTGAATGGAGTGTGGGCAAAGGATCCTGGAATCTTCAGTATTCGAGACTTAAGGTTGCTGTGAAGCACAGATTTGCAAATGTCTCAAATATTCACAATCGTTTCATCAGCTCTGCGGCCCACAAGTACCAGTCAGTGTTTGTTTAACACAGAGTATGTCCTGCTTTAGCAGGGCAGCATACCCTGAAAGGCTGACTTAAAGAGACTGTATTTTATTGTCTACTAGGTGGTCCTCCTGGGCAGTTAAGTGCATAGCTTCTCTTTCCGTCATCTACTGGAAAACCCTGCAAACAGTGTGGGGGCTGACGACCATTTTCCCTCCGCAGAGGTTCCCAACATGGGGATCTCACCCCTTCCCTTCAGGAGACATTTGCAGATGTTTGAAGACTCTTATTGGAGCAGAGAACATGCTAGTTCTTAGAGACCAGAGATGCCACAAAACATCATACACAAAAGAATTACCTACTTCAAATGTCCCCCGTATAAACCTAAGAAAACACAGCAGGTATTCCATTAACCCTGGCTGCCCGAGTCTGTGCCCTTCAGATAGTCACTGCCTCCCAAAGGGCCATGGCGCAGCATAATCCAAACCCTTTACATCCCGCTGGGATCTCAGAGAAGCCACTGCAGCAAACCAGTGGGGCACCTTGGTTGGTTTTTGGTTTGTAGAATTTGTTTAAATTCTAGTTTCTTGCTTTATGACTTTAAAAAATACATAAATATCCTACTGGTTTAAGCCAGTTCCTTTGATCTATTTTTGGATATATTTTGGTTCAGGTATAGCGCTAATACTTGGGTTTTGTTCAATTCAGAGTCTGGCAGATTAGTGTACTCTGGCGTTTGGATTTGGTTTCCTGGTTTATGACTTTGCAAGTGTGCCTGGGGAGGTATTGTTGGAGCAGAGAGACACGGACGCTGGGGCTCTCCACTTTCTGTTGCTTGCTTTAAAATAATAAGGCTTACAATAAAAGCAGTTTATAGCAGGCTGGAGTAATGGTGCAATCTTGGAAATCTGAGTTCAAGCCCTGGAAAGGGAAAGAAGAGAACAGACTCCACAAAGTTGTCTGACTTCTACTTAAGTGCTGGGCATGCATGTGCCAGTGCCCCACCCCCCTCTCCTCTCTCTCCTCTTCTCTTGTTTCTCTCTCCTCTCTTTTCTTGTCTTTCTCTTCTCTCTCTGTCTCTCTCTGTCTCTCTGTCTCTCTGTCTCTCTCACACACACACACACAAAAACACATAATAAACTCCAGTTTATTTCATATTTTGCTTATGAAAAGGTTCTGCAGTCCTAACACTTTGAATCTCCTTGTAGCTATTTACTTGTGGACACCGAAGAACAAGAAATGAAAATAATTTAAAGAGTCTTTAAAGTCTCCAGAGATTTTAAAGTGCCCATACCCTTATTTTGCAATGGGTCTGGTTGTGAAATCACCAGACTGCAAAACACTGGAGGAGCCGCAAGGGTAGATTTTAGCGACAAGATTTCCTTAAGGCTGTAAACAAAGCAAAGCCATTAAGAGAAAGAAACAGAAGTGGCAGATTTCATCATAAAACGGGGAAAACATTTTCCAGCTGCCTTACAGGTACAGCTCAGAGCATGACGGCTGCATTCCTGAAACTTTAGTCTCCACAAGCCAAAGCAGCTTGACACACGTCATGAAAGCCATCTGCACCTGCTCACCAAACAGCTTCAGAGGGAAGACAAAGTCAGCACCGAGGATTTTAACATAAACATACAAAAAGCTGTTTCTGGCACATGGCAAAGGGAGAGAAGGAATGACAGGAACAAAGGCTATCACGAGTCTTCTAGTGCAAGAGTCAGGATCTGAACTCAGCTCAGCCGTCACTTCAGCGCCCTGTGCCGTGCGCCTGCCTCCTCTAGATGCACGTTTAAAGGCTGGGCGGTTAAACATCAATTCTATGTTGTTTTAATTTTTTCTTTTATGTAGCTTAGGGCTGAATGAATTGCTGGCAGGATTTTTAACTCAGGAATTCAGTCAAATGCCCTTTGATTTGTCAGAGCTGCTTTGTGTTTAGTTCCGTTAGTCATTTGCTTCTGCAGCTCAGGGATACATACACAAAAACACAATCACATGCATAATACATCCATCCATACATCCATATATATATATATACTTACAGACAGATATACACACTGACACACAGTCACATATAAAGAGAGACACACACCGACACACACAGTTACACACAGAGAAACACACACAGTCAACCAAGACACAGTCACACACATACAGTCACACACAGCCACAGTCAACACACACGCAGTCACACACAGACATATACACATAGACACAATCACACACACACACACACACACACACAAGGTCTCTCACACACACAGCCACAGACTGACATTCTCTAAGGCCCTCTGTGTTAGACTAACAAGCTAAACCCCAAAAATCCATTGCAGAAGTTTCTGATCCTCGCTTCAATACACACTGGCTCCCAGTAGAATTTGTTTAATGTATTTTTAATAGCTTCCTTGTACTCCTCTCTGCCTTTCCGCTTCTCAATTCTGGAATGTATCAAGCTGACCAGAGAAGACATATTTAACTTGTGAACCTTCTCAGGGCTGAGCAGCCAGTAGGCCAATGAGAAGGCAGAGGGCAGCAGTGGGGAGGGGCTGGTTGGTTGGAGCAGGCTCTGGCTTCTGGCCTAAGCCGCTGAGCTATGGTCCTCCAGGGCTCGTGGCACAGGGCTCAAGTTCAATGCCATCTTTGGCATCGCCATAGGGCAAACTCCAGTTGTGCCCTCAGATCTCCTTGGGCTGTCAGCTGAGCATCCTGCTCTCCTCAGCCATGGGCTGTCTCCATGCTGTGAACTAGGAAGGTCCAGTTGCTAGCCACTTGGGAAGCAGAAAGCATCTCTGAAAGTCTCCTCTGAGTTCTTCCCCTGTTAGACTTTTCTGGAAAACTAAGGGCAAAGCAGCCTGCAGGTGCCTTGTCCCTTTGCCTAGAACTTGTACTGGCTTCTCATCCCTAGAATTCTACAGCGAACATTAATGAGACTTCTGCTGCCCACTGCTCCATGCAGGTACTGGAGTTGCCACCCTGGAGAAAACATGTCCGCTTGAAGGATGCACAGAAACTGCGCAGAAAAATGGCACTCTAATAAGAGGCCATGAAACCACAGATAGGTATTTCATGCTGAAATGTAAAAACGTCATGTCTGATTCTTTCAGTACTGTCCAGAGGTCATGAAACTTTCCATATTCTTGTGGATAGAAAACCTTGAGCCGTAATGATTGGAGAAAGATAATTTTCCCCAAGGTCCGACCACCATACACCCATTAGCAAGTTCTATGGTTACAGCCAGTCATCCTTATGTCAACAGTGAACACCAGCTAACATATCTGAGACCTTGCCATATACCAGTCTTAGTGCAACATTCTTTGCATGTGTTCTTTCACCTTATCAACCCTGCATAGAATTATACACTGAAGAAACAGAAATTAATTTTGTTATTAATTTTCTCTAGTCCAGAAAGTTAGCAGGTAGAAAAATCTATAACTTGAACTCAGCACAAGAACTCTCAAAAGTATATAGGCTACTCAGCTACTCGTGTGTTCATTCATCTATCCATGCATCCATCCATCTATCCATACATGCATCTATCTAGCCATCCTTGCATTCATGCATTCTTGCATGCATGCATGCATCCATCTAATGCCTGCATACATGCATACATTCACCCATTCATCATCTATCCATGCATCCTTTCATCTGTTCATGCATCCATCAATCCATCTATCCATGCACCCATCATTCATATATTCATGTATCTATCTATCCATCTATCCATCCATGCATCCTCCATGCATGCATCCATCATCCATCCATCTAATGCCTGCATGCAACCATTCATTTACCCATCCATCTATCCATACATCCACCCATTCATCTATCCATGTGTCTATCCATCTATCCATGCATCCATCCACCACTCATGCATCCATTCATCAATCCATGCATACATGCATCATACATACATCTATCCAGGCATCCATCCAGGCATCCATCCAGGCATCCATCCAGGCATCCATCCATCCAGGCATCCATCCATCCAGGCATCCATCCATCCATCCATCCATCCATCCATCCATCCACCTATGCATCCATCCAGGCATCCATCCAGGCATCCAGGCATCCATCCAGGCATCCATCCAGGCATCCAGGCATCCATCCATCCATCCATCCATCCATCCATCCATCCATCCATCCATCCGTCCATCCATCCATCCACCTATGCATCCATCCATGCATCCATGCATCCATCCATTTTCCACCCATTCATCATCCATCCATCCATCCATCCATCCATCCATCCATCCATCCATCCCTCATCTCTTCATCTACCATCTAACCTTCCCTCTTCTCCTTCCTTCCTTCCTTTCTTTTTTTCTTCCTTCCTTCCTTCCTTCCTTCCTTCCTTCCTTCCTTCCTTCCTTCCTTCCTCTGTCAAATGCTTATTATTTGGAAACACAGTCAAGGAAAAGAAATAAGATTCATAAAACACATGACAAACATGCATTTTATTCAATGGAAACATAACATACTCATCTTAAAACGTCAGGTCATTGACACATTTCTACTATACTTTAGGAATGTTACATGAACATGACAATACCGAGCAACAAAAAATCCAATATTCCTTTGAAATACAAAATTATTCAAAGAATCTCTCAAAAGATAATTTTCCCAAAAATTTATAAGAACAAAGCAAATAGCAAACAAATGCCCCTCAAACACCCAAATTTAAGGGCTTCAGAACTAGCAAGCTTCCCCCAAAGTAATGTAGAATGTAAGCAACACTTCCTGACTTCTACAGTCCTCATAGTGAAGTGATTTGTGAAGGAATATTTTGATTATTTTTAGTGTGATTCCCGAGTGTGAAGGACACAAGGTCACAGGGGCAGAGAAGAGAAGGCATATGCTCTATCTCCTGATGCTGCTGCAAAGTTCCCTTGTGAGAGACCTACCACTGATGCTTGCAAAACTGCATTCTAGCTACTTATGTTTATAGCCATGGGCTAGCACTACTCTCAGCCTTGGCCAGAGAAACCTCATCTTATAGTGGGCAATAGTTAATGCAGGACCCATAACTGCTCAGTCCTCATCAGGGCATTGATAGCATCCTAGCCAAGATCCAGAAAGCATTGTGAAAAAGGGAGTGGGAATAATGTAGAAGCTCAAGGAAGGGAAGAGTGCTGTGAAATGCCATCTTCTGGATGCGGTTAGGCCAGTGCACTTAGATACCTAAGCATCTGTGGTTACATGTATGAGGCCCATACAAGATTAGACTCATTAATATAGCATAAATGGGAGGAGGGCTCGTTAGATTCCCACCTTTAGCTGGGGAGATATTAGCAGTTAGTGACTGCTAGGTAAGATGGAACATTTTCTTCAGTGCTGTGGCTATGGTAAATTGCTCATACTCCAGTAAATGAACCCACACCCCTTCTCATGCAAGCAACCCTAATTAAATCTCCCTCTCTCTTCTCTCTCTCTCTCTCTCTCTCTCTCTCTCTCTCTCTCTCTCTCTCTCTCTCTCTCTCACACACACACACACACACACACACACACACACACTCACACACCTCCAGGGAAGAAGGGGTTAAGTTGGAAGGAGAGTATAAGAGAGGACACTGGGGAGGGAATCTGAGCAAATATAGTATATACATGTATAATAAAAGAGTAAATAGAAATATTTTAAAATCCCTCTGTGAGTTTTTAATTCCAAAAATGATCCAAAGAATAGCATGAGTTAAGGACTCAGTCTCTTTCATGAAAATCCTTGCATTTGAAAGTTCAAGTAGAGAGAAATGTGCCCGAATTATTTGATGGGAAACAAGGAGCTTTGTCCGCAAACACAGCAGAGGACGCTCTGACTGGGTTTTCTGTGACGACAAGTGCAGGACTGTGGCTGTTCCTATGGATGCCAGCCTGACATCCATCACCTGCCCTGAGGATACGTTGCACATGCACAGACCCAGAGTTGTCTGCTACATGCACAGAACTGCCACCCTCTGAGCGCCACCTTCACAGACTCCCGTCTTCTCTCAGCTTTTAACTCCAGTAAAACAAGGCCATGATTTATCCCCAGACTCCTTTCTTTTCATGTGTAGCCTGATCAAAAGAATAATTATACAGAGAGGAATTTTGCAGACAAAAACTGCATGTGATCCTCCTTACATAAGGACCCCAGTGTGTGGCTGGAAGCCCTCTGATGTGTTCTGTTGACTGGCAGCTTAGGTTACAGGCAGAGAGCAGAAAGCCTTCATTAACATCTTCTAGGCTCCACCATGTGGGAGTCAGTGCTGCAATCCACTTTACAGATCGGAACCAGCTCATGCCGAAGTATGCATGACTGTGAGGACAGTGGGAGAGGGCTTGGAGCACAACTTAGCACAGTGACCTGGGACAAGGAGGTGGCAGAACCTGCTCAGAGCGGGATCCTAAAACAGGAGTAGTGGCCCGAGAAACGAGGTTGCTGCTATGTTTCTCCAGAATCCGTAAAGCCCTAGAAACGAGGTTGCTGCTATGTGTCTCCGGAACCCGTAGAGCCCTTACTTACCATCACACAATTGCTCCCAACAAAGTTCCAGAAAACCGAGGTGAGAAAGGGACAAACTCACACTGCACCAGGAAAATGGGGCTTCCCATTGTTGCTGGTATTTGTTTGGTTTTTATTGGAGCCACAGATTGGAAACAGTCTTTTGACTCAACTCACTGTATTCGAACCCAGCTTTGTCGTTACTGCAGGTCCCTGGAGTCCCTGTCATGACAGAGCAGAAAGTAGCTAAAGAAAACCACATACCTAGAATGGTCAGCCTCATTCACTTCTGACCACTGACTTCCAGTCGGCCCTACACCAAGCCTAGCATATCCCTAACCTCTCTGCCTCACCCCTACCCCCTACTGTAACTGTCTCTCCATCCCTTCTCTCCTTGAGCCTCTAGCATCTTCTCCAGTCTTGCTCCCTCTTGCTTGGTGAACTAGACTCCTGTTCCACTAAGGCAATAGAAACATGGATTCCCTGACATCCTTCTACCAACTCACTTGACTGAAACACTGCTTCTGCTTGTTTTTCCCAATTTGGCAATCCATACTAGAGGGTACAGGAAATTGAGCTAGCTCAAGTTGAAAAATGTATTTGTAAAAAACATACCACATTTTGAAAAATCACATAAAACGATGACTGCACGATCTCTTATTACTGCATGCTTAGTAGTCACTGTGTTTCAATAAAAACCTATATGTAGTGGATTAAATAAAATCAATAAACCAATTCCCAGCTTTTAATTTAAAAAGTATTACATTTATTTATGGATTTCTGTGTGTATGCAGGGAGGGTGCACATGTGCTGTTGTGTGCGTGGGGAGCTCAGAGGACAATCTGGGGGATCAGTTCTCTCTTTCTGTATGTGGGTTCCAGGGATTGCACTCTGCTCACCAAGTTGGTACAAAGCCCCTTTACTCACTGAGCTGTCTCACCAGCTACCTCACCTGATCCTTTAATGTGATTGCTTACAAATTCAAATACCGTGTGATGAAGCTAGGCACGGTGGCGTATACCTGTAATCATAATACCTGGAGATGGATGAAGAAATTCAGTCATCCTAGGGACTGTCCTTATTTTATTTCTGTGACTGTGAGAAAATATCCTGACAAAGAGCATCTTTACGGAGCAAAGGTTTATGTTAGCTCACAACTCTAAATTATAGTCCATATTGAGAAGCTGGTCACATTTTATCCAAAGTCCAGGGCAGAGAGAAAGGAAACACAGATGATACTAGTGTTAACTCACGTTCTATACTCCCATGCAGTACAGGACCCAAAGCCCAGGGAACTGTGTCACCCGTGGTGGACTTGGTCTTCCCATGTCATTTAATTTAACTAAGACAATCTTCCATAGACACGTTCACAGGCCAACTAGATCCAGACAGTCCCTTACTGAGACTCTCTTCCCAAGCGTCAAATTGACTGTTAAACTATTAAACTCATTTATACAGAGTTCAAGATCAGCCTGGCTACATGAGATGCTTTCTCAAAGAAAAATAAGACAAAAGTCAGTTACGTCAGTTGTTCCTACTATATTTCTATTGGAGTGTGCGGTTCTACTCTGGACTAGTTAACCTGAGACCTTATGTGAGACAAAAAATCTCTCCTTGAGCATTCTAGCTCCTTGGTCTTGCATTCCACATCTCTGCAGGGCAATTTTCTCCATTTTTCTCACCCTTCATCTTATAAACGGATGCTTATTTCCCTCACACAAACACAACACTGTGTCTGTATTTATTTGTTTGTTATTTTTGGAGACAAGGTTTCACTGTGCAGCTTAAGTTGGCCTCAAATTTATGCCAATCCCCTTGTTTCAGCCGCACAAGTGCTGGAATTCCAACTATGTGCCGCCACACCTGGATTCTCTCTCTCTTTTTTTTTTTAAATCTCATGCCCATGCATCTTTACTCAACTATTACCTCATTCCTTCAGAGCGTAACTCCTTAAAATAGCTCATTGCCTCCAAATCTTTGCTTTTGTCATTGCGGTCATTTTATGCCAGGGAGTGAATGCAAGGCTTTTACATGCAGGCACAGAGCTAACCAGCTAACCACCCCTGCCCTGTCCTCTTTCCACTCTTTACAAGTTCACCCAGTACCCACCAGTCCACCAAAGCGACATTGTCAAGGCGCTGTGTGCTGGAGGTAGTGTATGAGAGCCAGCTGCTGAGTGTTTCAGGACTGTACCAGCCAGTGGTGGCTTGAAATCTGTGATGTGTATGTTGGCATCCTGGGAGGCAGTAGACACCAAGATTAGGATCTTGCTGTTATCTGTTTTCTGGAGCATCATTTTGCTATCAGGTCAAATGGATGAAAAACTGCCAGTGACCTTGTCACGTTCACACACAACAATCTGACCACAGCTTGCTTAACCCCCTCACAACGCAGCACTGTCATAGATAAACTCTCTCTGTCTTGACTTCCAGTTTGATCTCGCTGAAGCTCCCCCCTTGTGTGTCTTCTCCCTCACTGGACTCTACTGCTTCTCCTGCCAGCTCTGTTTTATTTTCTTGACTCCCGGATACCAGAGAGCATGGCTGCTCACCCCCAGCATCTCTTCCTTACGCTCCTCTTGATGTTTCCACTTTCTCATAGTAGCCTTAGATGTTCCAGTGCCAAGCATTCCAGTTGGACTTTGCCCATGCATGCCAGCTTACTTTTATTATTCCTGCATGGCACCAATGCTTCAATTTCTAATAAGCAACTCAAATGCTTGTTCAAAATGAAATTCCTAATTCTACCTCTCCTGTTTCCAGACACCTGGTTCTCAAGGGATATTCTCCAACTCAACAAACGGCAATCGTGGCTCCCCAGGCCACACATTTTGAGGGCTTCTTAATTGCACACTTTGACACTACACATCTAGCCTGGGCACTCCTATTGGCTCTGTCTTAGAAGTACAGCCACAACCTCTTCTCAACTCCCACCAAGCCTGATTTGTTTAAAGCAGCATTGCTTTTCAACTCAGATACTGCAACAAATGCTTACTGCATTGCAGGACTCAGAGTAATCCCTTAAAAATATAATGCAGATTTTATTCCACTTCTATTCAAAACACTTTAATTGCTTCCTGTCTTACTTAGCACAAGAGAGAACATTTCCCAGGCTCTTCAAAGTCCTGACAGACTGTCCCTCCACCTTTCCAACCTCGTCTCCCATCACAGTTAGGCCAACAGTCAAAGTCCCTCGGCTGTCTGATAAAGAGGCCATGACTTAGATGCCTTGCTTAAGGCAGATTTTACCTGAGAACTCAAACTCTTTTCTTAAAGGGTCCAGGGCTCATTCTCCCCTCAGGGCCTGCAGGAAATTAATTCCTTCCCTTCCCTGGCCTGCATCCTCATATGTCATAGTAAATGGTCATTTATTTGTTTATTTTTTGTGATTTTATGGATAATACTTGTTTGTATTTGTGAATACATAAGCAGTGTGTGTGTGTGTGTGTGTGTGTGTGTGTGTGTGTGCTGGTGTGCTCGCTTGTGCACTGAGGTCAGATGTTGATCTCAGGTGTCTTTTCAATTGCTCTCCTCCTTAGCTTTGAGGTAAGGTCTCTCACTGAATCACACTGGCCAGCAAGTTCCAGGGATCTCATTGTCTCTGCCGTGCCAATGCCAGGGTTACAAGCACTTGCCACCACATCTACTTTTCTGTGTAGATACAAGGGCTACAAAATCAAATCCCTGTGCTTGCATGGCGGGGGGACTTTACTGACTGAGCCATCTCTCTAGCCCCGTATTTGTGTATCTGTTTGCTCTCCATGCTTGGCAGGCAAACTGGTTCCCGATGCTGCTCATATATCCAGCACCCTAGGGAGGCCTTGGTCCATAGCAAGAGCTCATCACTATTTGTTGGATGAATGAAATAAGTGTCACAAAACAAGTTTTTGGATCATGGAGCCCCAGGTACCAACTGTCACTTTCTCTTCTTTGTACCGTGATGACGAACACAGACATACGTTCGACTTCTCTGCAAGGCTGTCTTCACACACATTTCCATGATGATGGACGCTTCAGGACTGGCAAGATAATTACATCTCTCTTCATTCAGAATCAAGAAACATTTTTGGTGCTATTACAAAACCTTTTCATTCTTTAGTTTCTTCTCGTGTTTGTTTATTTTGAGACAAGTTCTAATGGCTACACTTGAACTAGTGGTTTATTTGCTTAAATCTCCCAGTGTTGGGGTTAGTGGCACATGTCACCACACCCATATCTATCTTTTAAATAGTTAATTTTATTATTGTTGTCATTACTATTTTTGTGAGGAGGGAAATTGAAGGCCTGATGCATGGTAAGCAAGAGTTTGGTCACTGAGACACATCACTGGATTCCAATGCATTGCTTTACAGTATTGACTTTTAGACAGGGAGTTTCTTCAATGAGGGGTCTCATGTGCAGAGAGTATATTCAAGGAGAAATAAGACTGTCAGCTGAAATTTCCCCCGGGACTGTGATTCTGCCTGACTTGTGCAAGGAGTGGGCAGGGAGAATAGAGGATGATAAGGCTGACTTCAGAGTTGTAAATAATTTCCTATCACTACCAATATAGTCTAAAATTACACACTGGAGTAACTGGTCATAATCTAAACCCTGTGTCTGTCCAACCACTGGCCTTACCCAAAACCTGACCTGGCTGACGTGACCAGTGGACACTACATCCCTAAATTCTTTTTTCTATTTGACTAAAATCAGAAGGACGCACATGAGGCTTTCACAGGAGGTGAGGGATGCGTGTCTGAGCTCCCTCCAGGTGAGAGTCCAGGCCACACCTGGTGCCTGTGGTCCTTGTTTTCATGAAGTACTACATGAATTAGACACTGGGCTATGTGTTAACAACCCCTTACATTACAGTAACAGAAAAGTATATTATGATGACCAAATTCTGAAATTTGGGACACAAATAATTTAAACACTGGAAATTATGGCAATGTGTATGGTATTTCTATCATGGTTAGTAATAAGTTAAACTTTCTTCAAGTCCCGAAGAGAAGCATTTCACCTATGAAGAGCAATGAGCAGTAAGTGCCCCCTTGGACCTTAACCATCTTAAGAGGAGTTAAACATCTTACCCATGATGGAAAATGTTACAGAAAGCTGGTGGAAAGAAAGAGGTGTGTCGCTACAGACAAACAAACACTTCAGTAATCAGGAAGTGATAGTTTAGACCTATACTCCCAGCATTCAAGAGGCTTGAGGCAGGAGCATCCCTGTGAGTCCAAGGTTAGCCTGGGCTAAATAGTGAGTTCTATGACATCCAGGGATACATAGTGAGATCTTGGCTCAAACAATAACTACAACGACCACAAAAGAAACCCAACAACAGCAAAAGGCAAACAAACAAATAAAACAACAAACCAACCAAACTAAAAACATTTAAAAGTCCCAAATGGAAATAGAAGAAAAAACCTAACAAAGTTAATTCCCTAAAGTAAAATACTAAGCAAACAACCGAAACGTTTTTGAAATGCAGATATAATGACAAGAAAACTTCATCGCGTGGTTAATTTTTGCTTTTCTTTGTGCTTTATCCCTCCAAAATTACAATCTTTATATTATTTGGGAATGTGTTATTCTGTCTCTTCTTTCCGTCCTTCTCTTCATCCTTCCCTTCCTCTCTCTTTCCCTCCCCTCTTCTCCCCCATCCACTCCTCTCAACCACACCCATCTTACACACAGATATAACATAATAGATAAAGAAATGAGTTATCATTTAGTAGGCACTGAAAATACCCCATACATTGTCTTGAATGTCTACTTCACCTCCTTCGTCTACTGAAACATTTTGCAGGCAGCACACACCTGGACAGAGAGCTTTGTATGACTCACAGTTTCTAGCACTTTCTTCTTATGCATGTTCTAGCCACTGGAGGCAGGAGGGGAAGAGCAACATTACACATTGTCCCGTGTGATATGACTTTGATATGATATGATATGTGTGCTGGGGTGGGAGCAAAGTGGTTTGAGTGTGAATGCGCTAGAGGCTCCTGTAGTTGAACACTTGGCCCCTGGTTAGCGGCGTTGTTGGAGGAGGTTTAGGAGATGTGCCCTTGATGGAAGAAGTTTGCCACTAAAGGTGGGCTGGAAAAGTTTAAAGACTCACACCATTTCCAGCTTATTCTCTACAATGTTCTGTGGGTGAACTCCCAGCACCCTGCTGCAGCTGCCATGCCTGCCCTGCCTGCCCTGCCTGCCCTGCCTGCTGCAATCTGTCCAGCCATTCTGGACTCCAACCCTATGGAACCATAAGCCAAAATAAACCGTTTCTCCTGTAAGTTGGCTTGGTCACAGTACTCTGTCACAGAAACATTTGCTTTCAGAGGAGAGGCTGACACACAGAGCAGCCGCAGGAGGCTACCCCAAGGTCATGGCTGCCATAGACAGTGCAGCTGGTGAAAACACAGGCAGCCTGGCATTGGCGTGTTCTCTGCCAAGCATACTTTCTGCATCTTCCACAGCCCACAAGGCAAACATCCTTATTGTCTGTATTTTTTAACAAAGAGCCACCTGAACACAGTAAAACCTGTACACAAGCTTACCTTGTTTATGGGCATAGGTGGGGTTCGATCTAGGCTACTTAAATGAAAACTTGAGGTTCCACATCAGCAAGACATTTGCTGCCTAGTAGGTCTTAGGCAGTCCATGTATCCAGAAATGGACTCAAGCTGACTATAGGTGGTTAGATAAAACAACAACAACAACAACAGTGTGGTTGTTTGAATAGAAATAGCCCCAGAGGCTCATATATTTGAATGGCACTGGGGAGTGGCACTATTTGAAAGAATTAAAAGGATTAGGAGATATGACCTTGTTGGAGGAAGTGTGCACTGGGGATGGCCTTTAAGGTTTCAAAAGCCCATGACAACCCCTTCCCCCCCTTTCATGCTTCCTGTGCATCAGGATGTAGTTCTCAGCTCCTTCTCCAGCATCAAGCCTACTGGCCACCACATTCCCCACCATGATGAAAATGGACTCATTGAAACTGTAAGCAGCCCCAATTAAATGTTTCCTCTAATGAGAGTTGCTGTGGTCATGGTGTGTCTTCCCAGCAACGGGAGTGACTAAGATAGAAGTCATTTCACAGGACCTTGGGAAACAGTCCCCACCTGCCAAGAGTCACCTCCCTTCCCTCTGGCAGAAGGAACATGTGGCTTCATGGACACGCACCTGGATATCGAATCCCATGCTCTCCGGGCTCCCTTGGTCCCTACACGAGTACCTGTCAGACACTCCAAAGTCCAGCCTAGCTTCTTGCATCCCCAGGTTTCCCTCCTTTCAGATACCCATTTTTCTCTTCAAGGTTTGCCCCCTACCCCTGTTACCCTCCCTCCTCAAGCAGATAACCCTGGACACCTCTGCTTTCTTTTCTCTCTGTTTGGGACTCTTCCTTATAACTCTATATTCTCTTTTTTCTTTTTTTTTTTTTTTTTTTTTTTTTTTTTGGTTTTTCGAGACAGGGTTTCTCTGTAGCTTTGGAGCCTGTCCTGGAACTCCCTTTGTAGACCAGGCTGGCCTCGAACTCACAGAGATCCGCCTGCCTCTGCCTCCCGAGTGGTGGGATTAAAGGCGTGTGCCACCACCGCCCGGCTATATTCTCTCTTTTATTGACAATAAAATCCCTCATATTAACCATACCGTTGATTGGTCCCTTTACTGCATACTTGGTGTATACCGCCAAGCCCAAAGACCCAAGTTCTATTCCCAGAATGCATATAAGTTAACCTCACTCAGATTCTCTCTCATATATACTAAACAAACAAACAAACAAACAAACAAATAAGAATCAAAACATCCTATCTTCTCTAAGTACTTAGGTCCTCAAATAAGATTCTGAGCCCTGAAATTTGTGTGCCCAGTCCCGCAGACGGCAGGATAGGCTGGCTCTGCCTAGTAGACACTGGGTACTGACAGAGCATGCCATCAGTGTCTGCATCGTGAGTGAGAATGAGTCACCCAGTCCTGCCACACCACAGCTTCCTTTTGTTTCTGAGACAATTCAAGGAAAGCTGGCTTTGATTTTCTAAATCTTTTGATTTACCCTAGTAGAGGAAAAAAAATTCAATGCTACGATAACTCTTGGAAGCCATCTGAGTTCTGCCGAGCTAACATGACATATGCCAATTTGTCTTGGATTGGTCTTGGATCCCAAGCTCTTTCCTTCCAGCCTGTGTTAAGGTGACTTAGGAGATCCACTCAGAGAGGACATCTCCGTATCTGAACCACGGGGCCTGTTACTCACTGAAAGCAGGTAGCCTGTCTCCAGTGGGGTCTTGTTTATGATCAGTCAAAGTAGGGGCTAGACAGTGTTCAAGGGAGTACTGTACCTTTGCAATACCTTGATTGTGCTGGGCAGGGTGGGGGAGGGATGCTCAGGGAGCACAAGATAACAAAATTAAAATGTGCCTGGAAGCTTAAAGGTTCATTTCATGTCAAGGTTTTGTTCATTCAGAGAGAAAGCCTGGTGTATAGACTCCATAATTTTTCCAGAAAAAATAAAACACATGGGCATGGGCATATGTTTTAAAGGATTTATATCGTTAGACAAGGGGAAGGTAAACCGTCCTGTGGGATCTGTGGTGACCTGTTGGTTGACTGACAGTTTTGTTTATCTCATCTTTTCTCCTTGAAAGGTGAATACAATTCAAGGGGGTGTGGAATAGCAGGAGATACCCCGTGGTGATCTAGGATGCTGGCGCCGAGACTGGCAGTTTCCCTCTGTGAACATCAGTGTTTGTTCATCCTGGCCCTCTCTGCCCATAGCATTCACTACCCAGCATATTTAGGGGGATAGATGACATTCTTTGAATGGCATAGAAGACAACCACAGTGGTGGCTGAGAGGTGAGGAAGGAGGATCAGAAGTTCAAGGGAGTCTGAGACCAGTCTGCCACATAAGATCATTCTCAAAAAACAAAATGCAAACATATGGAAAAGGCATATTAGCATCAATTCAATATGTTGAGAGAATTTCTTAGACATTACTTTTTAAAAATAAAAACTTGCATGGGATTTTGAGTTAATTTCAGTAGGTTGTGTTTAGGTTATTTAAAACACATAGGAAAGTGATTTTGAAGTTCAGCTGTAGCAAAGTCAACACAAAGACAAAAATTATCATGAGAAATATTCCCTGGAGATGAACTTCTACTCACTCCACTCAGAGGTGGACAACACGTTCTAGAAGTAGTTTTGAAATAAGTCACACACACGCACACACATTTGGTCACACACACACACACACACACACACACTTCGGTAGTAGCACAAAACATCCTTTGTTGCCGGACGTGAGAAAAACACACTTGTTTCTAAAAAAAGTCATAGGAAGGAAGTGGAAGAGCCTCAGGGTGAGGGGGAGAGTGAAGGAATGCACGCTGGTTCCTTTAAACACGTTAAGAGCAGCCTGGCTCTTAGTAGCAGGGCAGAAGGTCAGCAAATGCCATCAAATCTTTGGGGCTAATTCCTTCCTGATCTACAGGTATGCTCTCGGTCAAACAGTTCTGGGAGTTCTGGCAGATGTCATCTTGTTGTTCTCGTATTAAATTGCCCCAAGTTTAAAGAAAAAAAATTCTTTCAAAAAAGCAAAATCAAAGGACCTCAGGCACCTGCATTTGGTTCTAATTTTACACATCTCAAAACAACTGAGTTCGCCAAAGAAGAGTTACAAAGAAAAGTAAGCCCAGAGCAAAGACAGGCGAAGACAGCATGGTGCTGAAATTCTGCAGCAGCATAAAATAGGACATATGCGTTAAAGGGTAAACTGAGGCCTCGGTCTAAAGCCAACACGGTCATGCTGTCCACCTGAAACCGCGACTCTTCAGGATCAGTTCCTGGTGTCCTGCAGGAGCTCAGGTAATTAACTTCACAGTCCCTTCTGAGGTGAGGCCCTCGGAGCTGCAGGTTTTCCCATGCAGACCAGAAGCTGAGCTCCCTGTCTGAGGCGGAGTCTCCACATGCTGCCACTTTCCCCGCATCTTTATTGTGTGGCCCGTGTTCTGGCAGTGACAACAGGAAGAAATTCACCAAGGATTCCTGGTACTCTGAGCATTTTCAAAAATGGACCCAGCTCAGAACATTTCCCCCTTCCTCCTGCCTGAATGGGTGTCTGTGTCCAGGCCAGGCCTTTTCTGGATTAGGGAAAAACAGAACCACAGCTGGGGGTTGGGGGGTGGGTAGTAGGCAGGATACAGGAACCTGGGTTGATCTAAGACCTGCTCCGACGCTAGAGTGGTTTCAAACAGTTTGTTTTGTGTAGATACATTTCCCCTTACATCCTAACCTAAGTAAGATACGATTTATGCTATCTGTAGGCCAATCAAACACAAAGAAAATACATTTTAAAAACCTGCTAGTCAGAAGTGGGATGCCCGAACCCAGGAACAGAATTTATGTTTTCTTGTTTTATTTCCGTCTCTTGGTTTTGCAGCGGCCTGGCTGCCCAGGGCTGCCAACCGCTTCGTGTTCCTTGCTGGCCTAGGATCTGTGCTCAGCTTCTGTCTGAAGGCACATCCTGCTTACCCTTAAGAGCTCAGCCGAGATATGACCCCTCCAGGAAGCCTTTCTTTATCATCCAAAGTCGACAGAGACCCGTATTTGCCCCCTGTAGATTTATCACTGTTACAAACAAGTGTTTATTCTTTGTCTGTCCACGCCACCTGGTCAGTCCCGGGGATTTGAACTGGGATTCTGATTATGCATAGTAGGTGGCTAATAAATACGTATTAAACAAACGAAGGCATGCAGACATTCCTCATTCTAGAGTAACTCATGAAGCCAACAGATGCTGCCAGCAACTTAGTCCTCTTCAAGGCCTGAAGCTGCCCAAGCGGACCAGCTGAGAACACATTCTGTTGGGCTCTACCACATGACACAGTCATCTCAACAGAAATGCAGGAAGATGAAGTAGAACTCAGAGGCAGGCTGAGAAGACAGGCTATCCCACACAGAAAGAAAGGCATAGTTCCGGTCCCTAGCTCGTGTCAAACCCAGATTCCGCAAAGCACTGGAAGAAGAAAATCATGAGCAGCAAGATGGAAATTGCAAACGGAGCAGGATTACCTTGAAAAACTTAAACTTTGGTGGACAAAACATGGGTGTAGCAGTGTTTTCTGGTCCCAAGTCTTGCATTCAGCATTTTCAAAGACTATTCTGTGAGAAAACATTTTCAATTGCACGGTGCCCTTGTAGAAAAATCTTGGGGTTTATACAAACTTAGTTTTTATGATAAATGTCCGGGAGCTCATCTACTCTCCTAAAGAAGAGATAACTGGCTCCTCTTGCTCTTCAACACCGCTGTTCTCTACAGTTGGGGACCTTCTCCCAGTGCCTTGAAGTTAATCCTTTGTTTGCTTTGCTGAGCCAGGGTCTCCTTGTGTAGCTCTGGCTGACCAGGAGCTTGCTGCGTAGTCCAGAACTAATCGAGAACCGCCTGCCTCTGCCGCCGGAGTGCTGGGATTACAGGTGTGTGCCACTAGGGTCAGCTGAAACTGATGTTTTTATACTCTTTCTCCTCTGTGTAGGCAGCACATTCTTGAGTAGGAATCCTGGGGCTGCTGTCTCAATTCTGTCCACTGTGCACATTCAGAACGTGAACTCACCATGTGCATTTTCGCTGGAAATGAGTAGCCAAGATGCAGAGGTATGTCAGGCATTTGGGGTTGAATGGAATCTTTGATGTGTGATGTGGAATGATGTTGGGGGCTGCAGACCCCTGGCCCCTTGGCTTTCTTTGCCTGCTGGAGTGAACTGAGCGAAACAACTTGTTGGCCTGTACCTGCAGCTGCTCTGAGCACAAGACCCTCATGAGTTCCTGATGGCAGGGGAGTGGGTTCTGGTGGGTTTACAGCTGAAAATCCCAAGAGCTAGGGCGTGGCTATCAGTTAAGAATGCCTATATAAGCCTCCCTGGAGCTCAGTAAAGTTGGCATTCTTGTATCAAGAATGACCCGTGTCCTCGTGTCTCTGTCTGTGAGTGTGTGTTTTTAAGTCTCCAGCCTGGTTTCCGGCTCACGTACTGTAGAGCGTAGAACAGGTGTTGAGTTTTACAGAATGACTTTTCTTTCAAGGTGTTTGTTTAGGCAGCACAACAGCAGATTTTACCATCTAGGAAACTCTTCATTATGAAGAAAAACTAGGAAAGGACCTGTGCTTTATTAGGATACTGTCAACTGAAA
The DNA here is from genome assembly GCF_950005125.1 of Chionomys nivalis. NCBI lineage: Eukaryota > Metazoa > Chordata > Mammalia > Rodentia > Cricetidae > Chionomys > Chionomys nivalis. The sequence goes on along the minus strand of NC_080089.1, from coordinate 13,706,631 downwards.
TGAAACCCCTTCTTTCTCAAGTGCAATGCAACGACTATTCAAAACTTAAAATTTTTATTTATTCTTAAAATTTTAAAGATATTTCTATATTTGTGTGCCTGCATATATGCCTGTGCTCGTTTGTGGGCATTTTTGGTGGCCAGATGCAGGTATCCAATCCACTCTAGCTGGGGTTATAGGTCGTTTTAAGATCGCCTCATATGGATCTCAGAGTGAAACTCCAATCCTCTGCAAGAGCAGCGGGTACTCTTAACTACCGAACTCTCCAACGCCCCAAACTTGAAATTTAAAGAGTAATTCTATAGTATTCTTCTTTCCAGAGACTGAACGGGCTCTGTGATTCCCTCTTCGTGGTATACGCTGGGGTGATGGGAGTGGAGAGGTGTCACATGCAAGATGAGTAGTAAGAGAGAGAGGAGCCAGGAGAGGGGACAGCGAAGGGCGTGTCGCTGTGACAACAGGAACACTGCCGGATCCCTTCTGCTCCCACGGCCTGGCTTCTGCCACAGGCACGTCTCTATCTGCTCCTGGCGTTACAGCCTGCTCAAGTGTCGCAACTTCTTAAACATTTCCTTGGAGGTAATTATCTTTTATTCTCCCCAGGATCTTCCTGTGGTTCTTGATATTCTGGGGATCCTCGTCGCTAAGATCTTTGGTTAGTAGAAAGCATACTAGCATGGAGGCTTGAGTAAGAGTGTGACTGAGGGGAACACCCTCGATTTTCGTATTTATAGAAAATGAAACTTCTTTTGTGCACACCATATTCTGCCTACTTCATAACTATCTCATTATGTTTGCATATTGTATTGTGCATAGTTAGTATTCAATATTGTGGGCATGAACTCAGATACCTAAACAGAATCTAATCTTGACGTGGGTTAAAACTATAACAAAAGTATATTTATGGCAAGGAAAATAGAAGACTTTAAAACTGTGGCTTATATTTTCTAGTGCCTAAAGCAGAATGAAACTGAAAGAGGCCTCTTGAAGGAACTTACATGTGTTTAAAACCCACATCCTGTTGTTATCCGAGATGCAGAGAAGCGAGGAGGCGAATGTCCTCATTAGCTGTCCCTTGAGCTGTGATGCGCAGTGGGCATCTCCGGGGGGTGGGGGGATGTCCCTCACTTGCTAGCCAGCATCCTAGCTGATCTCAAACTAATTTTTGTGAGCAAACATTCAAGTCCCAGAATACAGTGGTCAAACCTATAGGGCTGAGAAGTGAATGGAGTTCCCATGCTTGATCCCAGCTTGGGAGTCTCCCACAAGGAGGGTGGGTCACTATCTAGTGTCTAAAAGAAATGATCAGTAATGCCAGGCTTGATGGGGCCAGTCAGCAAGGAAAAGAACAATGTGATGTAGCTGACTTTTGTTTCTTATCGTTTATTTATTTGCTTAAAATATGTGTGTTTTTGCTTCAGGCAGATGCTAGTACCCAGGCCTTTTGTACAGTGAGTCATTGGAGGTGAGGGGCTGATGGAGTGAAGGAAAAAATGGGCAAAATGTCATTTTTGTAGGCATAAAGACTAGACAAAGGAAAGGCTGCAGATCTCAGAGCTTTAAAAAGTGGGAAAGAAGGCAGACAGCTCCGTGGTGCACGTAGCTGCTGCCTGCTGTTTCCAGCTTGTGTCCTGAAGTTCCTCCTCTATGTAGCTCCCCTAACCACCAGGCTCTTTGTATGGCTACCCACAAGCCTTTTTAGTTTCCTAAGAGAAGAACGGCTGCTTATTTGCCTGTGTTTCCTCCTAACTCTGGGTTAGCCTTGCTAGGGTGGAAAGGCAAGCCAAGGGCTCTGAGGAACTTTCCTGCAAAGCATCCTCCCCAGTAACGCTTCACAGTGAGACCTGAGAAGCGTGGAGTGAGAAACCGGTCTCCATCTGGAAGCGTTTAGTTGCTGTTGTTTGCCCAGTTTCCCTCTAGGGAGCATCTTGCTTTGCTCCAGTGTGTGTGCTGGAGACAAGTGTTTAAATTCCACTTTATGTCATCGTCCAGAGGTTGCTCAAGCTACACCCGTGAACAGGTTAGCCATGGTTCATATGATCCTCTCCACAGGCAAGATCAGGCCCCGTTCAAGGAGAGAGCTGCTCTCCTGTAATGAGGGTAACCACCAACTTACCCTCTCAGGTTAGGGCATGGTCATCAAATCAAGTTTCTGCACGGAAGGCTTTACCTCCTCTCTGCAAAAGCCTCGGCATCTCCTTCCCTGGACAATCTCTTCAGTGCCTTTCTGGTTCGACGTATAATATTACTTGGGGGCTGATGAGATGGCTGAGTGGGTAAGTGTGCTGAATGCCAAGCCCTCCACCCCGAGTTTGATCCCTAAGACCCACATGGTTGAAAGACTGGCCTCCACAAGTTGTCTTCTGACTTTCATACGGTGAATTAGCATGAGTGTACCTTTTCTTTCAGACAATAAATGAAGGCTTTTTTTTTAAAGTTACTGGTTAAAAATGTCTTATGAATTTAGACATACCTTGACACACTTTAATGCATGCACATGCACATGCAAACACATCTGTGTGTGGTATACATGCTTGTGCAGGGAATACATTTGCAATGTATACAAGTATGTGCAAAGGTCTGAACTTGATATCAGGTATCTCCCTGGACTGGCCTCTACTTCATTTATTGAGAAAAGGTGTCTTACTAGACTTGGAGTTCTCTGCCTCCCATTACTGAGCTACAAGTGGCTAATATCCCTGTCTGATTATTTTTCCATTGTTCTGGAGATTCAAACTCCAATCCTCATGCTTGAATGGCAAATGCATTGCTTGCTAAGCCATCTTCTGACCACACAGTCATGCTCAGGGGAGGTAAGTGTACAGACACCGAAGAGTGAGCTCATCCAGTAACATGGCCTATACTCTCAGGAATGTTCCAATCACATTCCCAGGGATCAGCACTGTGGGTATGTCTGGTCTCATGGGAATAGAATCATTCTATGTGGTGTTGGAAGGAGGGAGAGGATGGCAAAACAGCAGCCCACAGGGATCTGCAGCTGGATTTCCCCAGGAGACTCACCAGGCCTCAGGCCAGCTGGAGTGACTGTGGAGGGTTCTGGGTCTCAGCATAGCTAGTCTTGACCTCTCTTTGCTGATCTTTTGCAGAAGTTCCTGTACTACACTTCCCAGACTTTCCTGGCTATAGGAATAGGGGTATAGTAGAGTCTTGGCCAATGACATGGAAATCTGACTGAGGAAGGGTGTGCTTCTTGGAAGCCTTGTTCTTTGCTGATAAAATGAAAACCTATACTGGTCCTAGCTTCTCCCTTTCTCCTGTTTGGTTGCTGGTATGATTCCTGGAATTTTGAAACTAAGAGATAAATTACAGGTGATTGACAGAGACATGTCCATCTAGTTACTGGATGACTATCAGAAGTGAGCTATCTCTGGGAGTGTGGGGTGTGAAGGAGTAACCTCTCTATGCTTCAAACATTGCTAGTTTGTATTCCATTATTTGTAGTAAATCCAAAATTAGTTTAGCAGAAGAGTAATGTCAAATGAGAAACACTAGCTGAGCATGGTGGCTCACAGCTGTGGTCTCGACACTCAGAAGGCTGAGCTAGCAGGATGGACAGGGAATTGAGAATCAGCCTGGGACATACTGTACTCAATATGAGGCACTGTCTCAAAACAATTATGGTGATAAAAACAAAAACAAAACTAACTATTCTGAAAACATATTTGTGGAGAGAGCAGCTTTGAAAAACAAAGTAAAACTGGAATTCCTAAGTTTTGTGACACATTGAACAATGCAATCCTAGCATGCAGGAACAGTGCCACAAGTTCAAGACCAGCCAGGTCAGTATCATGAGTTCTAGCCCAACCAGGATCACATCCTGAGGTCTTGACTCAAAAAACAAAAAGGGAAGAAGGGAAGAGAAGGGGAGGGAAAGAAGAAAGGGAGGGGGGAAGGAGGGAGAATAGCCATGTGAAAATTAGGCCATTTAAGTTTCAGGTAACTGTTTTTTTAGTTTTATACCCAGAACACATAGCATTGTGACTGTATTCATCACTTTAAGTGGCTTACTGAGATAAATAAAAGGACATATTCTATAGTTAGCAGCCGTAACTGTGTTCATTGGTGCTCACAATTTTATTTTTACACGTTTCAAACTTGAATTTTCTGCTAAAGGGTTCTGCTGAAGGGACCCTCTCCTTCTTTGAATCTATTTGAAAATAGGCTCTGAATCTTGTGGTAGTGATAAGTTATAAGAGGAAAAAGCAAAATAGCTTCTTGATCACTAGCTGGTGAGAAAGCATTTGACAATCTACAACTCCCAGGTTCCATGTTGTTTCTCTACGCAAGTTGGGTTATGTAATTCTTTTAACTGTATATTCTAAAACATCTGGTTGTCAACAGTGTGGTGGCTCACACCTGTAATCTCAGCACTTAGGAGGCTGAGGCATGAAGACTAAAAGGAATTTGGGGCCACTTTGTGCTACAAAATGACATTTGGGGCCACAGTATTATTCTTGGTTTTTCTCCCACCAATGTTTCTTATGTCAAATTTCTAATAGGTCACTATGAGCAAAATTTTACATGCTAAACTTTACATTTGCTGTAGTCAGATGCATAGCTCATGCAACCAATGGCAGTTTCTAACTTGGCCCATTAGGAATCTCGAGGTCTTGAATCTTCCCACGTCACACCCGATGCCTAGGTATGGGTGTGGAAACATGCATTTCCCACAAGCATCCTGGAACAGTGCGTACCCCTCAGTCAGGCTTATTAGTTATTGCAGAAATACAATTCACAAAATTCAAGTGAAAAAATTCCTTTCGGATTTGATTCCTTCTCTTTTGTTGTCTCTTTAGTTATCATCTCCTCTTATGTTAAGCCATTTTTTCATGCATTTTTGTGTTCTTATGTGTATAAGTGCATGCATATACATGTATACATGTGTGTAGAGGCCAGAGGACAACCTTGAGTGTCTTTCCTCAGGTTCTCCACCTTGAGTTTTTGAAAAAGAGTCTAACAGGCTTGATGCTTACCCAGTTGGCTAGGACAACTGGCCAACAAACCCCAAGAGTCCTCCTGTGTCTTTCTTCCCAGCACTGGGGTTGTAAGCCTGATCCACTCACTGTGCCTGGCCTTTAGAAGTCCATTCTAGAGACTGAACATGTGTCCTTGCATTTGCAAAGCAAATACTTTACAGGCCATGTTGTCTTCCCAGGTCTTTGTGTTTGTCTCAATGCCATCTTTGTTTTTTCCTTCTTTCTTTCTGGTTTTATATTCATGTGTGTGTATGTGTGGCTGCCACATGTCTGCAGCATGCAGAAGAGAAGACTGAATTCCCTCAAGCTGGTGTTACAAGTGGTTGTTAGCTGCTCAACATGTGCTGGGAACTGAATTCGGGCCATCTCAGGGAGCCGAGTGTGTTCTCTCCTGTGGAGCGATTTCTGCCGCCTTTTTCGTGTTTGCCTGAGAAGCACTAGCTGCCAGTGTCGTCATTTCACCCTCCTACACTTTTTAGCTGCTTTTAGTCCTGCTCTCTTTGATCAAAGTAAAAGGTTTTTGTTTCCTGTGCATGCGTGTCTCTTTTAATCTCTCCTGGCGAGGCTGGATAGCAATCATCGAACAGTCTCTTGTTTTAAACTGCTTCCCCAGGAGTTAAGAGAAGTTTGTTCTGTGTAGCGTGTGGCATCACGATGCCTCCGGTTGTATCTGAGTTGCTTGCTTTCCCTGTGTGTAGGCGCACTATCATCTCCTTAATAGTTGTGATTTATGCTGCTTTTCTTTTATTCCAAGTCAACAAAAAATGTTCTCCAGAATCCTACGTTTAATTCTGGTATGTCTGGAATACGTTGCCTATGGCTGGTGTGAGTAGGAGTGAGATCTGCGAGAAAGACCCACAGTGCTTATTAATGTTTCAATGCCAACAAGGCCGTTTACAGGGCAAGATAAAACAGACTGGGGTAAACACACTGAACCAAAAAAGGTTCACGCCATTCTAATGCCAGCAATTTACCAGCAATGTTAGTCACTGTTATGTCATCACCCTGACATGTTCAGCATTTGTAAAATGTTTCTCAATCAAAGTCTATCCATGTACCTTACAAAACATCAAACTGCAAATGAATCACACACGGCAGACCCCTTCAAAGGTGTTCAGGTGTCCACTGTAAAGGCTGAGGACCCCAGGACCCACTGACAACAACAACTAATGACATTCGTTCCCCGAGAAGGAAAACTGACATGTTCTGGAAGAAGAGCAAGTTGCGGTATGCTTGGTCATTTTTCCATGTGCTCTAAGCACAGGGGAAATGCCCTTTGACCTGAACTCTGGCTCTACAGGCATGGAAATGTTCACGTGGCTATGAGGATGCTTGAGAATGGCCAAAGAGGCTGGCATCATGGAAACAGCACCCTGTTTGGAGTCAAGAAATTCGAATGCATGTTTCTAATCCCTTCCTTCCTTCCTTCCTTCCTTCCTTCCTTCCTTCCTTCCTTCCTTCCTTCCTTCTTTCCTTTCCTCCCTCCCTCCCTCCCTCCTTCCCTTCCTCTCTTCCTTCCTTCCTTCCTTCCTTCCTTCCTCCCTCCCTCTCTTTCTTCATTCCTTCCTTTTGTTTCTCTCTCTTTTGTTTTTTTTAAAGAAAAGGTGCAACTTTGTGTATGGCACAATCTCTTTGAACCTATTTATGCCCTCATAGAAGATTTGTAACATTTGTATTTTGAAATACCTCTTTCTTTGAGGTTTTGTTATGAAAAGCTGAGAAAATTTGTAAAAATTTCTCTACCATAAATATCATTATAATTAATTCAATGAAGAGACCTGATCACCAAACTGAGGCCAAGAGTGTCCCCTGCCCAGGCTCTTGTGTTTCGTTTGCTCACAGGTGCCATGTATACCCTCAAGTTCACTGCCGTGTGGCATCTACCCCAGGACAGAATTTGCTTGTAAAACTCTTCTCACAAAGCAAACTGCTACAGGGTTCTGTAGAATTAGTTAGCAAGTGTGGGACCTCTCAGATCATCTTTTACAAGTCCCAGACCCTGACTCAACCGCTCAGCAGCTGGAAAGCCTGACTCTTGCATGCTGCCAGAAACAGAAAGATCTCCAACCTAATACCTACCACTGGTCGGAATGTGCACTGGGGCAGATGGGCAAAAATAACCCATTCCAATACAGTCTGCAACAGTGTGCACAAATACACTTTACGGCCGAGCTCAGTTCCTCCTTGCTAACATGTCCTGTTCTTGTGTCACCCACACAGAAATGTGTTCTATTTCTGACCCTCTTCTGCACACATTGAGAGACGTTAGCATTTCTCTTCGGTTTATTGTTTGCTTGGGTTTTTTTTTTTTTTCGATTTTTTTTTTTTGCCATCTTGAAATCTCTCTTCATCCATTCTACCATGATAGTTTCGACATAGAGCATATGAACAAAAATCCACAGATTAAGAATTACAAATTACACTAGCCAGTAAAACATTGCAGGGATGGCGGCAGGGCACCACTCCCTCCGTGGCCCTCAAATGAAAAGTGGAACAGGGTTACAAATCACCTCTTTCAATGTCCTTAAAAGTAGGTAGCACACAATGTATTACATTCTTGCTACAGAAAGTAGCAATTTGGTCTGCAGAACTGCATACACTAAAAATGCTTCAGCTTTAAATGTACTATGTTCTTTCAGGAGAGGAATTTGAAGAGACCCCTCCCCCCACTTTCAAACAGTTGGCAAATGGCCAGGACTTAATACTGACCTGTTCCATTAATTAAGAAGTTCAAATGGTTACATAAACTATAGTCTCTCTCTTTCTGTCTCCCTGTCTCTGTCTCTGTTTTTTGAATGTGTGTCTTTCTTTGTGACTCTCTCTCTGCTTCTGTCTTTTGTGTGTGTGTCTTTATCTTTGTGTATTCATGAAGTATGCATGTGTGTGCATGCGTGTGTACATGTGTGTATACGTATGTGCATGTGTGTATATACATGTGTGTACATATGTGTGTATGTATGTGTATGTGTGTATGTATGTGTGTGTGCACACGCATTATGTGTATGTGTGTGCGTGTGTGTGCATGTGTGTATGTGTGTGCGCGTGCATGTGGGTGCATGTGTGTGTGTTTGAGTACATGTGTGTAGGTCAGAGAACAACTTCTGATGTTGTCACTCAGGTATTATCAACTTTGTTTGGACATGGGGTCTCTCAGTCTGGAGCTCATGGACTAGGCTAAAGGCAGTGAGCCCAGTATCTCTATGCCCTTCCCTCCATAGGGTTGGGATTACAAGTGCTCACCCTACCCGATCCCAGCAATTTCCCACTCAGGGTTCTGGAGATCAAACTCAGGTCTTCCTTGGGGGAGGCAGCTCCTCAACCCCTACCTACTCTTTTTTTTTTTTTTCAAGACAGGGTTTCTCTGTGGTTTTTGGAGCCTGTCCTGGAACTAGCTCTTGTAGACCAGGCTGGTCTCGAACTCACAGAGATCCACCTGCCTCTGCCTCCCAAGTGCTGGGATTAAAGGCGTGCGCCACCACCGCCCGGCCCTACCTACTCTTTAAGACAAAAGTTAGTCACATGACTTTCATTTCACACTAGACAGAGACACTTTCCAAACAGACAAGCGAGGGAACAGGCCAAGCTATTGCTGGCGTCACATGCTTACTGCACGGTGATGTCTGTCCCTTGCTTCATAGAGGAGAGTCAGGACAGACAAAAAAAAACTGTTCGGTATCTTCCCATGAACGACTCCTGCAAGGGCCATAACCTTTAAGCAAACCATCAAATAAACTGAGGGTGAGACTGTGGGGAGCTCAAGCAGGCACAGAGAGAGCGATGTTCACAATAAGACGCAAAGATGTGTGAGGACCGGAGCCCATACAACTGGTAAGAGGCTCCTGCCTGGGCTCAGCTGGTCATCTGCGGGATGACTGTCCCTAGCAAACAGGACAGGGATGAGAACAGCTAACTGTATCGCAAAACCTTCTGGAAGTTTCAGACCCCAGCAGCATCTGAATACAGTTTCTATAGTAACACGTAGGTGTCTGATGATCATTGTGATCTGGATAAAAGGCTGTGTCACTAGGCTCGTTCCAGGTATGCTTCTCATGTATAATGTCACATGTGCACAAAAACCTGGCAAGAGGACACAGATCAGCAAATGCACCAGCCAGTAGGACCTTTGTAAGAAGTGCATGGCTTGCTGAAAACAGCACTTAGAGTCAGTTCAGAGCTGAGGGCTGCATTGTCGAGAAGCTCTTGAATGGAGATTAGCTGCGGTTTAAACAGCCCTAAGACAATAGATAAATTATGTCTTCATTAAATGAAACTTCTGTCCCACATATTAAGATTGAAACACTAACAGACAACAGAGAGGAAATATATGATTATAGATGCTTACTTAATTCGGCCAACACAAACACAGCCTAGCCATTTCAGCAATGTGGAATTGTTCAGTTTTTCACTAGGAGGATGGGGATCAGAGAGAGGGGAGGAAAAAAAAAAAAGAAAATCTGTCTTTAGTTTCCCCCGGGCAGCTAAAAAATAAAACTTAATTAAACAAGTGAAATATAATTCCCTGTGCTGACCGCACACGAGGCTGACTCCCTCTTCACATTCCGGCCACTGTTAACTGTCTGGTAGTGCCCAGAGACAGGAATCCCGAGTAGGGACCCAGAGGGCAGGGACCCACGGCACATCCCCACCTGCTCTGCCTTTCCCTGTGGTGCCCTCACCGCATGACTGTCCGGAGCTGATGGCATTTCAGGCTGGGACAGGAAGCTAATTCTAATTATGGAGGGACTGTCTCTCAAACACGGTGGGAGGTAAACTCAGTCTCTGGAGAAGAAGCACTGGGCAGGGGAGGGAGGCCTTTTCACTTCTCAGTGACCTGACGGCCTTCTCAGCCCACCTGACCTGCTGTTTTCTTAGGCTGTCTAGAACAACTTGACAATTTTTCCTATAAGAGGCATCTATTGAATCAATTTGAGATGGGATTCCATGGCGACACTAGGAACAAGGTAGTGACTATCTTCTCAATGACAGAGTGCACCCTCTGAACCAGTAGGGTACTAGCTCTGTGCTCCACGACACTGGCATGTTTTATGGTGGGATGCAGGTGTCATTTGAATTTCTGTTTTAACGCCTACAAGAGCACCACAAACACATATCTTTAGAGGGAGGTGTCCGTGTTTTCTATCTGTGAGGTGCAAGAAACAAGCATTTGAAAGCTCAGAAACCAGAGGAGTACGGAGTGTGTGGGCAGAGCAAGCTGGGTTGAGTACACGTGCGTTTGGACAGATAAACTGCCAGAGACTGGGAAGCAGCTTAGGAAGTTCAGGGCAGACAGCTCTGGTGCCACAGTCTGTCTCATGTGCCGTGGCAAGGATGGTTCTGTTTGCTTGCTTTTGCTTATTTTGCATGCGTATGTGGTGTGCATATTGCATGCACAAGCAAGTCTGTGTGCGTGTGCTTGCATGTAGGGATCTGAGACTGACATCTGGACACTCTGTCACCCTTCACCTTGTCACTGAGGCAGGGTCCCCAGGTGAGCCCAGCTTGCACCAGGGATCTGCTGTCTCTGCCTTCCAGCCTCCAAGCTCTGGAATTGCAGGTGGACTGCCACAACCACCTGACCCTCATACTTGTGTAGCAAGTACGTGATCCTTGCAGCCAGCCCTTGTCTATCTCTGCCTCTCCCCAACACCAGCTGGTACAGAGAATTGAGGATGCATAAACTACCGAGAAATTTGAAATGTCTTAAAAAGGAAGAAGAGAATCATGAAAACATTGCTGGGTGCCTTTGTACTGGGGATTTCGCAGCAGGACAGGTCAACCAGCCTTCCTTTTAGGTCTTTATAGCATGTATCTGTGAGTACACCTGCCATTCCGCTGGCTCTTCATCTACACAGCTGCTTCAGCTCCCTGGCCAGCTAGAGGACTGTGAGAGACTGTGAGGCAGGTTATTCTGGGGGAGGGAACTGGTTCAGTGGTTGCTGAAGGGACCAAGGTTCATTCCTTCGGCTACGGCTGGCATTCCCAACAACAGCCCATTCAAACGTCTTCACTTTTCTGTATGTTCCTTTTGCCAGGTCCTCCTCTTTGCTTGCTGTTCTTTGCAAGTCTCTTTTGAGGGGTTTGTCCCTGTTTTGCTGCTGCTGTTCCTTTGTTGCAACCTTTAAATGTTGGGGACTCCACATGGCAGACACTTTGCCCTGAGTATCCTGTTTTTTTGTGACACCTAAGACTGGCCGATACTGTTGACAGATTTCTGTGTGAACCAGCCACCTCCCCTGGTGTCCAGATACATGAACACCAACAGCTTCTCTTGGATGCCCCAGGCCTGCCATGGTCAAGCCTGAGCCCCTGCTCTTCCTCTCGACTGCTCCACTTCTTAGCCGAAGGCAACCCCATCCTTCTAGCTGCTCATGAAGATGTGGCATCTGTTGATTCCTGTTCCACAGCTTCACCTCCTATTCATTAAAATTGCTGCTGCTTCTAACGGTTGCCTAGGATCCAACAAACCACATCCAGGCCACTCCAGGAAGCCACTTCCTGCTCATAATATACTGCAGCTGCCTTTACAGTCTCCTTCAAAGTCTTGGCTTTCTCCCCTTCAGCCACTTCTCACAGTGACCTGAATGTCCATCTAATCCTTCTATCAGAAGATGCTACTTTGTGCTTAAATTCCTCCTCAAAGTAAGCCCCTCACTCAAATTAAAGAGCAAAGCAGAACCCATTCCCTTGTCTTCAGGGTCCTGTGCATTCTGCTGCTGTTCCCCAGCCCCTCTTTATTATCTGCCTCCATTTCTTTACTCACCGTGGGGTTCTCTTCTAACCATAAGATCCATCTGAGAACCCCACTCTGTTCAGCCTGCCTGGGTTCTCTTTCCCCTACTTCCTGCTAGCTCTCCTTCTTTGCCTGCCTCAGGTCCTAGAGAAACTGTCTCTTCTCAGTAGGCTCTGAAGGTACTCCCCTTGCGCACTGACCCCTGCCTCAACTCACGAGGCAGCTTTTCTCCATATTTGACATCATGTGAAATTTTCTTCTATTTTTAGTTTTTCTCACGAGACTCTAAGTTCCAGAAGAATAGAGATTTTTATTTGATAGGCACATGTCTAAACTGAGAAAGGGGGTCATATGCTTGTTGTTGTAATTTCCCTTAAGGGACAAGCCACGCCCACTCCCATTACCTCTGACTTGCCCGCTGCCATCTTGTCCCTTCCCTTTCTGCTTCCTTGGCATGCACACGTGTTCTCTCTGTCTCTCTCTCTTCTCTCTTTCTCTTCTCTCTCTCTTCCTCTCTCTGTCTCTCTGTCTCTCTCTCTCTCTCTCTCTCTCTCTCTCTCTCTCTCTCTCTCAACAAAATGCTTTATGCCTATCTTTTGTGTTTATGTGTCTGTTACCCGCTGCCACCGGCCGCGCGCGGCCGTGCCCTCCCGCTGGTGGGAAACTGTAGCCATTTGTCGCATGGCGGGCTCCGCCAGCCCGCCTCGGGGAACATTTTAAGAATAACACTTGTAATCTCTGGAGGGAAGGCTGTGGGTCAAAACCTGTCTGTCGGGAGAACCGATCTCAAGAAACAAGCACAAAAACAAAATAATAAAAAAGTACCCACTTTACATGTCTGGTAAACAGTGGCTGCTCAAGAACATTTGTTGAGCGGAGAGAATGCTTCTAAAAGTGTCTCAACTGATCGATGTGTGCCCATCAATGTGTGCCCACTGGCTTGGCACATCTAGACACAATAGTTTGTTGTTTTGAAGATCATCCACCTTACCATGATCAAAATTCCCGCACTGCTTTCAAATTTTATTTGGTCAACTGTTAGAACCTTAAACATTCTAAGGATGTGTGCCAGAATATGATCTAAAAAAACTAAACAACAGCAGCCAGTACTTAAACATCTTCCACGTAAAACGTCCATAGCAGCCCCCAGAGTCAAAAGTCACGGATTTGGCTATGAGAGTTTGCAAAACCTGTAAACACAAGGAAGCTCTGGAAATCAGCAAACACCGGCACTTGGCCTCAAAATGATTTAGCGCACACAAATGGCCGGCTGCCTTCGGAGACCTGGAATGTAGCTTTGCAGGTTTTCTCCAAAACAGACTCATTTGCTTAACATTATTTTGACCCTTGCACTTAGAGCTGCACACTGAAGCTGTTTAAACCTTCAGTTTAGATGGCCCTCTGTACGCTGTAATCTGGGTCTAAAGTGAAGCCAGGACAATCCTCTCTACCTTTCGATTTTGCGAAAGCTTGCTCTGACCCCTGTAGATGGTTGCATGTGCAAATGTTAGCACACATCTGTCCAGCATTCCGTTGCGGTGAGGCCACTTCTATTTTGCTCTTTCATTCAACAAACACTTCTTCCATCCCTTACTGCAGGATGCAGAGTTCGCGAGCTTCTTCCATCCCTTACTGTGGGATGCAGAGTTTGAATTGATTCGGTATTCTTCTTTCCTTGACTATCTCAAGGAAGGAACTTTCTGTGTAAAGCTGAATACATGAAAAGCTGTTACCATGGAAACAAAGGACAGTCCCAGTGGGAAGTGGCATCCCAAGCACTGAGAAAGTGTGGTGTTACTTAGCATTGCAATGAAACATTTGGGCCTGAGTCTGGAAGTCAACACAAGCTTTTCTCTCTTTTGTGGCTTTGAATCCCCCCATCCATCCTCGCTGGCAAATGTTTCAGAAAAATAGGATATTAACTTCTTGAAAAAATATCAAGTAGTTAAATTAGATTGTGAGAAACCAAATTTACTGAACTTTACCCCTAGCCTCAAATAGTAATTTTGTGTAAATGAAAGCTTCTTCTTTTCACATGGTTAAAGAAAGGGCTGCTAATTTTGGAAAGTGCTTCCGATACCTTCGTCCCTTTTCCTTTGTTTATTTGATTTAGATTTTTTTCTTTGTCTTGAAGCATTTCCAGAAAGCAGCGAGGTGGACTTGGGAGTGAGAAAGCTGCACTGGACGTCAGATTACGCCCCCTCCAAACTAGGTAACAAGGGAAAATCCTTCGCTGTGAGACGGACTCCCTGTCTCTTGCAGAATGCGGGTGATGCTCCACAGAATTCTTGTGAACTTGGCACGAGCTAACTTGTAGTATGACTGTAGCAAGGACACACAGTCCATAGGGAATCTGTGACAAGAGGAAGACACGTGCTTTTCTGTTTTCATACACACCGTGGAGATCAGTATTGTTCATCTAAGCAGGGGTGAGTGCCACTGCTTGTAACTCCAGCCTGCAGGAGGCTGGGGCAGGAGAATCTAATCTAATGCCGTTCTCAACTCCATACCATCCTGAGCTGTCTGAGACTTTGTGTTATTTTCCTCTACTGAATTTTTGCACTGCTGTGAGGTTGATGCTTTAATGGGGCATAATTTGGTTTCACCGTAGGTTAGTGTCATTCTGTTTCCACATTTTCTTTCTTTGATTCAAAATTTCTTGGTATTTTTTATTATTTTTAGTTCTCTTTTAAAATATTTCCATCTTTTCGTTGTTGCTGTTATTTTGACACAGGGTTTCTCTGTGTAGCCTTGGCTGTCCTGGAGCCTCATCTGTAGACCAGGCTGGCCTCGAACTCACAGATCCACCTGTCTCTTTCCCCCGAGGTGCCGGGGTTAAAGGCGTTCACTACCACTAGCCAGTGCCCTTTTGCTTTTCTATAACATTGGATCTGTACTATCATTTTCCTCTTGTTGCATTTTAATTTGTTATTACTTTTAGATCATTTCATATATATATATATTACTTAATTTGGGGGGGGTTATGAGGTTATTTTATTGTGAAATTTAAACATAGAAATTAGGTTACTAAGATATTAAAGGTGTTTCTAATAAGCCTATGTATGTGGAACTATCCAGAAAATAGAGCAGAATTTCAAACAGAGACGAGAAAACACAGCAGCTCATAATCCCAGCTCAGTTTTGTTTCTTAAGTGTATGTTTCACTTAAGGAAGTGATCCATTTTCTTTGTGACTATCCAAACATGACTAAAGGTCTACAATGAGAGAGTTTGAATCTGCAGCTGATCTCATCAGAGTAAGGGGCAGATGTGTTTAGCTTCACATAAAGGCAGATACTCTATGAGTTTAGACCTACCTCGTTAGTTAATTCCATATATGTGTATGTGCATATGGGTACATACATGTGTGTATGTGTGCACATGGACATGCACATTTATGTGTTTGTGCATGTGTGTGTTGGAGACAGGGTGTCTTGTCCATGCTCTGTGGAGCAGGCTGTCTGGCCTTGGGCTTCTGGGATTCTCCTATCCCTGCATCTGATGATGGACACTGCCGTATCTTGCTTTGCATGGGTTCTGAAGACGGGAACTTAAGTCCTTGCATTTGTGTAGGAAGCACTTTTCCCACTGAGACAGCTTCCGGGCCCTTGTGCCACTTAACAGCTGCATGATTTCCACTGTGCAGGGGTGCCATGGTGTGTGCTCAGCCCCCTGCAGGTGGGCATTTAGGCTGCATCTTCCCTCCTCCTGTTGCAAAAATGCAGCAGAGAGCTACTTTCACACCCGCATCTCCTAACAGTAATGGCTAGAGCCGCGGTGGACTAATTCCTAGAGATCCCTTCCTTTTGCGGTCTCCCTTTCATCCTGACACTAGGGAGAGCCTCGCTTCCTCCTGGGTGAGCTCAGGCTGTGACAATGAAGGATGATGTCATCTAAGCGCCATCACAGGTCCTGATCTTCTAAACTGGGGACTGGAGGAATGTGGGGAAGCCACTGCTTGTTTGTTGCCTTCCCCCAGTTTACACGCATCTGCTGCATTATTAGTCCGTCTATCAAGTGTTTCCTCATGCTACCAGCCCACAGACATGCTTTGTTTCTTTCTGCTGTTCTGTCTTCTCAGCTATCTAATAGGTTCAGAGTCGCAATAACATGAGTAGTGTCATTAATTCTTAGCTCATAGAAGAGCCCACCTCCAGTGCCCAGCAAACCATATTCCTTCAGAAACAGAATCAGCAATGACTGGGAAATGGTTAGCATGGTGAACAGGTTAGGGGTTTGTCTGGTTCCAGTCAGGCAGCAGATACTGCAAATCTTCAGGGGCAAGGGAACTTTTCACAAGGCTACCTGGTCCATTTTCCTTTCCTCAAGAAAGCAGTTCACGGAGAGGTGACTGTCATGGGAGAGCCCTCTGCTTCCCTTTTCTCTTTCAAGCTGACCACCTTGCTTGTGTGTGGATGATGGTGACTCTGAGCTGATCATTGCCTTCTTCACACTTCCCAGTCACTAAGCATGGTCTCCGCCTATAGAGAGAAAGCTATACAAATAGTTTCTTGTGTAGCCATATCCAGTGCTTTTAAAGCTTAACCCTAAATTAAAAAACAGCAAAGCCACTGGGAGCCACTTCAAAGGAAAAAGCTGTCCCTGTCTTTCTTGAATAGAGCCCAACTGGCTCCCAAGCTGAGAGTGATGTCCTATGCTGTGCTCGGCTGGACTGGGGCCATCACCCCAAGTCAAGTTCTAGTCAAACAAAATTTTCTAGTTGACACAAGAGTTGTTGGAGCTAAATGGACTCATGCATTCAAACTTACATCTCTTTAAAACTCCAAGCAAGCTGGTGTGGCTAGAGAAATAGTCACAAAACACAAGAACAGAAAAGCAGGTGTTTCCAGAATGGCTTCTCTTTCCCTTCATGTAAACAAGTGTTAGGTTTTCTTACACTAAAAAAAAAAAAAAAAAAAAAGTGTTCTTTGGAGTCACAGCACAAAGATAAATGTTGCAAAATCAATTCATTCACTTGAGATGCAGGCTGTTTCCACCCTGTGTAAAATGTTCTGTTAGGAGAGACAGACTGGAGGCTCCATTATTTGAGACTTGTGACGTTGGAAGTGTCATGATGGTGTAAAAAACAGGACTCTCCCAGTGTGTGTTGAGGTGAGACTTGTGGAGGGTGCGTGTGTGTGTGTGTGTGTGTGCACATGTGCATGCATGTGCTTGTGTGGTATTTGCAGTGTGTGATCAGGCACGTATGCATGTGCAGGGGAGGTATGTGTGTATCACAACCTTCCTAATGCTGCAACTCTTTAATACAGTTCCTTATGTTGTGGTGATCCCCAACCATAAAATTATTTTCATTGCTACTTCAAAAACCATGATTTTGTTACTGTTTTGAATCTTAATGTAAATGTTTTTGGAGCTCGAGGCAGCTGGTTAAAGGGATTGCAGTACACAGATTGGGAACTGCTGTGCACAAGAACGTGTGTGCATGAAGGATACGTCATCGTGTGCGTGTGGGAGTTGGACATGTACGTGCTCATGTGGGCACACATGTGCACATAGGGACTACATCATTTTTACCTTATCACACTGTGTAACAAATTCACAATGGCTGTGCCTGAAATAATTTTCAGTGCAATGAGAGAAGTCTTGAGCAGAGCAGAGTCTGGAAGCAATGATTGGGGGGACTGGCAGAGTCTGGAAGCACTGATTGGGTGGACTGGCAGTGTCTGGAAGCACTGATTGGGGGACTGGCAGAGTCTAGAATCACTGATTGGGTGGACTGGCAGAGTCTGGAAGCTACTGGTTGGGGGACTGGCAGAGTCTGGAAGCACTAATTGGGCGGACTGGCAGAGTCTGGAAGCACTGATTGGGCGGACTGGCAGAGTCTGGAAGCTACTGGTTGGGGGACTGGCAGAGTCTGGAAACACTGATTGGGGGACTGGGAGAGTCTAGAAGCACTGATTGGGCAGACTGGCAGAGTCTGGAAGCACTGATTGGGCGGACTGGAAAAGCCAATGAAGTAAACAAATGACAGCTCTGGGCTTCCTCCCTGCTCTGTCCCTGCCACTGCCTCTCTGTTTGGGACCCTTCTTGTTTCCTGTGTCTTTAATTCTGATTTTCAGGATAGTCATTCTCAATGCAGCAGCCTCACCAGGGTCCTCAGGAGCCCTGCTGAACCACTGCTAAGCTCCTCCTGGGACCTGACTTAGTGGGTTGGGGTTGTGTCCAGATGTGTGTGCCAACTTCTGGCTGACTGCCCCCGCCTAAGCCTCTTGGAGACCCCTGATCTAGTGAGTAGCTCGGGTGCTTGACCATCTAACTCAGCTGTTTCCCAGATCAGAGACACAAATGGTTCCAGATTTTCAGTGTGCTTTCCCTTCTCACACTGAAGGAAATCTGGGGAAACAGACCATTTTATATTGAACTAAACTCTCGGCTAAACCTCCGTGGCAACCTGCTGTGTAGAGTAAATTAATCTTCATATATGCTTGTGCCCTAAAGAAAGGAAAGCATTTCCAAGTGCTTCTTCTGTGGCTGGCCTCTGTGAGTCCATCAGGGCCCGCCATGGGATATTTTTGTAGTACTGAAAGTAAGAACCTGTGAGCTCTAGAGGGACTCGGGAGGTTGTGGGGCTAAAAGATGGCACAACTTTGAGACCTTTAAGAAGCAGACAAAGTAGGAAGTATTTAGTTTTGACAAAAAAGTGAGTGGAACGAGCTGAGAGATACCTGGTTGGGCTGAGAGATATCACACGTCAGCATATGGAACACAGGAGAAGGAACAGATTAGGAGACAAAGTCCAATGTGACCAGAAACTGTGTTGATCATGTGTGTCCCCAGTTGATATGACCGTTCATCAGTTGAGCATGTAAGTTTAGAAAAGACTGAAAACCCTAGACTTACAGGAAGGAGGTCACCCAAATATCAGCAGAGTGAGAAAACCCGCTGAAAGCTGCTGCAGCCACCATTTTCCTGATACAGGGGCTCCGTCTGGGGGGCTCTGCCGTGGCTGGGTGTCCTTTTGCCATACACGATACCTAAACTCGCGCTCTGCCTCGGTAATGAACTACCCGTCCTACATTTGGTATATAGATGGTAAGCAGAATACTTCAGGCCACATCTTACAAAACACACCACAGGGTAGAGAAAGGTCAGGCAAAAGGTAAGGAAAAGAGATGATAAGTTTTTCAGGGCATAGCCAAGGATAGAGTCCCAGTAGCTCTGGCCCTTTAACAATGTGACATGTTTCTCTTCGTATAGATGTGACAACCCAGTGGGCTTACCTGTCTCAATCCTTGCCCATTGAATAGCCCCTGAGCCTGGAGGTGGTGGCGTAAGCCTTTGATCTCAGCACTTGGGAGGCAGAGGCGGGTGGGTCTCTGTGAGTTCCAGGCCAGTCTGGTCTACAGAGCAGGTTCCAGGACAGCCGGAGCTACACAGAGAAACCTTGTATCAAAAAATCTGAGAGAGAGAGAGAGAGACAGACAGACAGAGAGAGAGACAGAAAGAGAGACAGAGAGACACACAGAGAGAGACACAGAGAGAGACAGAGACAGAGAGACACACACACACACACACAGAGAGAGAGAGAGAGAGAGAGAGAGAGAGAGAGAGAGAGAGAGAAGCAGCTGTCTCTGGCCCTCTCCATACAGCCGAGGTGTGTTAGAACCCACAGTGTGACAGCTCCCATGTGAGCCCGGCACATAAAATGGAATTTTTCTGCATTTTTCTGCATAAGGGAAAAAACAAACAACAACGCCCTCCCCTGCCCCAGAAAACTAATAGATTCTACAGTAACTGCAAGAACTCATGTCCTTGTTGAGTAAATGTTTTATATTCCTGCTAGTTTACCACAGCATCAGTCCAGACCTAAATGAATCTGGTGTGTATAAAGTATAGTTATAAACAGATCCACGGAGAGCTATAACCCTTTAGCCCTCAGCAGACACACACACACACAATTGCTCTTTCAGTCCAGGTGTGAAGTGCTGTGCTGTTTTGCCCAGGTCACACACAGGCCATGGCTTTCCAGACTACTTTCGGAATGTACAACTGGTGTAGTTGGAGGTAAAGCAAAATGAAAACAGTAAAGTTAGTATATGTGCCAATCTGACTGGCCCAGTGTCACTAAGGAAACGGGGCCGTAGACTTAAGTTATGTTTTAAACAAGGCTTCAGAAGAAAGTAACGAACTGCTGGTCATTTCTTCTGCTTCCACTTTTAGGAGTTTGTTCCATGTTGTGTAAAAACCCACAGATCTTGAAATGTATTGAATTTCCCCATACAATGCCAAGATTAGTCTCTCTGCCTCCTTCTGCCCCCTCCTCCTCCTTCCCTCCTTTCTCCCTTCTTCTCTTCCTTCCTTCTATTATCCCATCTCTTTCCTTCCTCTCGCCTCCTTCTGCATTCCTCTATTTCCTTTTGCTTCCTCCTCCTTCCTTGCCTGCCATGTCTTTCTCTCTCTTCTCCCCATGTTTTATGATTCTGGCAGTCTGTCCTATTTTTGTATTTTCTGTTTTCACCTCCTTCCTAGATGTCAAGAAGGTTCCTGCAGCATCAGAATTTATAGTTGAAAAGATCTTACAAAACTACCACCCACACTTGTGAAAGCTGGGGGTCATGAGATTTTTGGAGCCCCGCCACACCTATGCCAGAGGCTTGACTGCCTCCAAACCAAGCTGTCTCCTCGCTCAGACCACCTTGCAGGGCTCTGCACACATTTTTGTTTTTAACACGAACTGGGACATCATCTTGGGTCACGTGGTGAGTGGCACGTTCCTTCTAGTGTGCATTTGTCACGAGATCTGACTACAGACAATCAATGCTGTAGTATAATCTGTTGTCATCCATATTAACATCCTATTCTCGGCTGCCAGCTCTGCGAAAGAAGCCATGCCCTTCTGTTTCGCTCTCACGACGAAGCGAGGAATAAGTTTCCAGAGGCATCTCTAAATGTGGCCAACACATGAGAGAACAACAGTGAGGCGAAAACTGGACTTGGTAGACACAGTCAACATGTACAATATTAAAACGTTTACCGATCTGTGGCACGCGGTAGCAGCTGTAGCTCCTACATGGGCAGCTATAAGGCTAGGATTCCTGAAAAGAGCGGGTCATCATAGGCTTCCTGCCTCCTCTCTCCTGCTAATCTGTCCAGACATGCGCAAAGAGCTGCTTCACGTTCCCTGCATCAGCGCTGTTCCTGCCATGATGGATGCTATCCTCTTCTGAGCTGAGAGGCAGAGTGAGTATATCCTTCCTTAAGATTTTCTTACCAGGTATTTGGTCGCAGCGGCAAGAAATGAACACAGATGCTATCACTGATGTTGCATCTCTAGCTTAAGACCTCTGGAGCTACTGAAACAACAAACCACTGCACAGCAAAGCAGCCTAGAACTTCAAAACTGTGCCTATCTGTGGTGGTGAGTGACCACCAGAGAGGACTTCAGGGTGCAAAGGGCTTCCGGCCAGATCCCCTTACCACAGGCAATTTGGATTGCTGGAAATTAACTTCAATCTGAAAATTCATTCCAAATATATCCATTCACTGATTTTACCCACCAGCCAAAACAAAACCTGTTACAGCTCCTGCTTATAAACTGCCCAGGTCTAGAACCAGAGCAGAGCTGTGTGTAGCTTCTAAAATCCTGCTTGTCTCTGAGTGACAATTTCTCTGTTTCTTAGGTGACAGGCTCCTCCCCCCGCCCCAGGTGTATTCTTTCAAAGCACAGGGTCCAGTGAGGGTTCTTGATTGAGAATTCCTCTTGGGTAATTTTGATGATGCTGCATATCATTTCCCTAAGGTCATGTTGAATTTAGTAACACAAAACCAATGACCTAAAATTTTATACATTTCAGGGGTAACTATGTCTTTATTCATGAACATTATTTCAAAGATTGGCCATGGACTTAGACACACCCCCTCTGCCCCTGCTCTCCACTTCACCCCACCCTTAGAAGACTCCCTTGAGAACTGTCTTCCCTCCCATTCTCCTTTAAAGGCTACACTGGAGCAGACAATTCCATGAGGCTGTATTTTTCCATATATGATGCCAGGGAATAGAAACAAGTGAGATAGTTTCTTATATGATATAATTGTTTCCATTAAAAATTCAGGAAAGCAGGAACCAATCCATCAGCAAGGGCAAACAAAGGATTGTGCAACCCACAAACTTTAACTTTAGATCACATAAAAGCTAAAAGCTGCCACAAACCAGAAACATGGTGACTGCTGAAGTGTGCTGTGTCCTCTCCTGCTCTCTTCCATTGTCTTTCCTATTCCTTTCTTTCCCCTTTCTTTCCCTCCGTCAGTTCCCTCTCCTCCCCTCTTTCCTTTCTCTCTGTCCACTGCTGACTTGCTAACCTCTTTATTAGCCTTTCCATCCAAATACAGCCACAGTCCTCCTACTGAATCTCACATTACTTTATTAACCAGACATTGCGGAGCTCATTCTGCAGCAGTTCCCCTTGACTGCGAGTGTGGTGCTGTTCTCTGTGGGTGCATGGGAGCACTTACCAAGGGTGATAAAAACCCATCAAGAAGCCAAGAGACGCCTTAGATCACAGTACCTGAGTGTGTCTGTGTGCCGTAACTTTCTTTAAAAGAGAGAATTAACACCGGTGCCTATGCTTTTTGCCCTTGAAGAACTGGGAAGCCTGAACCTCCTTTTGGGGAATGTCTAGAGCATGGGAACTGTAGTTCAGACTACTTGTTTCAGGACTGGAGAAGCATGAACCTGTGAAGCACATGGGGCTACCAGCATGTGTCCCCCATGTTCCAGCATCCGGTGCCACCAACATGTGTCCTCCGTGTCCCAGTACCCAGTGCCACCAACATGTGTCCTCCATGTTCCAGCACCCGGTGCCACCAACGTGTATCCCCCATGTTCCAGCACCCAGTGCCACCAACATGTGTCCTCCATGCTCCAGCATCTGGTGCCACCAACATGTGTCCTCCATGTTCCAGCATCTGGCTGGTTTCAGAAGTATGCAGTCCAGTCATTCTTGCTGGAGTCCTAATGTCCCCTAATTTATTCCTGCTTCTTTTGTATCCCCAAGTTCTTCCTCCTCTATACTCGTTCATTCATTTCTACTAGAAAAATTAATTTATTATTGTAACATAAAGGAAAAACACTGGGGCCTGTAGTTACTGTACAGTGGTTATTTTCTTTGTCATATCCTTAAAATTTTTGAGTATTTTCTAAAAATGCTAACCCAGCTTTCATGTCTTCCATGGAATCCACATGGAATGTCTTCTATTCTCAAAGCTTAACTGGAATTACCTGTTTCCCCCTTGCAGGCAGGTTCCACCTGCAGTCTGTGAGCTACATGTATCCCAGAATAACATTGAACACAGAACAACACACTCATGGAGAGCAGCACTAACAACATCATCCACCATGTCCAAAGGCTGGACACACATAGCCCCTCTTTCATCACCTTTTCAAAGCTCTGCAGCATCGAAGTCTGCGCCATATCACTCACATTCCTATGTGGTTTATTTTGTTGCTTGTGTTTTGAGACAGGGTTTCTCTGTGTAGCACTGGCTATCTTGGAACTGCTCTGTAGACCAGGCTGGCCTCAAAGTGGGTTTCTTTTTTGAATATCAGTCAAAGGAAAAATATTTCTCTGGCAGTATGCTCAAAATGTAGCCATTTCTAAATGTTATATTAGATTTGAATTTCTGTTCCCACCAATATCATCTTAAACCATATATATATATATATATATATATATATATATATATATATATAGCTCCAATTCATGATTTTAAAGTGTCTTGAGACAGAGTCTTATCTTACAGCCCTAGATAACTTGGAACTCACCAAATATCCCAGGCTTGTCTCACACTCATGACAATCCTTTTGTTTCAGCCAGTCAAGGGATAGGACAGCAGGTGTGAGTCACCATGCTCACATGGGTAACTTTTAAACCATTTCCCCTGGATACAGCCCCTTAGAGTGCTAAGGCTGTGTATTTTCAACTTCCCAATGTATGTTTCCACTGGAACCCACACCTGCTAATGCAGGGTGTGCCACGGGTTGCTCACCAAACCTGTGAGCACATCTGGTCCACTTCCCTCCTATTGGCCGTGTCTTTCCACTGTTTCACCTTTACATATGAATAACTACTTGTTCTCAAAACTAGGTTAATTATGAACCTTCTTCTTAGTGACCACAGGGCTCTTCTGGCCCTTGAGAACTAATAACATTCTGACCTTGTTAAATTCTGGCCAAGAGGGGCTGGACGGATAGCTCCAAGAGCAAAGTATTTACCGTGCAGGTGTGATAACCTGAGTGTGTATCCCAGAGAATGTGAAAATCTGGAGGCAGTAGCCTGCATTTATAATCCTAGCACTTCTGTATCAAGTAGAGACACAGTTTGTAGGATCTTTTGAGAGATCTAGCCTTGTGTAAGCAGAGGTGAACAACAGGAGACTCTCAAATAAGGTGGAACATAGGGAACAGCACCAAGGTTGTCCACTGACATGCATGCTGTGGTACACTGGTGTACACATACATACACACACACACACACACACACACACGATGGAAAAGAATAGAATAAAACAAAAGCCCTGATGGCACCTTTGAGTGAGACCCATTCACAAACAGACTGAGCTCCTCCCGTGCACAGCCATGATCTGATAGGAAGGTGACCTACTATATTTTTAGGAATATTAACACACCTGGAAATAATAATAATAAAAAAACTTGGTTAATTTTTTTCCTTTTAAAAGTCTCTTGGATATTCCTCCTTCAGGAAGAATCAATGTCAAGTTAAAGCTCAGAATCAAGCATGCAGTCTCTGGTTAGCTCTCACATACACAAAGCTCAGCCCCTTTGGCTGCTATCAGCAGCATCATTCTGTAGAGAGTGCCACAGTTTTGGCAGGAGGACCAACAGAACCAAATCAAAGACCCAAATAACAATCCGCACACATATGAACACATGAATTTTGACAAAGAAGCAAAAAATCTAAAGTGGAAAAAAGAAAGCATATTCAACAAAGAGTGTTGGCATACTTAAATATCAACATGTAGAAGAATGAAAATAGATCCATATCTATTGCCATGCACAAAACTCAAGTCCAAGTGGATCAAAGACTTCAACAGAAAACCAACTACACTGAACCGCATAGAAGAGAAAGTGGGAAATATACTTGAATGCATTGGCACAGGAGATCACTTCCTAAATATAACCCCAGTACCACAGACCCTGAGAGAAACAATTAATAAATGGGACCTCCTGAAGCTGAGAAGCTTCTGTAAAGCAACAGATACAGTCAACAAGACAAAACGGCAGCCTACAGAATGTGAAAAGCTCTTCATCAACCCCACATCAGACTGAGATCTGATCTCCAAAATATACAAAAAAAACTCAAGAAATTGGTCACCAAATGAACAAACAGTTCAATAAAAAAATGGACTACAGACTTAAACAAAGAACTCTCAACAGATTCATCTAAAATGGCTGAAAGACACGAGGAAATGCTCAACATCCTTAGCCATAAGAGAAATACAAATCAAAACAACTCTGAGGTTCCATC
This sequence comes from Chionomys nivalis, assembly GCF_950005125.1. Classification (NCBI taxonomy): domain Eukaryota; kingdom Metazoa; phylum Chordata; class Mammalia; order Rodentia; family Cricetidae; genus Chionomys; species Chionomys nivalis. The sequence continues at coordinate 13,681,400 of NC_080089.1, read as the reverse complement.
TTACACTTGTAAGAATGGCCAAGATCAAAAACACTGATGACATTTTATGCTGGAAAGTATGTGGGGTAAGAGGAACACTTCTGCATTGCTGGTGGGAATGCAAACTTGTACAGCTGCTTTGAAAATCAGTATGGAGATTTCTCAGAAAATTAGGAAACAACCTTCCTCAAGACCCAGCAATACCACTTTTGGGTATTTACCCAAAGGATGCTCAATCATAATCCAAGGACATGTGCTCAGCTATGTTCATAGCAGCATTGTTTGACATAGCCAGAACCTGGAAACAACCTAAATGCCCCTCCACCGAAGACTGGATAAAGAAGATGTGGTACATTTACACAATGGAGTACTACACAACAGAAAAAAATAATGACATCTTGAGATCTGCAGGCAAATGTAATATTTACTTACTAATAAGTGTCTTTTAAACATAAAGAAAAGAAAAATCAGCCTACAATACACAGTCCCAGAGAACCTAGAAAACAAAGAGGACCCTAAAAGAGAAATACATAGATCCAACCTACATGGGAAGTAGAAAAAGGCAAGATCTCCTGAGCAAATTGGGAGTGTGGGAATCATGGGAGAGGGTAGAAAAGGAGAAGGAAGGAAGGATGGGGAGTGGGAAAAAAACATATTGCTCAGTAAAAACAATTAAAAAAATAAAAGAAAAAACTTCTTGACCCAGGCAGTGGTATCACACATCTTTAATCCTAGCACTTGGAAGGCAGAAGCAGGTCGATCACTGTGAGTTTGAGGCCAGCCTGGTCTACAGAGTGAGCTCCAGGACAGACTCCAAAGTTACACTGAGAAACTGTCTTGAAAAACAAAACAAAACAAACAAACAAACAAAAAACCTCCTTGATGAGTGATCTTGGCTTCTGTTGTCTTGAGCCTGTGTAATCTTAGCCGTGGAAGACTAGAGACGTGTTTTGTTCCTCAGACTTTTGATATTTTGTTTTGGGATTACCGACAATGCTTTTCTCCATCTCTACTGCCATGGGATGCTAAATAAACAATTCCCAAGATTGACAAAGATTTCCATGTCAATGTTTTCTTCATTTGGTGATGTACAGTGAAGATGTCATCAGGCATGAATTAAAATGGAGACTTTGGGGGAATTTTTTGTATGTGTGTTGATATTGTTACCATAGTTTAAATCAAAGGTCTTAAGTGTTTTAGAACAATTATTTGATTATGCAACAGTAATTTTACATAATGTGTCAAGAAGGAAGAAAGGAAAGAAAAAAGAACAGAAGAGATTCAAAGGTAGAAAGCAGCTGACATTGTTATAAAACAAAAACTAAATTTATGTTCTCTTCAAATGTTTTAATACAATTTTAAAATATTCTTATCAAAGCTGTACTTTTGATCATAGACTGTGTTCCCACATCTTCTGTTATTAGGTATTTTAATTTAAAATGACTAGCACTTTAAATAGTGATGTGGGATTCCCCTGTGTATGCTGTGATTGCCATTGATTAATAATGAAACTGCTTTGGGCCTATAGCAGCAGATTAGAGGTAGGCAGAGAAAACTAAACTGAATGCTGGGAGAAGGAAGGCAGAGTCAGAGAGACACCATGTTGCCACTAGAGGGGAAAGACACAAGCTGTGAGCCAGAACCTTGTTGGTAGGCCACAAGCCTCATAGTAAAATATAAAATAATGGAAATTGGTTAATTCTAGATTTAAGAGCCGGCTAACAATATGCTTAAGTGATTGGCCAAGTAGTGATTTAAATAATATCGTTTCTGTGTGGTTATTTCGGGGCTGAGCAGCTTGGAACAAACAAGCAGCCTTCTACAACAAAATAGTATTTTACATGACAACTGTAGCTATGAAGTCTCTTTTTCTAAATTAAAGGACTTTCTTACTATCTCATTATTTAAAAAAAAAAAACTCCTGATAAAAACAAAACAAGCAAACAAAAACAACAGTCTTGGGTTAGCTCTCACATAGGCTCAGTCCTGTCAGCTGCAGTGTTATTCTGTAGTGATAACAATGAACTCAGAATCTATCACGTGACAGGCATTCTCTAAACACCTGCAAATTGATCTTTTTCACCATCCTAGAACTGCCGCCACACACGGCTACCTGGACTTCCACGATCACTATCTTTGCTGCTGTGTTTCTTTCCCCATTTCACCAACACAGAGGTAGAACCTGCTCAGAGTGGCCGGCGAGACAGCCATTGGGTAAAGGGACTTGCCATAACGCCGGAGACCCGAGTGCAAGACCTGTGGTCTACATGGTGGAAGACGAGAGCAGACGGCTACATGTGGGTACCCACCCACCTACACGCACACACATGTGCACACAATAAAGAAAGAAAAATGTAAGCCCTTTCTGCTCATATTTTTATTTTAGATATGTTGCAAACATTTGCTTTTGTGTTTATCTCTTCACTCAGAATATGAATCCTGCCAAGGGAGGAAGAAATTCGGCTACTATTCTCAGTACATAAAACAAGCAAGTCTGGAATCTGGCAAATTGTAGACATTTGGTAGCTACCATTTGTTTAGATAATTCTTTTTAAAAAAAAATTTTTTTTTAGGCATTTGGTAGCTACCATTTGTTTAAAGAATTCTTTTTTTTTTTTTTAAATTTTTTATTAGTCTTTAAAATGAGCACACAACATTATGACATTTACACACATAGCTTTTTCTTTACGGTTCTTTACCATTTCTTGTTACAGATAGATTGTTATTAGTGTTTATTGAATCAGTTGCTACAGATCCTTAATGTGTACAAAACAAGTGTATTTGTGGCCTGGTGCTGAGAAAAGGTGTTTGTGGGAAGAACAGACACTGGTGGTCCTTTGGCCACGGCTTCCAAATCTGACTGCCCCTCAGTCAATCTTTAGTTGGTCTGCTCCACGGAGGAAAACACCCAAAGTAACTGGAGACACTATATGAGGAGCTCGGCAGCCAAATCTATCAGCTCAGAAGAAAGATGCTAATGGAGCTTCCAACAGAGATCACTGTCGGGGCGGCTTGGGAAAAAGGCCTCAGCTAACCTGCTATCAGAAGACTGTTATGTTGTGGGAGAAAGTGGCCGGCCACAGCTCTCTTAAATGCCTTAACAACATCTGCTAACCTTTCTTCTGACAAAGGACAGTAGCCAGAAATATAGATAATGTCCCAGAGAGAAGCTGATGGCAACCGAGAGGGCCTTTGGGGAAAATTCATCTCTTGAACCCCCGTGGAAGATCTAAGTGGGGATTATGTGAATGCCTGTGTCTACTTTGCTCCTGGAATGGGATGATAATTTTTGAAGCCAAGTTCAAATTTCACGTCTCCCCAGTGTCCAGTGTCTTTATAGTGGGTGTTTGACATCACAACTCAGACTTAGAAAGGAAAAATCAAAACAAAACAGCTAAGAAAAATTAATCTCACATAAGCACATCACAGAAACATCTGTTTTGATTTTTAATTTTTTTGTAAATATAAAACTTTCCCCAAAATACTATGAATTTGCTTGTTTTTGAATTGGGGTCTCATGCATAGCTCAGGCTGGCCCAGAGTTTACCCTTTCCACGGCTCTGGTTCCTCAGTGCTAGAGTTACAGACACGTACCTCCATACCCTCATGTCTAGCCTGGAACTATTTTTTATATAAAATTTATGTAAGAATTGGGATGACCTAATGGGAGATCTGGGTTAGGATGACTTTAGAGCCATGAAGTACAAAACAGAGCCATTTACTTCTCAGCTACCTTCCAGTGGGAGAATCAAGCATCCGTGTCAGTTTTCAACAGCAAAAAGCTCTTCTTGTAGATCTGAGGCTGTGTGAGGGGTACAAACAGCTCGAAGGTGAAGGGAAAGCAAACCATCCCTCAAACACAGTGTGCGGAAGGGAGGGGTCTCCAGCTGAGGCAGACACAGAGCCGCTGGAGCCAACCAGAGCTGCACCCTTGTGCAGGTCTTACCTCGCTGATGAAATATTTACACGGACATTATAAATCTGAGTAACAAATCTGGGAAAGCACCTGAAAATCCACAGGAAAGATTCTGTCCTTATTCAATATAAGGAAATACTTCATGGCAAAAGGAAAATGGAAACAAAAGAATTGAAGGCTCAGAGCAAACATGGTGTGTGCATGTGTGTGTGTGTCCAGAAAAGGACACTGGGCACCTGCCTTTTCCCCTTGAAGCACTGTGCCTCAGTGTGCCTGAAGCTCACTGTGTGGGGTAGGCTGTGGAGTAAGGAGCTCCTGGCATTGGCCTGTCACTGTTTCCCACATGGAAGGCATGTGCAACAACGCTTTTTTTTTTTTTTTTTTGCGATTTCAGGGATGCCGACTGTGGTCCTCATTGCTTGTACTGTGAATACTGTGAACACCTCCCCAGATCTCCAATATCTTTTAACGAGATCCGAATACTGCCTTATCGAATGGTTTGCAGATTAGCTGGCTACCATCGAGAACCAGGGAGGAGGCACGCACACACGGTTCCCACCTGCTAAGTGGCACCTAATGGCACCACCACCATTCACATACCCTTAGCCAAGCTCCTCGCTGGCCGCCACAATGAATGTAATAAATTCACAGGCTGCTAAAAAGATGGCACACAAACATTTGGGGCTTAGGAATTTGGTTTTAATCAGTTTCACAGAGTTCGGTAAAACTCCAAAGGTATTTTAAAATTCTGTACCTATAAATAAATATAATTTTGGACCAGTAATACCTAAATACAAAATTAAGAGTTTAACAGAATATATATATTATCTGCTAAAATACCAAGCCAGCATACCAAATTCTCAACACGTGACTTCTAATGCGTAATTTCGCATTTTCTAACTACATGGATGGACATGGCAGGAAACGTGAGGTTGGAGAGATGCAAGAAGGAAAATGTCTGTGATTGGGTTAGGGCCTACTTCATTTGCTAAGCACTTCTGTGACCAGAATTCTGTTTTAGACCTCAAATCTCAAGCAGCAGAATGGTGGGAAACCCTGAGGGAGGCCGAAAGCCTGGCTTTCTAGGAGCAGAGCAGATCTGAGATTGACACTGCTTCGTTCAGATAGCTTCCTGGTAATCTGATGGCTCTGTACAGAGTCCAAGTAGTCAGTTAGCTTCTAGTCCACCGGCCTCCAAGCATAGCTCACTTTTCTATGATTAGCCAGCTGGCAAAATTACAGAGAATATATAGTCCTGAGTTCATGGAGCATGCCGTTCTGCTCCCAGGAACGTCTTGGGGGTCTGTGGAATCCCAAAAACCTCGGGAGTGAGTCAATGACAGGTGAAATTGCTGACAGATTTGAAGAACCGTGCTCATGTTTCTGACTCACTGACCCTGCTGCTCTGGTCAGCCGAGTTCCTGGTGTTCCTGTAAGCATCAGTCTTAACAGTGCACTGTGATGTATTGACAGTATTAGATATCTCTGGGAGCTTATTTAAAGTCACAATAATTAGCAAGTGTAACTAACCTGGGGGTGCTGTTTGAGGGAATTGGTGGAGAAAGAAGTGCAGGTGGAATGGGGAGGTGTGTAGGGAGCTCCTGGTGGAGTGTTTTATATTTATTACCTATGTCTCACGTGTCTGTAACTAGGTATACACAGCAGGTAAACAGATATTCAAAGGTCCACAGTCTCCTTTCTTTGGTTACTTTCAAGCATTTTGCTTTTTTTCCTTTTTCTTTCTGCCTTCCTTCCTTCTTTTCTTTTTTTCTGTTTTTTTTTTTCATGACACGGTTTCTCTATGTAGCCCTGGTTTTCCTAGAATTCACTCTGTATACCACTCTGCCTCAGACTCAGAGATTCATCTGCCTCTATCTCCTGAGTTCTTGAATTAAAGGTGTGTGCCACTAACCACCTAGATCTTTCAAGCATTTTTATAACCAAATATCTAGTTTTCTTTTCCATATAAAAGTGCTTAAAATGTTTGAAAAGACTCTGATCACAAATCCTAACTAAATTAGTAGCTAGAATCGGGGAAAATTAAGACCTCTGACTCCTCCCACTTCGGGGCTCTCAGGGACAGTGTACTTTCCTTCCTTTGACAGAGAATGGCCATTGACTCCCTGGGACCATCCCACCTAGGCAGGAGGTGTCCATCTTATCATACAGGGTACCCGCTCATGGCACTCCTGGTGGAGTCAGACACCCCACAAACACTTGCTGGCTAACATTCTTCCCGCGGTTTCCCTCACTCTCAGGCAGTAAGCTGAATTCCGAGGGATTTACAGGACTTTTTCAACCCAGCAGAGAACCATCTGATTTAGCACTCTGCTGCACTAAATGGCACCCTGGTGGCTCGAAGAGATGGAAGGGAGAGCTTGGCTCATTAAGTATCAATTGACAAAGCTGCTAATACCAATGTTACCTCTGCTGCCCAGATACCTGGGCTGCTACCGTCCCAATTCTTCTACAGGACTGACAGTGAGCACAGTTTGCCCCACAGAGGGCTCACTGCCACACTAGGCAGACAGACAGAAGCACAGAGCAGCCCAGGAAGAGGAGGGGCATCAAGTTCCTCAGTCTGACTCCCGCCAGATCGTCATAACCACACTCGTGTTTCATATCCTGACAAGATTCTGTTTCGTGTAGTGAAAATTGCAGATACTGAAAATTCATTCCGATGCCTGACGTTTTCGACTCTTGGTAACTGGGGAGAATTCTGGAACGTGGGATCCCTTACTTCTCAGAGTCTCTTGCCCACTTTCCAGCTGTGTCTCTCCACCTCTAACCACGATCATTAGCTAAGTGCTGCACTGAACGGAATCACACTGAAGGCCCATGTTCATGCCCCACGTGGGACCGGGCAGATTCTGGTCCACCAGTCTTCTTCTCTGTTTTGTTTGGCTTAAAAAAATAATTTTGTGTTTTTTAATGTCTGTTTTTATTTATTTAGTGTGTAAGTGTATGGAGGTCAGAGGCCACCCTGTGGGGGTCAGTCCTCTTCTCCCACGGTCCACAAGGTGGTGTCTCTGATCTCAAGGTGCCAGCCTTGAGATCAGAGACACCACCCGCTGAGCCATCTCAGCTTTTATAGTTTTTTGAACTTCATCTTATGGAGATTATCACTTTTATATGTAGTAGTATTCAATTCCCAGATGAATTTAAATTTTGAAGTCAGAGAAACTTAACTTTTGTGGGGAAGAAGGAGGCATACACTAGAGCCCATTCCTCTGCCTTTGTGCTTAGTGCCTGAAACTTAGCTGCACCGCATCTTCACACTGCAGAAAATGTCGTATCTAGATGAGGGAAATCTCATTCATGGGAACTAACCTTCTGCTCTTGTTGTAGTCTGCTTCCCTTGCATGTGAGCCTTCCATGTTATGTTTTATCGGTAGTATTTTACCAGGAGCCTCTTAGGAACTTCTTCAACAGAGATATTGGCAATAGACACTTCCTTCGTCCTCTTGTATGTGTTTTTTATTTATTTGCTGGTTTGTTTGTTGTCCTTGGCTTTTCTCCATGCAGCAATGGCTGTCCTGGAACTCACTCTGTAGACTAGCGTGGCTTCAAATTCAGAGATCCACTTGCTTCTGCCTCCCAAGTGCTGGGATTAATGGCCTGCGTCACCACAGCTTGGCCCATCCATAATATTCTGCCTGCTATAGGCTCTGTGATGGGTGTATGTCTGCTGTTGTAAACGACATTCACTTGCCATCGTAATCCTTACCTCTTGGGTTTATAACACCTTTGCCCAGGAACTCTACTCAGTTGGCTAGACTCTGGGAGGGAGGGCTGCAATCTCAGCACAACTTGAGGCAAAATGCGAACCTTCAGTTTAACACTCAGGCAAAGTGCTATTTTTAGGACTTTAGGCACACCTCTCCGCTAACGCTGTTTCTCTGTAGAGCCAACATATATGACATGCAACCTGCGTGTGACTGTCACATGCAAGTTCACCTTGTAGACTGCATCTGTGCTTCTATCCCATGTAGATAAGCCAGTTCCTTTCCTTTCAGTTGGTGATACTTAATGTTTTATTAAGGCACTGAATGGTGGAGTTGGTGCAATGTGAAACGCGTCCCTCATGGGAGGATGAATGTGCTTGGTGCTCTGCAGAGCCTTTCGGCAAGCAGGACTATCAGAATCCACAAAAGATGAGCACAGGTTGTTGCCACTTAAAGTTCACCAGGTCTTATTAGTCGAAGTAGTACGACTGTCCTCATTTAATCCTAAACATTCTGTAGGGCAGACCGTGATCTCCTGCTGTTCTGCTCACTGTTCTCCTGTGTAGGGTTTCTCTTTCTACATCACACTTAAGACAAGCTGATTCGTTGGTGGGAACAGTCTAATGTTCCCTTCCTCTGCTCTTCCAGCACATTGGCAGGTGGCTCTCATGGGGGCAGTAGACACTGTTGTGAATGACTATGCCTTTTAAGCAGCCCAGGGTGGGTTTACAGGTAGAAATTGAAGCAGAGAACTAGGATCTAAGTCTCATGGAAAGCAACTGGATGACCTGAACGTCCAGTCCGAGACAGAAGGGCCACATGTGAGGGGCTATTGTTTGCCCATGCTCTGTTCTGTGTTTGATTTCTTCAAGTCTTTCTAAGGGAAAGCAGAAGTTCTCATTTAGACCACAGATGAAAAAGTTCTCTATAACTTTAGACAGGGGAACATTTAAAAGATTTTATTTTGTGTGTTTAAGTGTTTTGTTGGCATGTATGTCTATGTGCCACATTTGTGCCAGGTACAAAACCCCAAGAAGAGAAGAATAAGTCAGATCCCCTAGAACTGGAGTTACAGATGGCTACCATGTGGGTCTGGGAACATGACCCAGGTCCCCCAGAAAAGCAACATGTACTCTTAATTGCTGAGTCATCTCTTCAGCCCCAGAGGGACATTTTTAAGTAACTGTCAAGTCATGTGTCCCTTCAAAAGAATTTCCAGTGAAAACGGTTCTGTTTCTCTTCGCAGAACACAACTGTCTGCATTTCCACCACCACAGTATTAAAGGTTCTGGTCAGGTCCCCGGGAATCTCAGGCATAATGAAGTACTAAGCTTTGGAATCTAGTTATTCAATGTAAGCGTGAGCCCATGGCAGACTAAGGGGGGAAATCATTCAATGGAACCAGATAATAATATAAAATTATGTTACATCTCCAAACTCGTCAGCAGGTAAGTAGTTTTCTCTGGTCTTTCATACGCTGAAAGGGAGCGAGGCTGTGGGGCTGCGCTTCTGGTCATCTGAAGTATGCTAAGTCTTCAACTCTTCTGATGCATATTAAGATAATAACTATGAAAATGTCAAAGGCTTTATTGAAAGAGATGGTTGGAGGCACAGTAAGCTAAAGAAAATAGCAACCGTAACAACAGCAAAATACCACCCCTGAAGATTCCAGAAGCTAGCTTCTCAGAAAAGTCAGGGCGAAGACATAGCCTGCAGCTCACAGGAGGGAAGGAGAGCAATGGTCTTTTAGATATTGTGCTATTTCCATGGCAGCCAATTGTAATGACCCGAGGAAATTAAAATAAAACAAAATCACACGGAAGAGGCACATTCAGGTTCTGGGTGGAAACGGAATCTCTAAAGATGCAAGATGCGTAGCAGAAAGGCAAGCTAGAGACAGACCGGGTGAATTCGAAGGGCGCACACACCCAGCGTCTAGCAGGCTGGTGGTGAGCTAAACGATTTTGCAGCCCCTCATTTAACCTCAGCTGCTCAGGCCAGAGCTGACCATTCATCTGCAGCTAGTAAATAAATGCTGAATGCCCAAAGTTCAGAAATTACTCTGGACGGAGACCATGAATTTTAAGTATTATTTTCAGAAGTGGCTTAGGTTTCATCTTTAAACAGTTCTTCAAAGGACAGATATGTTGGTTCTTAATTATCTTTGCCCCAAAGAAGTTTCGTTCACTAGACATAAGTACACATTAAGGAAAATTCAGACGAATGCTTAGCTTAAATACTTCCCTTCTGAAAACAGTATCGGCTCCAGGGACACATTACAAACAGCTGTGACTGGGAAATTTCTTCCTTTTAGAACAAAAACATTCTTGTATCAAAGGTAAGCCATGGTAAGAACACATCACGCTGATTTTTCAAACGGGCTTCATCACTGAGTTACACAGATGTCGGATACCACTCAGAGCAAGTAAACCACTTTGTGAACGGGGGTGGGAGGTACTCGGTGAGAGCCGGCGGGGAGAGCTCTCCTCATACCCTTCCCACAGTCTTGAGGAGCGTCTCTTTTCGAGTCAACACTGGCAACAATTACAGGACTGCTCGCAGTCTGCTTGGGCCACACTCTGTCCTCCACATTTAGGGTCTTGATTTATCAAGCTAAATCATTATCATCATTGTATAGATAGGGAAAAAAAGAGGTTCAGGAAGGCCAAACTTTGCTTTCTGTTGCAAAACTATTCTAAGGCAGCCAGGGGTTTTTGAAGGTGATATTTCCGATTTCAAAGCTCTGTGCATTTAAATTGCCCACCAAGAAAATTTACTAGGATGTAAAGTATTTGGAAAATTAATTCTGCTCCCTTGGGCCAAGGATACTGAAGTCAGTGAACGGAAGAACAAAGTTAGGAATTTCTCCACATCTTCCAAGGACCTCATTTTATTAAAATTTGGCCAGACATCTTTCACCTAAATCCAGTTAACGACACATAAACGGCAGTCTTATTAGGTTGGGAATTAAGTTTGAAATATGAAATTTTCATTTTTATTAATAATTCGTGTGAGCAATAGACCAAGCTTGCTGAAAACAGTGATATTTTAAGAAAGTTTAAAGAGCAATAAAAAGCCACAGGTAGATAAGCTCTCCATTGACAGGGAGACGGGCAGTCAGGATGCTGTCTTCCATATAGAGTCACAGAAGTGAACCAGCGTTTTTCAGATCATTTTGTATGTTCAGATGCACATCGAGTTCATCAGGGACTGCTCTCTGCATGCTCAAGCAGGCTGGGCTCTTGACGGGAAGTTGTGCCTGTCCTGCTGACCGCTAAGCGTTCTCTCCAACAACAGGCCGGAGAACTAACTGAACGCCCATCATCTGGAATGCTTCATCACAAGAGGCTCGCAAGCCCACATCATTACTTAACCTGGAGGCACGATGGTAATTTAAAAATGTAGCCATGTGATTTAATAAAATCCCAACTGAGTATTAAACTAAATTGTGGTTCAATCAAATTACTACTGCTAAATCTCAAGCGCTCTTCTTTCCTCCCTCGCGCCCTTCTTTTTCTCTTTCTCCCTTCTGCTCCTTCTGTTCCTCCCGATCTTCTTTCTCTGCCATCAGTGTACATGCACCATAGAAGTGCTCAATGGTGCTGTCAAAAAACAAATGCTAAGGCCTTACCCAGTACTGATACTTGCAGGGGCTTCTAGACATTCATCTGTAATGCCCTGGGATTTGTGTTTGTTTATTTGATTGTTTTGGTAGGTTTCACGCTTCCCCAAACTATGGCTTTCAAACTTAAATTTTTTTAACTGTAGCACAGAGCAGGAAATACATTTTACTGTCTACACATTACACCTGGTGTATAGAAACAAAAATACCCCAGAAGTTCAGAAAATATTTCTCTTTTAGTGTGCACGCTGTCATTTCTTTTATCCCACTTGAATGTAGATTGCAGCTTACTAATTTGACTTCATGACAATCTAATGGATCACAGTAAATAAGTTGAAAAGTATCCCCTTCCCACAATTGCAGGAATGTTTATAGGGCCGATACAAAGGAAGAATAGAATTAACAAGAGAGGATTCTGGGGCAGCTGTTAGATTCCAAAGGACCTTTGAAGATGGTTCATGTAGGAGGCCTACTGACTTCTATATCTCAACAAGCAAATGGAGAAAAGCCCCTTGGGTTGGTGCCAAGGAAATTGCTATGGTATTTGAATCAGCCCTGGAATAATCAAAGAACACTAAATTCCATTCACTTGACAAATGGGAAAATTGAGGCAAAGTAGCTACAATGTCTGATTTGCCCAGCCACTCAGTGCCCAGTAGAATCATCCTATAGTCTGAATCTTCCCTCTGGCTCCCTGATGACTGTGTCAAAACAGTTACTATCATAAGCCTATCTGCACACACTTCAGACACTGTGTGCGTTATTGACGTGATGCCTAATTTAGCATGGCCAAAGCTTGAGGCTGGGCTGGACCCAGGCTGACAAAGGGACAATGGAGAGAGTGAAAACTCCAGAGGGGCTTTCAGAAGTTTTCTTACTCAAAGTTTCTGCTTAGGGCTGCGACTGTAGCTTGATTAGCAGAATGCATGCCACCGTTCCCATGGGTTTTACCTTATTAAATACAATATTTATACATGCTGGTATGTTTACACAATATTCATTAGTCCTGCTAATCTGGCTGCTCTGTCTTCATCATATTTCTTATTTTTGTGCCACTTTCAGAGGACTTCACTGGCCTGACACTTCTTTGGTCACTGCAACACAAGGTGACCCTTGTTCAGGAAACTGAAAGTGCCGGGGAGGTAACGTCGGGGAACACTGCCAGATATGAGGTTTGGATAAAGCGATATTTACCATCAAGAAGAGGAGGGGAGAATCAAAAACCGACTAGAGGCTAAGATGGGTGAGGTCTAGAATGGAGGAACAGGGTCTTAGAGATGAACGTGAAATTAGATGAGATGCTGGAATATCTGTCCGAGAGTTCAAGGCTCAGGCTCCTACCCTTGCAGATGAAGAGGTCCCAGGTTGAAGAGTGTTGGAAGCTTTTCTTTTGGCAGTGTTTACCTGTGCTGGTGATGTGGCGATGGCAGACATCAGGAAGAAGAAAGGCCTCAGCAAGATGTGTGTGGAAGGGACCCAAAGGTGACAGATAGCTGGGACAAAGATTGTCAGAAGCAAAGGAACTAATTCAATCCTAATTTTAGGGATAGGGTAGGGCAGGCAGTTTGCTGCTAGATTATCTGGTGAGCCCTAAAGCAATTAGGAAATGATATCTATATCAACCTAGTTTAGTTCTCTAAATTCTTTTTTTTTTTTTTTTTTTTTTTTTTTTGGTTTTTCGAGACAGGGTTTCTTTGTAGCTTTTGGTGCCTGTCCTGGAACTAGCTCTTGTAGACCAGGCTGGCCTCGAACTCACAGAGATCCGCCTGCCTCTGCCTCCTGAGTGCTGGGATTAAAGGCATGCGCCACCACCGCCCGGCTAGTTCTCTAAATTCTTAATCTCCTTTCTCTCTCATTTTTTGTTTTGATACCTCAGAAGTCGGCTTTGAAAGGTTGAATTCAAGTAGTGGACCTTGGAGGTGATTCTGGAAATGCAGAGCTAAATGCATCAAGGAGTGAGGCGGAGGGAGTTGCAGGGTGTATGGGGACCTAGAAGATGGCATGAGGATCTAAGCTTGGATCCCCAGGGTCCAGAGTAAAGCTGGGTTGACGGCATGAATGTAACAGCTAAAGACTCACCTTAAAGACTGAGGTAGAGAAGGGTGCAGGAAGAAGATACCCCAAGTGAAGGTCTGTGCTCCACTTGAGTGCATACACACACATATACATAATATATGCACACACATAGATATACACCCTCACACACATACACACAAGGAGTTGGTCACCAAACCCTGAACTCTAACTGAGCACTTCTGGATACCTCTGAGGACCGTATCTCAGAACTAACTCCCTCCCACCATCCCAGGCTGGTCAGGGGATTCACCCAATCAGGAGAGACTATTTCCAGGGACCCCCTTGCTTAGGAATTGTTGCCTCACTTTTAACTGAGAATCTCAGTGCACAGATGTGAATTCCAGGGGATGAGGAAGAGGATGAGATGTGCAATTTGGAGCTAGGCTAACATAGGTGCTAATTCCTAATTTTGTTTCCAGGTTCACCAGATTTCCTTGTTTCCTTGGGGAGCAAGGAAAGAAAAGATGTGTTCATTACAGGGAATGCCACTGCACTGGAGCTGGGTAAGAGCAGCCCAGGGAAACAGGGTGTGAGGACATTTATTTATAATGGAAAAGAGCTTTAGTGCACACAGTGGAAAGGCTGGAAGGGAAGTCAGCAAAAGCAAGATAAGAGGCTGGAGAAAGGGAGGATCCCCCTATTAGGTGACATCATACCAGGATTCATGACCCCAGAAGCTTTGACCATTGAGTCAGACAGGAAGAGGCTGATGATGGCTGCAGAAAAGCCAGCAGGACATTTGCATAGACCCCGTGGAAAACATGGACTGTGGAGTCAGGCTTGGGTCAGCTCTGAGAATTGTTGTTGCCACTGGGATCTTAGACATCTTATCAGAACCACTAAACCTCAGTTCCTCATCAGCACAATGGGAATGAATGCTCACTCTATTAGATTATTTTGATGATACAATGTTCAACCACTTAGCTCATTTCTAAACACTCATAATTATTAATATTCATTGTAACTATCTTCAGGCTATTGAATGGACTCCTTGGCACAAAGGATTTGGGGGAGGGGTAGAAAGAATCTTTGTATTCTCATATTTATCTGGCAAGTATAAATAATAATAATAATAATAATTTACTCACAAAAATGAAGACACATATCAGTTGGAATAGTGTCTAGATGGATGGTGTGTGCCTGCAGTCCCAGCTCTGGGCAGAAATAACCAGTATGATCGCCAGTTTGAGGGTAGCCTCTGCTACATGGCAAGACGCCATTTAAAAAGCCCATAAATAAATAAAGCGTTCATTCCTCCTAGAAAGGAAACAAAGTATTTCTTCTCTTCTATTATTGTAACTATAATTTGTCTTTTGTCAGCACGACTGGGACGGTGGGGCAAGATGAGTGGAGGCACAGAGGACATGAAATCAGGAGGCACGCAGAGTGGCGTGTGGCTGGAGAAATAGCGGTTTGTATGTTTATCAGTGCGCCTGTCTCTCCTTAGCCTCAGCCCAGCTCTGCAATGACTTCCCCTTGAGATTATTGATAGATTCCAGAACAGAGTCACTGTCCACACAGACCCCAGTTACTCCAACCCTTCCAGCCTGTGAGGGCGCCAAAGCAGAATGTCTCTTGGAACTTGGAAGATCCATGGTGAACTGATAAGAACAAACATTTTATTCCTCTGGCCTATCACCTGTTTGATATAGATACATATATAATAAAAGTTTGTTATCCATATATATTTATATAAACTAGTTTTTATATGCTTCATCTTTTAAGTGCTCTAAATTAATTTACAATTTAAACATATCAGAAAATGTAAAAACAAATCAAAAGTTGGAAATATTATTCAGTCACTTTGTGAACTGTGTCTCTTTGGACTCACGCTCAGATAATACATTTGTGTACTAACACTTACACATGTTAATAGCTCTGTCGGAGAAAAATCTAAGTGGAGCCACGAGTCACACATTTTCACAATTATTTTCGCCTGCTAACACGTACGGCTTACAAAGTCCTTGTTGGCTACACCATAAACATCAAAAAGCCGTTGTAACGTCCTTCCTTATACCTTACAGACTTTATTTAAGTGTAGAAGGGACTTTAGTGGTCTGTACTGAGAATTAAGCATGTACTTTCTCACGTGCGTTTTTCTTATTAAGCCGTTCCTATTTAGGTGAGGTATGTTCTGTTCTGATGGCGTCAGCTCACAGTGTTGCCGGCTGCGGTCACAGTTTCTACATGCACCCACACTGACTGTGGGCAACAACAAGAAGACAGAACTCACTCCGCCATGGGCTACACATCTGCTATTTTGTCCTGCTCAGCATCTACAAACCCTGTTTCCGGAGAAGAGTCTGCTCCCTTGTGTGGCTGTCAATCAAGGCAGCTTCCTGTGCTGACTGCAAACAGAGCTCCTTTCTCCTAGGTGCCCGAGGCAGGATTCCCTCCCAGGATAGCCTGCTGCTGGGTCCTCACTTTCTCTGCATTTGATTATTCAGCCTGTTTGGGATTATACCACCCTCCCCCACCAAGTCCTTGTAATAAATTACTTCCCTCATCTTCCAAAGTCTGTGCTGATTGCTTGCAACCAACTAAAAGACGGATGCAGAGCATTATGGCACTTACATTATAACTCATACGTGTGGCTTCCCCAGCACAGCATCACGGCACTTACATACGTGTGGCTTCCCAAGCCAGCCAGTACATTTCCTCCTGTGACGTGCGCGGCTCATCTCCTATTCTCATTAGAAACAGCTCCATGATGCTTATTAATTTTGCACATATCACTTTTTCCATATTTTGGATTCTCGCTTCTGAAAGATTCCCAGAAGTGAAGTTACTGAGGCAAAGGTCACAGCTATTATTATAGCTCTTGAAAGATATTGCCAAGATGCTTGCTAGACAGACTCCTCCAACCTTTAGTAAATTCTGATAGACATTGTCTGTTCATGTAGTTGTGACATTCTGCTGCTACTGACGATCCCTAACTCGACTTGGAAGAATGACACATATGGCTCACACCTTCACAGTCAATGGAACTTCCTTCTCAGGCATCTGAGTTGCTTCCCCAAATGGTGGTTTATGCATTAACTTTATAGAAAATTGACATAATTTACCAATCCAGAAGTTGATCAAAATATCATATAATATCAGAATATTATATTGATATTGATGTACTTTACCAGGCTTCTAAAATTACAGTCATTTCTGCTAAAGAGAAAGTTCCCTATGGGCTGGACCACAGAGTAAGAAAGGTGGGAACCATGTTTCTGTGCGGTTTGATGAAGTAGATTACCAAAATTAGCAGATCCTTCTAACAGCATTAATATGGCCCACCTAAAACTCTGTGTGTGTGTGTGTGTGGTATGGTGTGTGCGCTCGTGTGTCTGCATGTGGGTACTCATCTGTGCCTTGTGAAGGTCAGAGAACAACTTGCTGGAGTCACTTCTATCTTCCCGCAGCGTGGGGACTGAACTCAGGTTGTCAGGCTTGCTGCTAACTGAGCCATCTGAAAGATCATAGGATTTCTTAAACAAAAGGAAAGAGGTCTGGGTCTCTTTTCCTTTTCTCCTTTGTACCATTTCAATGCCAAGGATATGTCTGAGCAATTACTGTACAACCAAACCAGACTCTAGATGAGACCAGATGAGACAGAACACAAGTTAGGAACCGAGTGTCCCACAAGAACGCACAAGTTCAAATGGATCCATACAGGTTGACACGATGCCGTAAGTCGGCCTGGTACCTGCAGTAGTTGGGACATATCTCCATGACTCCTTTCTCACCCTAGGCTGCTAGGGTTGGCACACCCTTATTGGGACGGACCTTTGCCCAGAGTATCTTGGAAAACAAGAACAAAAGAAACAAAACAAACCAAGGAACTACTGCTTGAGGCCAACACTTCCAATCAACAAATGATGTGTGCACAATTATTGTGTACAAAAAGTGGGTGCTGAGACACAGCCCAGCCCCTTTCACCTCTAGCCTGCACACCTTCTCTTCCAATCAGGAATCACATGTCTGCCTTAATCCCTTCTGAGGAGGGGCCTGGTTGTGCTGAAGTTGAACATTCCTTCTTTTCCCCCATAATGAGAAGTTAGGCTGACTTCCATGATGCTATGTTTCTAGAAAATGTCTAGAGTGTTTCAGACACTGGAATCCATACATTTCTGGGTCGCTTAGCAAGTTCTGAATATCAAGTGTGGGCAGAGAGAACCATTGAAAGATTTTAAGCAGAGACATAATACAAAGAGTTGCATTTTAGAAATTTAACAGGCAAAAGAGTAGAAGAGAGGTAGAAGGGGAAAGAGTAGCTTGGAAGTGTTGTAGTTAAAATGTGGGTGGGCTGAAGTGGACTTGGGAAATGAGAGGTGGCTCTACCTGAAGGATCCCAGGGATTGTAAAAGAAAAAAGAAGCAGCCAGCTACTCTATGCTGTATGTGTTCTTACACATTAGAGAAGCAACCAGCTACTCTATGCTGTGTGTGTTCTTCACATTAGAGAATCAGCCAGCTACTCTGTGTTGTGTGTGTTCTTATACATTATGTTGGTTTTGCTTCTGCTTAAGCTACTGACTTGACCACTTTTATGCAAGTTCCAAAGTTCTGAAAGTTATAATTCTCTGGCTGAGAAATAATCATTATTATCATTATTAAGTCAAGGAATCCTCATTTGCAGAGAGGGAACTAGGGTTGTACCGTTTGTAACAACTTCTTGATGCAAAAACAGAGGTCTTCAACCAAAAGAAAACACTTTTATCCATTTGAAAGCAATTTCCAAATTTTAGTAAAATATTCTTAAACCAAAACCATTGCATTTAAAAATAACATGGAGATAATAAAAATATTAGAAGTTGCCCAAATTTAGAAGGCAAAGAAGCCTGGACAGGGAGGATACAGATGGTTTGCCGGGTGCTGAAAAGATTCTACAGTGCCACAGCGGAGGACAGAGTTGTTATGGTCCTATCAAAGCCCGCAGAACATACAAAACCAAAAGCAAGCTGTAGCTGTTGTGTGGTGATGCTGTGTCAGTCCAGGTTCAGGAGCCACTGTACCTGGTCCAGTTGGTGTAGGGTGCTGAAGACGCAGGAGTCCATGCATGCCTGGGTGCATGAGTGGCGGGAACTCTCGGCCACTACAAACCTATACTGTCTCGTCCCCCAAAGTCTATTCAGCTTCTAATGATAATGACAAACAGGGTTTATCCTGTATAAAATAGACTTGAAACTCTACTAAATGGAAGAAATCTGGAAAAAAAAAAATTCCCACCAGTGGATGGTCTGCTTCTCAAGGGCCTGAAGAGTCTGTAAGTTGCTGCCCAGTTACCTAGTCCACAAAGGAGACATATTTGCTTCTGCTAGAAAAAGCTTCTAGAACTTTCATGATTAACTCTTCTGAATGTTACCAGAATGTAGAAACTCAGTCCCTGAAAGCTAAGGGAGATGAAAAAACATCTGTCTCTCTGCAAAATCTGTTCCTCATAGGTCAAACTGGGTGAAAATAAACAGCCGACCTGGCAGCCAATGAAAGGGCAGAGCAACAAGCTCTGCAGAAAGTGATTCCAGTGAGCAAAGGAGCTGCTCCTACAAAAGAAGCCTTCAGCAGTCCCGAGGGAACCTTGTCCCGGTGCTTCCGAGCACCAAACATGCCTCTCTTTATGTGTTCTCATTCCTATAAGTTTGTCACTTTAAATACACTGTGGAGAAATGGAGCCCTGTATTTGAAGCTTCACGTTGGCTCCCAGGCCCACAGTGTTGAAGCGGAAGAGTCAATAAGTTGTTATCTGCTTGGGGCTAAAAATGAAAACTATGACTTTCTCTCCTCTTCCAAGAGTTCCCTGGAATGGATGAGAAAGCTCCAAAAGTCTTGGCTCCAAGAGAACTTCTAGGCAATGTCTACAGAACACAGAATAGAAAGGCAATCTGACCTGAGAACTTGTGAACATTGTCTGCAGGAGCAGACACAGTGGAGACCTGGTCTGGATAGCAGGGGCTCAGTGGATTACGTCTAACATGGAAGCTTCATTATCTGAAAGGGCAACATAGTTCACAAGGCTCCAGAATTTTCTTTTATGCAAATCTAGATATTAAACTTTCGTATGACCCCAAGAAAAATTTCTTGCTTTCAGTGAAAGTTCAACCACCAGTCTAGATCAGTCTAGATGGTGAGGTACTATGTTGAAGCTGGGATTCAAATCTCCAACTATCATGGATCAACAGAGGACCAGGAGAACCAGTCTGGAGATTTTATTTTAAAGAAACCTTCCCAATCAATTTAACTTTTTAACCCTAAGGTAGTTGATGCTGTGAACTTGTGCTTTTCTTGAGGCTGTGTGGAGAGCAGGCAGCAATTGTGGGTGGAGCGGCTATCTGAGAGCATGACATCCTTCACAAGACTTCTTCATATGTAAAGCACACACAGTTTTGCTTTTTAGTGGGAGTGAGCATACGGAATTGACTTGGTTTTCCTCCAAAACTAAAATACCAAATCCGTAGATGATCACATTGTTGGATCTGTTGATAACTCCTGAGCCTAAATAGAGCAAACATCTATCCCTCAATGGTCCTGTGATGAGAGCCACCCTGCCCTTCGCGGCTACTACACAGGATACTGTTCTGCACACTCCCGCTCACTCATGGTGCTGTAATAAGTCACAGAAGCTTGGCATCGCGCCCAACAAAACACAAACTCCCCTGAAGTCCTGAGCTTTCCCATGGCAACATCACAGTCACCAACACAGCAAACAATTGCTCTGCTCCCCCTTCCCAGCAGTGAAGGATATCGCTGAAGCCAGCCTGCAGAACAGTGCTAATTACCATATTTGAAAGGAGATAGTGCAACGATCCCCTCGCTCTCAATGCTGAACTTAAAGTAAGATCAAAGCAGGAGAGGCTTGGAGAGTTTTCCTTATACTTTCACTTTGAAAGAAGAGTGAGGGCTGTATATAAAGTATATTCCTTGAGGATTAATGAGCCTTGCTGCCCTGATTACCAAGTGGCCCTGGCTCAACCACAACCTTCATACAAAACTCCCATTCACATCCAGTCAGGGGCTCTGCCATCTTAAAGCTGCAGCTCCCACACATGCCTGAGTCTGCAAAGTTGGAACTGCTTTCAGCCAGCTGTGTTCTCCAGCGAGAATGCCAGGTCTGCCTGGGGTAAGATGCCTCAGCAGTGGGCTAGGTGGCAGCCTTCAAAGTGAGGTTTTTCCCTTTAGACCCCTTTTAAGATTGGAATAACATCCTTGAGGTGATAACTCTTTTTTGTATAAAGTGCCCGGTCTCCCCAAATCTGTCACAATGATAATCTCTCACAAAGCAATGTGATTTCTGTCTGTTCCTGGACTGTACCAAGCCCGAAGGAACAGACGGACTGTGAATCATGGGTAGGTATGGGTGGGGGTTTTCCACATTCCTCGTGATTTTAAGTGTTGAGCATTTCTCTTTGGAACTGCAGCAAAATTCAACACACCATCAAGGAAGACGTGGGTTTCTTTGCAATCCTAGATTCGGAATTTATCCAGAGCTGTAGAAAGATGTAGGATCACGCAACATACGAACTGGACTCCACTTTGAGGATGTGTCATTTGAGAACTGTTGAATTATAGAAAGTTGCTGGATATAATAAAGAACATAGAATACTAATAAAAAGTATGGAAGTAATTATTCCATGATATTGCAGTGATATTTTAAAACAGGAGGGGACAAGAATCCAGTGGGTGGCTAAACAATGGAAGAATTCTGAAATGTAATTAAAGCCTTTTAAACATACATATGAACAACTTGTTTGCCACTCAAGACTTTGTGTCTAAATACTGACCATCAAGATGTGTTCTAGTGACAATTTAAAGGAAGGTGTACCATATCATTGCAAGGATCCAGGGACTGGGACCTAATTGGGAGTTTCCAGTGAATGGAGAAAAGACAAATATAGAGATACAGAGAAATGCAGAAACACATAGATGCACAGAGACACAGAAATAGCTAAGGCTGGGTGGACATTTTGATAGAGAAACCACAACTCTTATCCTCCACTCCACACACACAAAAAAAATCTCAGTGTGTTTATTGTATACAGTCAAACAAGAAGTTGAAGTTATTACATGCTGATAAAGAAGGAGGCAGGGTTATCACATATAGCTGAAAAAGGAGACAGGGTTAGCTAGTCTCAGTAGCAGTCCTATAGGGGAGCAGTCTTCAGGCCAGAGACTTCTTGGGGAAGAAAGTTGTGGTGGACAGTTTCTATGCATACCATCAACATCTGCACAAGGACCAGGGAAGGTTTTGACATTGCTCGGAGCCTCAGCTGGGTGAGGCTTTGCTGTTTTCCTGGGGTCTGAGGCTAGTGTCCTTGACGTGGCATGGACTTGTTCACAGCACAACAAGCCTAGGCTTCCTTGGCTCCTTCCTTACTGTCATGGTATTATTCTGTGTTCTGATAGCAAATTTTCAACTTTGCACCAGACTGTACTGTAGCCTCTATTTCCAAAGCCTAAACAATCATCATAATTATGATTTATATAATTATGATAAATAATCATTATACTTCTGCCATGACTTTAACAATAAGAAACTTACCTTGGACATAAAGTATTAAAGTAAAATGAACAATGGTATGTGTTATACATGCTTAATTGTCTCAGAAGACACTTTCCAAAAGCCATTCTATGAGTAAGACTTTCTCCTTTGACTCAGCGAAAACCCTAAAGAAAGTGGTCTCTTAATATTGTGTTATTCTGGCTTATTTTAAAAGTATGTTTGCTTGTATTTGCTCCACTGTGGTGGTTTGAAAGAAAATGGCCCCACTATTAGGAGGTGTGGCTTTGTTAGACTAGATTTGGCTTCGTTGGAGGAAGTGTGTCACTGTGATGTGGGTTTCCTCTGCTCAAGGTACACCCAGTAAAATAGTTCACTTTCTGTTACCTGCAGATGAAGACATAAAATTCTAGCTCCTTCTCCAGCACCATGTCTGCCTGTGTACCACCGTACTTCCCACCACGATGATAATCGACTAAACCTCTGAAACTGTACTACTTGAATTCAATGTTTCCCTTTATAAGAGTCGCCATGGTGGTCATGGTGTGGCTTCATAGCAATAGAAACCCTAAGACATCCACTTCCTTAGCAGAATCTAAAATCATATAACCAATGTGCTGGCTTACACACAGTAGATATAGAGCAAATCCTTGGTGGATGAATGATTCTCCCTTGTGCATGATTCAGAGAAGCACATATACGGCATATGCTTCTGCCCTTACAGTTCTGTCCAAATGGAAAGATGCTAGCACAGCGGCAGAAGAGATGGCTCAGAAGTTAGCAGTGCCTTACAAAAGACCAAAGTTTGGTTCCCAGCACCCAGGCCAGGCTGCTAACAGCCATCTGTAACTCCAGCTCCAGGCAATCCAGTGGCCTCTTCTGCCTTCCACAGGTACCTGTACTCATGGTGGCATTCCTTGAGATGTAGATGTACATATAGTTTTAAAATTAAAACATAATCTTTAAAATATGCTGCAACATAAACAAATAAGAAAATTCAATGAATAAAGTCAAATAAAAAATATTGGCTAAATTCAGTAAAAAACGATTAAAAAGTGAAAAAGGAAAAGAACCAAGTGTCCTTAGTGATGTTTTCCAGCAAAGTCTTGAAAGCTCTGGGTAAATAGTTTTGGGGTTTTAGAGCAAGTGACTCCCACTGAGATGAGTGTTTCAAGTGTGTTTGATGTAATAATGAGATTTGGAAGGCCTCTGGGTTTTAGTACTTGAAAATGCATTCACACTCAGAGGTCAGTTCTCCAAAACTTCCCCAGTTTAACCCCATAGATGTTTTCCTAGAAAGGCTTCAGTAGCTGTGTGCTTTTAGTTTACCTATTATTCTGCTCACTGTACTATTTATTCAGTCTTGCCTGTAAGCATTTGCAGCAACAGCTGCATCTAGCCAAGTTTTATGACCTTGGGGTCTATCACGAGAGAGGACGATGTTGTAGTGGTGATGATGGCTGACATTACTAGGCACCACCTCTACCTTCTCACAGAAACTTCCCAGCAATGCTGCGGTTAGGCTGCTCTTAGTTCACCGTCATTCGTTGGAAAGAGAATTCGAACCTTAGGATGAAGTTATTTCCCCCAGCTATTCAGTTAATAGTGCAGCTTGGATTCTTGAAGATTTTTCTAGTTTTATTTTGTGCATATAAGTATTCTGCATGAATGTTTGGACGTGCATCACATGTATGCATGGTACCCAATGAGGCAAAAGAGGGCACTGGATTCTGGAAACTGAAGGTAAAAACAGTTGCTAGCCACCATGTGGGTACTGGGAAGTGAACACATCTTCCTAGGCCTGATGCTCTGGACTGCAATTCTCATGTTCTCAGCTACTCTGATACTCCATCTTCCAAATAGATAAAGTGCAAGACTCTTTAAGTTTCCAAAATGTATAAGAGGACAGATATGGAGAATACTTACTGTCATATTTAGAGCCCAGAAGTCACAACAGTGGCCCATTTTATGCTCAGATTATGGCTGAAAGGAAATTCTACTCTGAAAAATAGCACAACTCATATTGTCTCAAAAATTAAAGTTATACTAAGTAATCAAAATGTAAAAGTCAGCTGCTTAGAAGAGATAAAATCATAAATATAACCTTTGAGATTAATTTTGCACAAGAAAGTACCATGGTGACCCCATTTCCTTAACTTTATTACCTTGGGCATGATTAGCGCATGTCAAATCTCACCCAATGTGACCTGAAACTGCCAGAACACATGGATTCTCCAAACCATCATTCGAGCAGTCACGTACTCTATATGAGTTAGAGATGTTCGGTATTGAAGGGAAGAGACAATGTAATCCTATTCACCAAGCACGTATTCTTGGATAGCTTTTCTATTAAAGCAAGAAGTATGTAAGGCTTTCTCTCCTTGTTCTTAGATTGGCAATATAACTGTCCCTGTGGCTTGTAATGTACTATCTCATATGCTATAGAAAGTGCTGGGGATGGTTAGATACGGAGGTTCACGATGATAAACATAACCTTTGGAAGACTGAGACAAAAGGGTTATGAGTTCAGGGCTTTTCTAGGCTGCATAGAGAGACAGTCTCAGGAGAAAACAAAAAAACAACATTAATTTGACCCTTGCTCTGCCCAAGTCCATCTGAACCTAATGGTGGCACCTCTCTGAGCCTTTTTCCTTTTGTGTAAAAAAGCTCTCTCTAGCATGTGATTTCCCAATGGTTGTTAGAATGATCAAATGAGCAACTGTAAGCTGTAATTTGTTATGCAAATCCATGAGACTTACAAACTGTCAGCTTATAATATCATTTATGTAAATAGAGAGGCATACACTAACTATATAATAGCATAGTAGCAATAAACAAGCCAAGAAACATGAGCCAGTCCAATAGTTAACATTTAAAGAACTCTGTAATTTCCAGGCACTAAGTTAAGTATTTTATAGGGGTCACCCCACTGAACTCCCCAATATTTCTTCATGTACCATCCAATTTATATACAAGGACACTACAGCTCAAAGACATTACACAATTTTGCCCAAGAGTTCACAGTAAAAAGCAGGTGAACATTCAAATCCTGGACCTGGTGGCTTTTCATTATTCCACTATGTCTCATGGTTTAAAAAATCATAGAAGTCTACACACAACCTGCCCCAGAGCCCCAAGAACAAAGGAAGAAGCTGAACTATAGGAAAATACATACATATATATATATATATATATATATATATATATATATATATATATATATAATCTCACTCTAATTCTTTTGTATGAGCCATGAGGTCCAGTGATCATCTAAGGTATTAATGTAAAGTTTCCCATACAACCTAATTGTGCCTCACAGATTACCTCCAACCTTGAACATCAATCATCCCCAAACTCTCAAGGCACAGCCTGAAGCATCTTCCTGATGGAGCAAGCATGGGGGAAGCAAGGGCCAGAGAACATTGCTAGACACTTCAGTACATAGCTGGGATTCTTGCAACTGTACTCAACTGTAACATCTGTTGGGTTTTTCAAATTCCACACAGAAGAACTTCACAGTTCTGCACATAAAATATTGCTAAGGAAAAGACGTGTCAATGTATACACGGCTTACTTACAATCCTTGAAACCCAACTTGGATTTGGATTTAACATCAGGTAAAGTGCTTAGGGGAATTTTCTTGTTTAGTCACTCGAAGAGAATCCAAAAGAAATTTGCGTGTGAGAATGAACTCTAATCCAGCATGAAGAACTTGAAACACCACCAGATTCATCTTCACAACAGATCCGTGTTGCAGTGTTGAGCCCACAGCACTCACTCTAGAATGTGCTCTGTACCAGGTAAGTTTTCACAGCCTGTCCCTTTCCAGACTAAGAGGATAATGTGAACAATAGCTGCAAAGCTCTATGCTAAAATGACCACCACTAGAGGAGACCACTAAAGGGGAAGCAGAATGTAATCTTCAGATCATCTCCTACTTTTAAAAATTAGGATAGAACAGGCAAAATATAAAATTTACCATTTAAGTATTTTTAAATGTACAAGTCTGTGGTATTAGGGACATCCATTGGTTATACAATTATCACCATGAATCTCTGATCATGTGGTCTGTTTTTTATCTGTTGCAAAAATTAATACTAAAGAGTTTTCTCATCAGAAACTAATTCCAGCTCTCTAGGTATTGTACTGTGACCCAGAAATCAATACCATGGCTGTATTGGGTTATGAAGTAGATTGTGAGCTTGTAAAATATTATAACAGCTACATGCAATCCTCCATCCTTTAAAAGAAAACTCCTAAAATTTGTACTTTTCCATGTGGGTACAAGTCAAGAGAACAGTAATTTGTAACTAAGAAACCGGGTGCTTAGATAAGGTAGCACTATGCTAGATATTTCTGTACACATCAGCTCAGTCTCGTGCCCGTCAGATCATCATTATGTCTGTTTGGGTGTTGAGTGGGCCTAGAGTAGAGATGTTTTGCACAGTCTTGATCCCTGACAACCAAATTACAGAACTGGGGTCGTAACCCAAATTGTCAAATTCCAAAGGGCCCCAACATCAGCACCCACCCGAGAAACTGCTAGAAATGAGAATCTCAGCTCCTCGCCCTGAGTCTAGCATAGAGGGGCACAGTAATTGGTGTTCTAATGAGGGTCCCCGAAACACAAGCTCCACCAACTACTGCAATACATTTCCCCTTTACGTTCCCTTCCTCACCTAAGTTCTCATTCATTCACATACAATCTCCATATTTTTGTGTGTATGGATGTGTTGCTGGGAGACATGGTTGCATACTTGTACAGTGTGTGAGGCAGCTGGAGTTGGATTTCAGGTGCTCCTTCATTCTTTGCCTTATTTCTGAGGCTAGGTCTCTAAGTAAATTTGCAGTTTTCCAGTTGGTGACACTGACCGGTTAGGGAACACCTGGGGTTCTGCTACCTCTCCAGTGCTGTGATTTGGTGCACATTGCCAACCACAGACACCGGGAATTGAACTCAGATCTTCATGCACACACGGTGAGCTCTTTACCAACTGAGCCATCTCCACAGCCCCTGATATTTCTGTTTTCAGTTTTGCTCGTTGAATCCTTGGGAAGAACAGGATGATGATGAAAGTAAGGGAGGCCTGAGTATGCAGCTCAGAGCTGGAAGGCATGTGCAGTGTGCATGAGGATGCAGCTCAGAGCTGGAAGGCATGCGCAGTGTGCATAAGGATGCAGCTCAGAGCTGGAAGGCATGCCCAGTGTGCATGAGGATGCAGCTCAGAGCTGGAAGGCATGCGCAGTGTGCATGAGGATGCAGCTCAGAGCTGGAAGGCATGCGCAGTGTGCATGAGGATGCAGTTTAGAGCTGGAAGGCATGCGTAATGTGCATGAAGCCCCAGCTGCAAGTCTCCAGCACTACCATCAGAATATAATATCATTATTTATTTCATTATTAAATCAATGAAGAAAGCAAAGGAAATATCTCAGGCAAACTAAAGTCAGGGGGATCTTCTAAGGCCCCCTAAGGGTAGTCCTGCTGAGAGCTTGCTTAAATCGGAGCTCGGCAACTGCCCTTCATAAATCTGCAGCCTTTGAGGTTCTGCCACTAAGGCCTTTCTGGACAAAAGGTCCAACTCTGAGCGGTGGCTTGGCTCCATATCCCCTCTCCTAATAAGAGCAAGACAAACTCGTTTCACATTTCCTCATACCACACATTTTTTCAGCAGGCCTCACCCACTCCCAGACAATAACAACATCCTTCCTGTGGGTTGGTGACCAGCTCTGTATCTGAGCGGCACAATGGGTATTTTACACAGTGGTGTTGCCAGCTCCTCCTCTTCACTTCACCTCCTGCTAGGATAACCTGAAACACGGGGAAGCAGGACCAGGGGTAGATTATTCCAACTGTCCCCCACCTTCCAATTGCTTCCAGAGTTCCTGCCCTGAGTCAAACACCATTCCATTTTCTGCCTAGAAGACAACTTCGTCTATTTTTATACCCAGACCAGAATAAATCCTTGCTGCAGAAACAGCTTTGTCTTCATTGGGAATATAGACGGAGTTGCCATGAGAGTGGCAGGAAAGACCTTGTTCCATCCGGGCTTTCCCGCCCCGTGGACCTGACCACCAGCTGGAGGACTAACAAAGCTAGCGGGTGTCATAGCAGCAGTGAGGAAGTGCATTGCTGGCCACAATTTAGTAAATCAATCAGAGCATCAAGGTGTTTCCTGTAAAGGTTGAGGCTACAGTAGGCACTAAGGAGACCTCTGAGATCCGTAGACTGAGGTCCCTATTCAAGGGATAAGAGAAAAAAGGTGGAAAGGGACAGTGTGTGGAGGACATTTGTCTTTGTTAACCCCAAAGGCTGGAAATGATACCTCCAAGAAGTCCCTAAATGATCTGGTATGCTTGCCTATAAACCACGTTCCTATTGTACCTAATTAATTTCACACATATTTTCATTCTACCTATCTCTTGGGATTGGATTTCCCGTGTGCTTGTTGCATTTATCCTAACGCTGTCGCCTTCCAACTTTAAATTTAATTAGTCTTCATGTCCTGGGATCCGACTTCCACCGAGATCATGGACCCTCTCCTACACTCTTTGATGTTTTGGTCTTATTGGCCTCAGAGATTCGGAGGCACTTGGCTTGTCCTCCTGAGGCGTTCATTCACCCACTCTCTTTGTTCAGCTCGGCGCAGTCTCCTCCCTGACCTCAATAAGGCTCAGCAGAGAAGCAGCAGCCTGCTCTGTCCTTGTGGATGTTTGACTTGGAGTCCTGTCTGAGCAGGGCTACACAGCTAGTCCTCAGGCCCCGGGCAGGGGGCAGGCTGTGGGAAACTCTGCTCAGACCTGTATAACCCAGCTTCACAGTTCATTTCTCCCCAGTGGCCAGCTGGATCAGTGGGTGGATTTCAGCCATTGAGGTAACCAGAAGAACCAGGAAGTCCAATCTGGAGGTTTCCTATCACAGGGACATGGTGCTGAAGTCCCGCCGCCACTCGGGCCGCACACTCTCCTTCAGCTCTCCAGAAAAGGAAGAATAAAATGAAGAGATATAATGTTCCTTGAAATTCAGTTTGGACAAGTGAGGTGCTGTGAATATCCTATTGAATATTCTAGAAAGACAAATTTATTTCAGAAGGCAGAAATGTTTATTCCTGTTGGCCCTTCTGGAGCAGAGCAAGCCAGGGTATTTGTGTAGTCATTCATAAGCAGTCAATATGTTCCAAACTCTGGGTGTACCACAGACATATAGGTGAAACCTCAAGGTAGAGTTGATGTGCAGAAAGGGTCACCATTAAAATAGGGGGGCAATGGCAATAGAAGCTGTAGTAAGTGCTACGATTTTAAAAAAGAAGAGGCCAAGTGACAGAGGGGAAACCATATAGAGCGGATGGCTAGGGCCTGGTCTTTCCTTTAAGCTGACATCTAACAATGTGTGGCAGCTAGCCAGGTAGTGTGTGTGGTGTGTGGTGTGTGTGGTGTGTGTGGGTGTGGTGTGTGGGAGAAACAACACTGTACAGGGATCTATGCAAAGAAAGGTCCTGACACCCTTGAGAGTCATGTGACCCACTTGAGGCTAGCAGCCAATAGCCAGTGAGAACAGGGGAGAGTGAGGGAAGCAGAGCCGGGCTCAGAGGTATAGACCTGGAATCCCATCGACCAGGAAGCAGGAGGCAGGAGGCTCACAATTCAAGGCTTGTTTAGGATACAAAGCAAGTTCGTGGAAGCCTTAGCTACTGAGTGAGACCCTGTCTCAAGTGAACAAGTGTAACAAAAGGCCTGGGGATGAGGCTCAGTGATGCTTGCTTAGTATGTGTGCGTAGCATGGTGGGTACTGGGTTCCAATCCCAGCACCCCATCCCCCATCTTCCTGAAGAAGACAGTGCCATTAGGCTTTACTGCCTTGGTAAGAAGTCAAGTTTGTTTTAAGTGAGACACCAGGAGGCTGTGAGCGTTCTCAGCAGAGATGTGATGAACAGTTTCATATAAGAAGGCAGCTGGTACTGATACTCTAGGAAGGTACTAGAATGGAGATGGAACTGAGAGCCATGGCCACTAGAAAAGAAATGATGTCCACTAGAACAGAGATGGAGATGACAGCCACAGCCACTAGAATGGAGATGATGTCCACTAGAATGGAGACGGAGCTGATAGCCATGGCCACTAGAATGGAGATGATGTCCACTAGAACGGAGATGGAGCTGACGGCCATGGCTAGTGGAGCAGGGAGCTGGGAAGGGATCCTCTAAAAGTCAAGATAGTAATCAGACAGCCTTCAAGTAACATCTTTCAGCCAGAACTGAGACAATGACCCCAAACTTATGGACGGTAATGAGACGCCTGTTGAGGCCAGGCCCTCCACACCTGCTTGAGAGTTAATTGCTCAGTACACTGGCATTCTTATCTGCCAAAGCCCTCTGGTTCTACTTGTCCTTCGGCTTCAGGCCTGCATTCCACGGATATTCCCAGGTGCCCTGTCCCTGCACGCATTCTGAAGAGATGCCTGGGAACCTTGTAAATTGTTCCACTTGGGTCACACACAGAGCTGACTGACGGGGTTTCCACAGAATGGGGCTTGCACCTTGTCTAATCTTACTTTGGGTTCTTGCAAACATGGGGAAACCCCCTAGGAACACTGTGGCGTTATGCCACCCACAAGGCAGTGCTTTCAAACCTAAAGGACCTCCACAAACACCTAGAATGATTAAGTCAAAGTGACTGCCAAATCTCCCAAGTCTGAGACTCTCCCTAACAAGCTGTGCCTCCAACTTTAAATGAGGAAGGGATCTGCTCCCATGATCCCATCCCAGAGCTCCTGGTCGCAAATTTCTCAGGTGGGAACCGGAGTATCAAGCACATTTCTCACCAGTGGCCTCATCAGTAAATTCTGATGAGCCAAAGCCGTGGGAACTAAAGCTAGTTTCCTAACTAGACTAATTTGATATTCTGACCTAATTAATTTGGAAAACTGGTAGAGCATAAAATAAAAAGGCAGGTCCCTAGGATGTTGTTTTGAAATACATGGTCACGTGTTGTACATAATCTCACAGTAAGGCAATGTTCCATTCTATACTCGCATAGGTTTGGATAGATCAAGAAATAGCCTCCCCTTTCAGGCCCTTAGCCAACCAGTGTCAGGTTAGCCCAACTCCCAAGCATCTATTCCCTCCTTCTGCCCCTTCTTGTAGTTCTAGAAAGGCTACCATTTTAAACCAATCCAGAGCCCACTGCTGCCTGGAAATTCATTACATTTGTTCACACCTTTAGATGGCTCTAGGGATGATATGTTTCCAGTGTGTACATTTCCTGCCCATGGAGGCTGGTGAAATGCGGGTGTGTGTGCAGTGCACAGAGCTTCCAACACCAGGGTCTTCAAGTCATGCCACACTCTTCACTGAAGAGCCTGGCCTGCTGGCTTTCTACGTTCTTCCTGAGGCTGGCAGTTCCCCGAGTCCCGCCATTTTCACAATGATGTCATTCCGGAGAAGAAAAACAGAGGTGAGCGCTACTCTGCCTCAGGAAGGCAAAGTACTGTCCCCTGGAAAACGATGAACTTTCTAGCTCAACTTTCAAAACTGACAGAAGGAGAGAGTCATCTTTGGCTGAGCATGTTTATCTTTATTCTCCAGAGTCCTTGGCGCCCACTCCCACCCCACCCTGGAGCCTAGAGCAACAAATATAGCACAAACTCCTTCAGTGAGATGCCAGCAGGTAGATGTTGAAGCACTCATCTGTATCTCAATTCTAAGCTGGCAGTGATCAATCCAAAGACATGGGTTTGTGAATCCCATATTGAATTGTCCAATTTATTATAAACACAAAAGGCATTAATAGCTTTTGCTGATGATAGACCGGGAGAGGCTGCTTTGGAGGTCAGGCTATATATCTCCATTATCATCCTGGGCACTTGGGTTAAACTGAGAGGTAAGCTCAGACTGTAATGGTAGGGATGAGCCTTGGTAACGAGTCAATGCATTGATGCCGTCAGAACAAGAAAAAAGTACATAGACTTGAACTGCATCTACACAGAAGATCCTGAGATAAGTGATTTAGGTCACTCGCTGCTTCCAACTCCAAGACAGGTGCTGGTGTTGCTGTCAGTTTAGAAATAGCAATATGGAGGATCGGAGGAGTAAACAACAGACATACCCAGTGCAGCGCAGAGCAGAGCAAGGCAGTTATGTCTCATGTACCAGTTGGTCCAACCCCTAAACTGCAATTCTCGAGTAATGTGATTGATGTTTCCTAATTCTTGGAAGTTCTTTACTTCCACACTTTGTCCATCAGAGACAGAGAATCTATCATTGAGAGAGTTAACTAACAGAAGAAAGCAGTTACCAGAGAGATTATATTACTACAACCATGTTGTAAAACACAACACAACACAAAGCAAAACAACAACAACAAAAACTAACCTTTCCTAGTAGATAAAGTTTGACAGCCACTGTTTCCTGTTTAAGAAGGTCAAGGTCAAGTCAAGTCTGAAACAATGGTTTGAGATCCAGTACTTATTCTAGTGACATGGGCCCACCCACCCATAGGCTTGTTACATGAAAAGCAGAATATAAAATAATGGAAGCCTCATGGTGAGGAGATTTTTGTTTAATGCTCTGATGTAACCGAATCATTTAGAAAGTGCTTAATATAGATGTGACAAGACATATCTACAAAAGAAAGGGTTGGCCAAACTGTGCAAGTCAGGGGCAAATCTGTCCTCAATAATATAGTAGTAGGCAACATGGTAACCTGGGTTCTTGGCCAGTGTTTATTCATTGATGGTTAAGAACCTCCAAGATGGCCCCCAACGGTCCTGTTTCCTGATTCTCATGTTTCTGTAAAAGATACAGGTTTTAGTCTATGTGGCCAACAGCATATGCAGAAGAGGTCTGTCACTTCTGGAGAAAGTGGGTGAGCACAGTGGCTTCCCTCTGGGGTTACCCTTCTTGGATCAGCACTCTGAGGAGATATTGGGATACTGGGACTTAAGGACTCAGCAGCCTATAGTGAGATCAGTGCAGGAAAGGAGATCAGCATTCCCTGAGAAACCGAGGTCCCCTGTCAATGACTGTGTGACTGAACTTGGAATCAAATTTTCCATCGTCAGTCAAGCTTTGACTGGAACCCTAGCCAATGGCTGAGCTAGAACCCTGTGATCTGGCCTGGGCTTACCCGCCCAACAAAGCAGCTCTCCAATTCCTGAGCCTTAGAAATTGTTCAGGGCAATAAATGCATGCTATGTGGCGATCGTTCATAAATCCTGTTAGTATGTCAAGTGGAACTGACTTTTTAACAACAAATCTTATTGTCAGGGAATTTTAAGAGCTCAACTTTATAAGGTCTTCCTCCTAAAAGTGTTTAAAACAACAGACGTGTTTTTACCACCTGCCACGGAATCTACTTCTTTGCTACCCTTGAACATCCACGCACATGTGTGGCTACAGGAGGCCAGAGGTGTAACAACATACACATGCGTGGAGTGGTGTTCCATCACCCATTCAGGAAAAAAAAATCTTCCTGATCACAACTAATTCTGACTCTACTTTAAGTGTTTAGAACCCAAGTTTTATAGTCAAGGAAACACCATAACCTCCCCCAATAACTAGATAATGTTTGTATTGGTATAATTAGCATGCTGCCCATGAGCGGATCAAATTCTATACACAGAAGTCTAGCTATCAGAAGGGACCACATGAGTCGTTCAAATTTGGTAAAATAGCAAAATGATACTGAAAAAGGTGAAGGATGATGATGATGATGACGAGAACAGCCTAGAACAACAGCAGCAACAACAAGAAGCAGTGACCATACAAGGAGCAATGTTTAGTAAGAAATGCTAGCTGTTCCTGAAGAAGTTACAGCTTCCTCCTTAAGATAGTCAAGGAGATGAGAGATTTGCAAACTAGTTAAGACTGCAGAGATACACGTTTTATGGGTTAGGTTGTATCTATGAAATACTCTGTGTCCTCTTTTTATTTTTGTTTAATTGCCTACTGATTCCGATTTGTGATGTTCATGTATTCCTGGGCTTGGAGGGCTGCCCACTAGAGCATGGTCAACCTACTAAAAGCCACCCCTAAAGGAAACTGACTCCAGCCTCTGGAAATCATCAACTGTCTGTAGCTCCTCAGTTGGGAATGAGGCTCACTCACGGTCCCCTTCCACTTGGTGCTAGAATGCTGACTGGCTTAACTATATTTGGGAGGAGTTAGGTGGAGGATTTGGGGATAAATGTGATCAAAATCATTGTATTAAATTTTCAAAGAATTAATTAAAATATTCTTAAAAGTAAGCCAG
Source organism: Chionomys nivalis (assembly GCF_950005125.1). Lineage (NCBI taxonomy): Eukaryota > Metazoa > Chordata > Mammalia > Rodentia > Cricetidae > Chionomys > Chionomys nivalis. Next base: position 13,647,355 of record NC_080089.1, on the reverse strand, counting down.
ATGGTGGTGGTGCACGCCTTTAATCCCAGCACTCAGGAGGCAGAGACAGGTGGATCTCTGTGAGTTTGAGGAAACCCAGGACTGTTATACAGAGAAACCCTGTCTCAAAAATAAATAAACAAACGTATATATATGAATATGAAATATATACGAATATATTATATATGAAATACCTTTATATATAATATATATATATTATATATATATATATATGAAATACCTTGACAAAGGGGGAAATAGAAAGAAGGGGAGTGAGTGCCTTGCTTTATTGGCTTATGTAATGACCCATAGCATAGCTAATAATTACAGCCAACAGTGTGATAGCATATTGGAAGGTTGAGAGAAAGGAGTTTTTTATGCACTGCCTCAGCTCCACATTAACTTTGTTCAGCATCTCCAAGAGTATAACTTTAGGCCATTCCCAGCACACTGTTGTTTCCAGGGAAGACTCACATAGAACACCCTATCTCTCCTAGAAGCAGATAACACTTAGGGCAGAATGGACCATTCTTATTTGAGGGTTGGTTGTATTTCTCCTCTTTCTTTAAACACCTTCTATGATGGTCTTTGACTCATTAATATTTTAATTAGAAGGGGATGGAAGAAGAGGGAGGGGTGGGGCTAGAGAGAGGGAGAGAGAGCGGGCAATTGCACACATTCCTGCAAGAGTGGTGTGTGTGGAGGGGGCAGAAACTTCCAAGGACTCGTCCTGTCTCTGTCTCCATCTTGCCACAGGGACACTGGGATTACAGATGTGAACCACTGCATTTGCCTTTACCTGGGTTCTAGAAATCCCAAATCTGAGTTCTCCTGATTGCACGAAAAGTACTTTACACTTTGAGTCTTCTCTCAGGTCCCACAAGTCTGGATTTCCTCTGCCTGGAAAATCGACTGTATAGCCCGTGTAGTGAAGAAATGCCTGCTACATCTTATCTTAGAAAGCATTTTAAAGGGGGGATTTTAAAGCAGAGCAGGAAGCATGACAGAAAGATCATACATTACATGACAAAGACTGCAAATAAAGCAGATGTGTTTAGAGCACAGCCATCCGGGAGAGAGAATGTGTGGGACGCATGCGCTGGCCTGTGCTTGTGCTCCTCTGCCTGTGATGTAAGGAGAAAGACATCGCTTTACTGGAGGAGCACAACCATCACTGAATCCAGAAGCCTTCCAAAGGGACTCAAGCTGAAGAGATTCACGTGTCACTCAGTGAGCGCTTCCAGGCCAGCCTGCCTGCTCAGTGAGTGACTGCCCATGGGGCAGGTTCATTTCATAACCCTAGCAAACACACACACCCAGCATCTTATATATGTGATAACTTCTGAGGGTAGGTGTTCTCCTCTCATGCTCCAGCTTTGGAGAAATGCTAGCCCTGAGGGAAGCCCTTTTTCTCCTTGGATAAGTAAAAGAATTTGTTCAACATTACTCCCAGAATCTTACTTAAATCACGAGAAAAAAGCCAGAGACTGATCTCTCGACATTTAAATTCCCAAATCTCCTGCTCTAAGCTGTAAGTCACAATCTCCTCCAAAGATTAAGATATGTACCCTACACCCCTTAAAGGGATCAAAGGAATAGATAGATATACAGCGTTCTCTTCTTCACCAAATCCCTGACTGTTACGGTGTGAGGTCCTCAGAGATCAACGTCCGTGAGCTTATGTGTAAGCGAATGCTGAGAATTTGGGGTAGTGATTAAGTTCTCCTAATGGGACGATAAAAGTAAATACATCTATAGAGTGTTTTTCTTATGAATACACATAGTTTTAAGAGCATAAACAGTTTACACAGTGAACCGGATTGGCTTCTTGAGCAGTCTCGATCATTTAAACATGTGTTGCAAACACCACCCCTAACCCGTGAGTGTTTGATTGGCATTTGTCAGAGTAAAGCAATCTAGAGGCTCCATTTTCCCCTCAGATTACCAATATGACTAGACCATCAAATGAAGCAACTGAATGCCAATTGCCTTTTTCTTTTTTTTTCTTCCTTCCCTTTTCTTTCTTTCTTATTTCCTTTCTTTCTTCCTTTCTCTCGGTCATACTGTTTTGAGTTAGACAAATGGAAATAACAATCCTGGAGGCTGAACTTTTATTTCTTAATTTTTTTTTCATCATGACAACTTTTCAACAGCTAAACCGCTTCAGTAAATGTGAGCAGAGAGACTGAGAGCCCAGTCACAGCACGTGTTTACAACTAAGTTAGAGACTCTTAAAAATAGGGTGTTTGATGGTCCATTGCCAAGATAGGAACTCCCGGAGCCTGGGGGGTACAGTTAATAAGAACAGTCCGTGTGCAGAGGGCCCAGGGAAAAGCTGAAAGTCAGCCTTTGCACGTCCCTGCAGAGACAGGGAAAGACACCATTGAAATGCAGGGCTCGAAGTGAGAGGGGAGGCCTGCAAATGGGAGAGGTCACTTAGAAACCAAGCATCAGAAAGTGCTGCCTGGGGCTCTAACTGCAGAAGAGAATGAAAACAACAGAGCAGACCCAGGAACTGTTAGTTTTTGGGAAACAAGGAAAAGGTGCCCAGATAGATACCACAACAAAGAAGGCCTAGGGTTAGGGATCCAGGCACAAAACAAAGTACGTTTGTTTTTTTCGAAGATTTCTGAAACTGGAATGAGTAGAACACTGGCGAGGAACCAACTCCACAGCTCTGCCTGAGTTTGCTGCCCCGTGCAGGGAGTGATCACACTGCCCGAGGATTCCTGGGATTCTTCTTTTTCCTACCCCAGGCCTTGACTTCCGGTTCTTTGGCCCTTGGAGCGCTTTGGGAATCTGACAAAACTATGGAACACATTCACATTGAACATGCTTGTAAGTACGGTGCAGAGCTGAGCATTCCATACAGGGGAACTTGAAAACTCAAGAAACTAAATCTTACATATTAGCACAAAAAGAGTGCCTGATTAAAAAAAAAAATGAAAGCACCCCCAGTAGATTGGGGGGCCAGGGAAGGGGTGGTACGATGGGAGAGGGGAGAAGAGACAGCATGAAGATGACCGCCTTCTTTTCCTCTCCATTTCCTAAACGTAGGACAGGACTTAGACATAACAGCAGACTTACTGAGAAGTTACATGGAAGCTTATAGCTAGATGTGATTCCCCAAAGAAAGCTCCAAAGATGACTCTTAACTTTGGGGCCTCACGCTCGCCATTTCCACACTTCTGGCAGCTCCTTCTATCCAAAGAATAATTCCTTCATAATATACATAACATGGATCTTGTCCAGGATTTTCATAGGTGAGGGTCTTAGGGAAAGCGATCTCATGCAAGAAAGGAGGAGAGAAGCAGTGTCCACACCACACCTGCAGATCAGAGGGGGCGCTGTCTTCAAGGACCGCAAGGTAAAGGCAGTTCATTTCTTTAAACATAAACTTGTTTCCTAAATGGATTGGAGGCCCTCTCACAGCAGCCGGGCTGACTCAGGCCTCCACAGGATGTACATTGCTCCCAGGCCTAAAGAGTCTGTGCTAGGGCCCAGCCATGCCAAAGGCCAATGTTTACAATGACTCAGCATCATCCTTCTTCCCACAGAGCACGAGGTTTTCTTCAGAAGCTGCCATAGGCCGGCCTTCCAGGTGGCTGCAGAAACCTGTCCCAGACTGCAAGATGAAGCATTTTTGTTGTTCATGGACTCCACATGTTCCTGCACTTTCTGAGCCTTAGAAAACAGAAGATTGGCAACTCTCACAGTGAGCCATGGCTTTAGGTGTGCCTGAGGACACCCGTGTGGATGTCTTCCATATACTGCAAGAAGCACTGCTTACAGGCCGGTTAGTGGCTAGCCAGCAATGGCTCAGTTTCTGACTGTACTGCTCTTCAACTGCACCTCAATTTCCCTATCTATCCAGTGGGAATAATGTCATAGTTTAACTACAGGAACATGAATTAAAACTTCAAAAACATCTAGAATAGTCCCTGACAAGGTGAATACTTAATTGTGACTCTTTAATAGACAGTCTGTTGCACCAGAAGGCCATGATGAAGAACAATGTTTCCTACTCTGTGCACAGAACATAGTAGGAGTTGTGGTCATAAAATTTCACGCTTATAAAAGTCAGGCATAGTGGCCCATGCCTTTGATACCAGCCTTGGGAGACAGAAGCAGTTGGATCTCTGTGAGTTTGAGGACAGTCTGGTCTACATAGTGAGTTCCAGGACAACCAGAGCTACATAGTTAGATCCTGTATCAAAACAAACAAATAAACAAATGCATGCTTTTGAGACTGGTGAGATGGTTTAATCTGACACAAAGGCCTGAGTTCAGTTCCAGAATCCATGTACAAAAAGCCAGGGTGGATGATATGTGCTTGGAATTCCATTTCTGCAGAGGTAGAGACAGATAGATCTAGTGCTTGTTGGCCAGCTAGCCTAGCATACTTGGTGAGTTCCAAGACACTGAAAGACCCTGTTTCACAACAGTGAACAGACAAACAAAAACAAAAGGTGTATGGCACCTGAGGAACCACAGCGGGGGCATCCTCCAGCCTCAACACATATGTACACATGTGTACCTCATACACTTAATGCATGCATTTGCACACAAGCAAAAGTCTGTGTTTGTATATTTGTCAGTAAAGTTCAACATTTACTGGTGCATGCATGCATGCTAGATGTCTGACACCACGGTGAAACCTGAATTAGAGATAAATAAAGTATATCTTCACCTCCATCAAAATTCTCATTGATTATGAGCACCATACCCATTTTGTTTTGGCAGAAGTTAAAAAAAAAAGCCATCAACTTAAAGACATCTATTCTCCATTTGGATTTGAAATGCTTACAAACGCCATGTATGAGCCAAGAGCTATTGATCTTTCCTATAAGTTTCATCCAAGATATTTATTCAAAAAAGAGCAACAGGAAGGTGGGAAACTGAGAGACCAGTTCTAATTCCCATCAAGAATCTCATTTAATTCCCTTCTTCAAAAATGACTGTGCACCTTATCCACAGCCTGCCAGTGGGCCCTGTGGGGTCATAAGAAACACAGCAGCTAAGTGTTTGGTCTCAAAAATTAAACCATATTCTCACCTTGCCCTGTTTTCTTGCAAATTAATGATTGAAATAAGAAGTCAAAAGGCCCCCCTTTCAGCCTTCCTTGTTGAAGATGTGGTGTGACTTAGAGTCCAACATCCTCATTCCATTCATGATTGCCATTCTTCCTGGAAGAATCATTGGCTTCGAGTTTTGTGTGGGTGAGCTTGTGAGAGCTGGAGACCTTCAATGTCTCAATCTAGCTATGGATGCAATTAAGGATTTTGTGACTCAACGGCTTAAGGTTGCTGCTAGTGTGTCCTGCACGGGACTACGGACTTACAGGCACTTACCAAACAAGACTAAGCCCTTCCCACTTCTCTGTAAAGTCAACTCCACAAATGATTTGTGCGCCGGCAGTCAATACACAGCGCAGATGACATTTGAACAACAGTATTCTTTCTTAACTTCTCCAAGCCTGCTTCCCATTTGTAATGTACTATAGCTATAGTGACAGCTCACTGATAGCACAGGTCTCTGGGAGGAGAAGGTGCATGTTAAGTACTATGATGATCACAGTCGCAGCTTCTACAGACTTCTGACAGTTGGCTGGGCCGCTCTCCCTGTGGTCCTGGCACTAACTTCCCAACCATTGTTTATCCGATTGCATTTCTTTTCTTTTTTTCTTTTCTTTTCTTTCTTTTGACTCTTCCTTCTTTCCTTCCTTCCTTCCTTCCTCCCTCCCTCCCTCCCTCCCTTCCTTCCTTCCTTCTTTCCTCCGTTCCTCTTTCCCTCCCTCCATTTCGTCCTTGCTCCTGCCCTTCCTTCCTTTTCTTTTTCAATGCTGAAGATGAAACCCAGTTTCTTAACATTGGACAGAGACTCTGTTAGTGAGCAACGTCCCGCCCAATATTTCCACATCTAAAGCGGAATGGTATTCTTTAGCACAGCATTTCCTCCTCAGTCCTTGATCCCAGTGACTTTGGATTAAAAGTGCAATAGCACTAAGATACCAAGGCATCAAGACCAGCATTTGACTCACACAGGTGAAAGCAGCACCCAGGCTGGGCCAGGATGACTGATGGGTGGACACATGGCCAGAGCTGAGCTGCTGTGCCAAAGGAGACCGTGGAACTCTAGGATAGATGTTTTCTTGTGGCTCTACTTTCCAGAGTGTTTCCAAGATTTGCTTTCCTTTAATTGACCCATATCTGTCTTCAAACAGCTACTTCAGCTAAGGAAGAAGGGTTTGTGCACTGTAACATTATGTTTGCCATGTCCCTTAGTTAGATTACTTCAAGTCTTTCCCTTAGAAAGTAAGTTGTGTCCAATGAGATGCTTGGTCTGAGCCGCAGCATGTAATAAGTATTCAACACCTACACATTTACCCTTTACTTACACCAACACCATCCTCTCATAAAAGACAAGAGTAGAATTTGAACCTGGAAAAAATTTAAGACATTATCTACCCTCTGAATCTTTCAATAGGATCTGTTTTGAATTGCATTAATGGTCTCTCTCTCTCTCTCTCTCTCTCTCTCTCATGTGTATGTCTCAGGTACATCTATGTTAAATGCATAATTAAATACATGGGACCTTGTATAACTTCTCCTCCTCTTCCTCTCCCATCTCTGAGAGCCACATATGATAACTATAAACTAAAACCCAACAATCTGGTTACTGATTCAACAGGTATTTACTGCATAGTTTCAGGACTTTAAGGCCTAGGATGCTTACTGCAAACAAGACTGCCATGGCCCCTGGTCTCAAGGAGTTTATAGTTCCATTGGGGAAAGAGAAGAGACACACAAAGAAACTATGGGTTCAGATAGTTTCAGATAGTGATAAAATAAATTCCTTGGTAAAAGTTATGAAGAAAATAAAACTCTGTAAGAGGACATAGCACACAGGAGTTGAAGAGAGATTAGCCGTGTATCTACCTTTTTGAGACAGCCATTGAGGTCCACCCAGGAAGTGATACTGGAGGTGACTTCTGTATGACAAGAATAATTCAGCCAGGCAGACGACTAAGGAGCCAGGTCCAACATGGGTGACTTGCCCAAGAGAACATGATGGTGGAGGTCTGGTCAGCCGAGAGGATGGATTCCTATCACTCTGGCTATTATCACACAGTTCTTTCCTAGTTTCTATAAGTCAGCATGCTTTTGTTTCTGCAGCAATTTCTTTCTTTCTTTTTTTTTTTTCTTTTTTTTGGTTTTTTTGAGACAATGTTTCTCTGTAGCTTTTGGAACCTGTCTTGAAATTAGCTCTTGTAGACCAGGCTGGCCTCGAACTCACGAAGATCCACCTGCCTCTGCCTCCCGAGTGCTGGGATTAAAGGCATGCATCATGACCACCTAGCAGCAATTTCTTTTAAATAGTTTTTGAGTTGTTTGTTTTCATTTTTTTCTGAAAATTGCTCACATAGCCAACTCGCGTCCACATACTAAAAACAATCGTTCGGAGCACAGTGTATGTCTGTGTGGGTGCATGTATATCTATGTGTGTGTGTGTGTATGTGTGTGTCTTTGAGACTTGGGATGCATTTTTTCAGCAAAGGTATGACAGAATCTGTTGGAGAAAAAAGGCAACTTAATATTCATTGCTTTAGGATTCAAGAGAGAAAAATCCCATTGCACAGCATATAATACCAAAATATGTTCATCTAAAAATCTTAACAAAAGAAATTCCAGGCTATTTAGAAGCAACTGGGGAAAAAGTCAATATCTCCATGACTCCAACTTAACAGACAATGAAGCCCTTCAATGACCAGTATGACAATCACAATGCAAGGATGCTTTTCCATTCGTGCGAGTTACATCTTGCTTTGTTAAGAAAATACACCCAGCTGTTCTGGAGCCTCAGACATAATCTGAAGACCCCAAGATTCGGAGAGTTACAAAGATGCTGAAGAGCTGTGTTCTAGCTGCTTCTGGGAGGTGGTGAGATGTGTGTTGAGAATTTCTCTCCATTTAATATCTGGGGGAAATGTTTCCTTTGTTGGTGCATTGGAGCCGATCCTGCTTATTCTTTTTTCCAGTTCTATTAAATCCCCAAACAGAGCTGAGTTCTCAGGGCTTAGGGCTGCCCTGGGGAAATAGGTGATTATGCTCTGCTTAGGGTTTTAGTGATAAGAAAAAAAAAAATCGCAGTGAGCTGAATCCCATCCCCCAAGCCAATTTCTCTGTGACTCTCTTTGCTAGTTCCCCTTTAAAGAGGAAACCTATTTTAAAGATGAAGTGGTGACAGGGATAGAATCCCATCCATCAATCTGCACTTTTCAATTGTTCTGTGTCTATGTGGGAGAGACAAACAGATGGGGGACCGATGTGTGCAGTTGAACACCCGTCAACTCCCGAGAAGGAATTACTTTTCATTTTATATTCTTTGCTGCATGCTATCATGTCATGGTGGTACTCAATTTGGGAGCATTCCTTGCTCCAAAGAAATGCTACAAGTGTAGTTGGTGGGTGTGGAGTCCAGTAGTCAGGACTCTAGCTACAAGCAAATTAGACAAAGCTCTACTCCCTTTGCCCTGTTTCTTATGCTGTCTACCCCTGTCCCCAGGTACTAATAAATGAATACTGCTGCCCTCTGCCTCTTCTGATAACCGTAACTTGTGACGAAAACTATTTTAGACTCCCTTTACCAATCCTGAACTTAGGACCGCGAGGGGTGCACCCACACACTGAGACAATGGGGATGTTCTATCAGGAACTCACCAAGGCCAGCTGGCCTGGGTCTGAAAAAGCATGGGATAAAACGGGACTTGCTGAACATAATGGACAATGAAGACTACTGAGAACTCAAGAACAATGGCAATGGGTTTTGATCCTACTGCACGTACTGGCTTTGTGGGAGCCTAGGCAGTTTGGATGCTCACCTTACTAGACCTGGATGGAGGTGGGTGGCCCTTGGACTTCCCACAGGGCAGGGAACCCGGATTACTCTTAGGGATGATGAGGGAGGGGGAGTTGATGGGGGAGGGGGAGGGAAATGGGAGGTGGTGGCGGGGAGAAGGCAGAAATCTTTAATAAATAAATAAACAATAAAAAGAAAAAAAAGAAAAAAAATCATACCCATCTTTATTAACTGTTTTTTGTTATTTCTCAATAGTTTTACTTATGGGGTAAGTAAAAGACTTAATGTCTAAGAAATAAATGCCACATATGGGAGAAGTATTAAAAAGTGTATCATAACAAAAAAGACTTCAGTGGTGACCCAAGCCACTCAACAGGTTCTTCTTGTTTTAAAATGATGATGATGATGATGATGATGATGATGATGATGATGATGATGATGGAAAAGAAGAAAAAGAACAAGAGGAAAATCAATACCAGTGTAATGAAGGACTTAAGTTGCACAACAGCTAGCAAGCTGGTATCCCAGGACCTCAGTACTGCTTCCCAGGCTGGACTATTCCTGCTTCATTTATAAACACAGCCTGTAGGTCTACTATGATATCTCCTTCAGCTCATTTGCTTATTCATGTGTTGTGAAGTTAAGAGAGGAACTAAAATGAGACACGCACGCAGGCCATTTCCTGCAGAAAAGCAAGTGAGAATTTAAAAGAATGCTTTTAAAAGCAGAATCTGTTTCCTCGCTGTATGGCGTCCTAGCTCACAAAGTCTTCTGTGACCTCAAGGATCGAATGCAATTACGCTGGCCATATATACTTGCTATGTGCTCTGAGGCTCCCAAGGGCAGCACGATAGTACAAGGGGTGACATCTTTATGAGGTTAACCCTTTCTGTTTTAAGAGCAGACTCCCAAAGGCAGATGTGACCCCTGGAGCGTAACAAGAATGCTGGAAATCTGCTAGTAAAGAGGAACGAAAGGCCGTTATCCAGAAAGGGGGGGGGGGGGGAGCTCTTCCAAGGACAGTCACCTGGGGAAGGCTGGGAGAATTTGGACACACATAAAAAAAGCAGGGTGTCAAAGGAAGGGGTTAAAAGAGAAAATGAAAAGCAGGGAAATCAGTGTCTGTTGGTCTGTGCCAGGAGCTTGAAAACTGTGTGTTGCTACCTCAAGTATTGTCTAGTTTAAGCCCACAGCCTTTGGAGATATGGACAATTATCGTAAGTAATGTATCCTCAGGAACATGACTAAAAGCAGCAGTCATTGTCATTCATTGCTTCCCAGCACAGATTTTAGCCAACTTTAGCAACATTATAAACCACCTCAAACTTAGTGGCCAGTACAGCCAAGCAGAATTTCTCATGGTTCTGCATGGTAGTTATGCTGGGTGGTTTTCCAGCAGGTTATGCTGAGATGGGGGTGGGGTTGGTCACGTGAGGAGAGTGGTGCCATTTGCAGGAGGGGTGCTTTGGTTTCTCTGCGTGTGGATATCCCGCTTCCAGGCAAGTCCAGTTGGAAGAGGACTGCCTGGAGGACAACCTCGGGGGTAGCCTGATGCTAGTCTTGTCACATATAATTGGTTAAAGAAAGTCAGGGGGCCACATAAGATCTAAAGGAGGAAACAGCAGCCATTCTTTTCCTGAGTTGGAGCGTACTACTTGAAAGGGCTATTTGATGCTGAAGAGGTTGAATGATCATTTAAAAACTTCCCTAAAGAAAGATTCTTGCTCATCCTACAACACAATCTTAATGTTCATGTGAACGTCCTACTATTACTTTCCCGTAGGCTTATAAAGTTATCTTGATAAATGACACTTTGGGTAGCCTCGAACAGATGTGAAAATCCCTGTGCACTTCCCCTAGCTCTAATGCTGTTGTTTGTTTGTTTTGTGTCTTAATGAGCTTTAATTTCTTCATCTATGAAAAGAGAGTTTCGTCTGTTTTCTCTCTGCAGGCTCATACAGGTCTATAAATTGTGGAAGCGTGGCCTATTTTTAGAGCAGCATAAGCTAGCTCTCTAGGGGGACAGGCAGGATGGAAATGAGATGAAGTGGGAAGGAGATGGCTTCTGTTTATGACACACTGCCTCCCATGCTGAGAGCACAGGATTTAGAGGATGGGGTAAGGAAACTCCTTCCCATGTGAGCATGTAATCCTGAATAATCTGGCTGCCTCTCTAGCCATTTTCATTTATTATATGTTAAGCAGCGTACGACAGCCTTATAGCAGGGATTACAGTGCGCGCCTGCTCCGAGGGCCACTGGATCTAGTTAGACAAAACAACTGCCCTGCACTGCACTCACACGCGAACTAAGAAGACAAGACGGCCAGTGAAAAGGCTCCCCAGCCAGTGTGCTCCTGCGGGAAATGCTTGGCTGGGGCTCTCTCAGAAAGATATTGTTGCCTGGCCTATGGAAGATCAGGTTCCCAAGGAGAAAACCAATGTTTAATTTAGCACAAAGACAGCTCAGACTTTCTCTCTGGGGGACGGAGCTTGCAAACAGATCCACATGCAGAGAATCTAAGCCAGCAAAGGAAGCACTCTTCGGTACAATGCTGGGGATTTCAACCCAAACTTTACTAAGCTGTCGCTTCTGTTGCTTTGTCTGGAGGGCTGCTGCTCAAGTCTGCGTTCTGGGCATTCCCCATGCTGCTGCAAGACAACTGCGTGCATAACAGCAGCAGCCATGCCTTGCTGTCTCTGCGGCGCTACACGGCGCAGTGTTGCAATTAGAAAGCAAAGCATAGCTGGTGTAACGCTTAGGTGAACTATGGCCATAATAAAAAATTTGTTCTCCCAGCTGCTCATCCAAAGAACACTTTAATTGGTATATGATCTGGATTCTAGAGAGTCCCAGAAAGGAACAAGTTATAACTAAGTATAACAACATCACCCCAAAGACTCATGCATATATACTGACCCAGCGAAGCCCTACTCCCTTAACCCTACTTGGGTAACATGACTTTGAGATAATACTCTGTGTGTCCTGGTGTCTGTTAGAAGACTATTCAGATTATTCAGGATTACATGCTCACATGTGAGCCTGGATGGGTGTGTGCTTGTGAGGGTGCACACGAGTGTGTGCAGGTTGCGTGTGTGTGGAGATGAGCCTCTGGTGTAATTCCTCAGAAACCGTCTACCTTGTTTCCCGCTGGAACTCACCAAGGGAGCTGGAGGTCAGGGAAACCTTGGAATTCTCCTGTCTCTACACCCTCAGCATGGGAACTGCAAGTGTGGGCCACCACCCTGGGCTTTTCATGTGAGTGCTGGGGCTTGAATCCAGGTCTTCACATTATACAGTGAGCACCTAATCAACCAAGCCATCTCCCCAGCCTTGACTTTTTTTTTTAATTAGCTTTCTGCTCAAACCCATCAGGAGTTCTTGAAAGTAGTGCTGAAGACCAAGGCCTTCAGTGCCCTGGGCTCTCCACGGTGGGAGCTATTGGTGTGCTGGGCATGATGCACTAATGCAACTTAGTCATGTTCCTGGCAGAAGAGACCTTTGAAAGCAACGGTGTCAATGGTTCTGTATCCCGTAGGAAGCTGTCAGAATGACTCAGGAAAAAGTACACTACTAAACATGAGACTAAAACAAAAGAAAACTCACATGAGTTTGATGTTACATTTTGTAAGACTCATTATCTTTGAGAAAGAGAACTGGAATCTCAACTTAAATGACAGGAACAAACAAATCAAGAAACACAATTTTGACAGTATTCTTTGAGTTAGAACCTATGTCGAGGATACCACAAGAGCATGAGAACAAGGTTTGCAGAATCAACTAAGCAGGGCTCACAGGGGCTCTCAGAGACGGAAGGAGTAAACATGAAGTCGCATGGATCAGAGCTAGGTCCTCCGCAGACACAGTTAAGGTTGGTAGCTTGGTGCTCCTGTGGGACTCCTAACAGTGGCAATGGAGGTGTCTCTTTTGCCTGCAGTTGGATCTCTGTTGTCCTGCTGGGTTGCCTCGGCCAGCCTTGATATGAGGGTTTTTGTCCAGTCCTATTGTGACTTGTGATGCTGTGTTCAGTTGATAATCCTGGGAGACCTGATTTCTTTTAAAAAGGGAAACAGGAGGAGCAGTGGATCTGGGGGAAAGAGGAAGTGCTGGGAAGAGTGGCGGGAGGGAAACTGCAGTTAGGATGTAATCTATGAGAGAAGAACAAAAAATTCAAAGAAGATAGATAGATAGATAGATAGATAGATAGATAGATAGATAGATAGATACATACATACATACATACATACATACATATGTATGGTTCATAGATTCATAGATAGATAGATAGATAGATAGATAGATAGATAGATAGATAGATAGATAGATAGACAGATAGATAGATTTATAGATAGGTAGGTGGGTAGGTAGGTAGGTAGGTAGATAAATAGGTAGATAGGTAGGTAGATAGGTAGGTAGGTAGATAGATAGATAGATAGATAGATAGATAGATAGATAGATAGATAGATAGATAGATAAGCAAACATGATCCTTGCACAAGTATCATCCACCAAAGAAAAGAGCAGGGACCATTCTTTTCTTTGTTATTTCTCTCCAAGGAAATCCTGTTTTAGCTAAGAACTGCCATCACTACAGTTGCTCTCAAGTCTTGGCAACATCCTTTTCATGTTTCTTGCAGAAAGACACATCTTAGGAGACACTGAGTGAAGAAAAGATTCACAGGCAGGAAGTTCATGGGGACAAGGGTCTGTAACCGTGCACTGCTCATGGCTGGGAAGGGGACAGGTTCCTGTTGCTTTCAGAAGCATATGTTCTCCGTCGCAAGGGCCTTTTAACCTGGGACTGGGTTTATTTTTAGAACCACTTGCTAATTTGAAATAAAAATTGAGTTAATTGTTAAGTTGAGGCTAGTCCCTTCAAAGGATTCAACACCTTGGTAGATAGTGTAAATAACTCACTTACTAAATACACATTCCACAAGTAGAGTGAAGGTTCAGAATGCATTCTAGAAGTCCACAGTCATGAAGGTAATCCAGTCAGGTCCCAGACTGGATTTGTTGATAGGATAGGAAGATGTATTGTTTCATCTTGTTCTCAACAGCTCAACAAGGATACTCTACCGAGATGTAAATGGGTCCCAGATGATAGCAAACTAAATCACGGAGGGAAGTTAAGTAATGCAGGACCCTGCACTAACTCTTCTCAGTAAACATTGATGAGAAAAGCCACGCCTTGCAATGAATGTCTAATGTACTTCCAGACAGGGAAACTCAGGCTAGGTCAATCAAGCATGTCATTTCTCACTTAAGTAATAATAACTATAGTTCACTGAGCATCTACATGGTGCTAGGTATTTGGTTCATTTAGTGAAAAATTGTAGGAAATTAGTTCTACCACCATCATTTCTAAGAAAACGGAGGCAGGGGAATTTAAGTACTTCACCAGGAAGACACAGTTGAGTGCTGACTTAAACCTGGTCATTTACCCCAGATCCCAGACTTACACCTTTTAATTGCTCTGCTAACTTACCTCCTTTGGTAATCCAATTTCAACATTTGATTTCCATCCATGCACCTCTAATAAGCTCTAAGGGGGAAAAGACGGCCCCAAATTGATCACTTATGTGAGCCTACCAATGTGCACACTCAAAATACTGAATCATTGCCTCAAACTCTAAAAACCACCAGGCCCACATTCTGATGTATGATTTCTAAACCTGTGCTCAAACCATGAAGAACCACGAAGTGTGGTGTGTGTGAGTACTGAGACTGTCTCCTTTTCATAGCTGCTCCTTCAGTGTCTTGACTGGTTGTGCTGGGCTCTGGCCTTCTTGGGTTCTTACAGTATATGTAAACTTTTCTCTTCAAGTCATGATTATTTCTATTGGCCCCTTACAGACAGGCAGAAATGTCAAAGATGGTAGAAGCACAGAACATTAGCTGTGAGTAGCTCACATAGCACAGCCTTCTGATGTGACTCAGAGAGAGGGGGTGGGAGAGTGTGCGAAGGTATGGAGGGGGTTGGTGGTGGTGGTGGTGTTGGCTTTCCTCTGTATTCTGGAGGTCACTGGTTTCTGTTGAACTCTAAGGTACCTAAAGGTCAGTTGCCTATCTGTATTGGAAGCAAGCACATTTCAAATATTATCCATAATCAGAGTGTTCTGTAAAGTTTTTCTCATGCTTCTTTTAAAGGACAAGACATTCCCAAACCAGGGTTCAAGACAACTCAGATACTTAAGGAATTCTGCTCACCGAGAGAGCTCATTACATCAACAGGGCAAACCTTGCTTGCAACTGGAGGCAAGAAGTCTGGAAGGGGTGGAGCTGTAGCTCCATTCCTTTCAGTTTCTCTTCCCCTTCTAGCCAGTGTGCTTCTAAAGCCCTCTGCTCTCAGCTCCAAAGGCCATGGTCATGCTGTATATAACTCGCCATGAATGGGGAAGTGTGTAAACAGCAAACACTGAGCAGCCTCGGGAACTCAAAGCGCTGTAGAAGAGCACCTAGGCTGTGTACCCTGAGAAGAGGCTGCTGGAGGGAGGGGCAATACTTGTCTTCAAGTATATGAAGGATTACTATTGTTTCATAGCTCTGGGCTCCTCTGCTCCTTCCTGGCTCCGTATTTGACCTGGGCTTTTCATTTGCTTTTGTGAGAATGCCAGCATTTTAAGGATGCTTCTGAACCCAACCCTGCATTTCCACCTCGCTGCATACCCCACCATACTACTCTCTGTTCTATCCCCTAAACCTTTAACTTCCACATGTGTGCCTGCAGGCCACACCCTCACCTCACCCTTAGTGTCTTCGCCCCTTTCAGGCCTGAGGTGATCCATATTCTTTATAAGTTTTTCCAGGTCTAGATTCGAATCTCTTTCTCCCCACTAACAGTACTCCGATTTCATTTACTTTTTGTGCTCGGCACCATGCTGTTTTGTTTAATACTGTATTTACTGGCCTGGAACGCTCTATGCAAACCAAGCTAGCCTTGAACTCACAGAAACCTGCAGGCTTCTGCTTCTGCCTGGTCTGTTTTTTGTTGGTCTTTCAAGAGAAAGTTTCACACTGTTTCATATTCAGGCTAGACTAGAACTTATTATGTAGCTCAGGTTGACTTCAAACTCATGATAACCCTCCTGACTTCGCCTCTGGGTGCTGGAATTACAAGCATGAGCTACCATGCCCATCTTAGTATTAGTGTCCCTGTTTCTAACACAGGACAAACATCACCCATCTGACCTGGTTTGGTGGGTGTGGTGTAAACATGGAAAGAGCTCCCTGGGGACTTTGGGTCTTTATAGAAATTTGCTTCCCTCTCCCTTTAACTTTCTGTGTTGGTTTTAGGCCATCCTGAAGGCTAGGAACTTCTACTGTTATTTCGCTGTGCAGGGGGTGATTTCTCCATTGGATTGTGGGCAGCGCTATGTTTGTAGCATATCACATCTCCTTTATTCTCCCACAGAGCTTGCTGGAGTCTGAAGGAAATTAGCATGAAAATGGAGGAGGAATTGAGAGTTGTTTTCATTAAACATGGATGGCCTTGTCTGCGGATGTTGAACGCAGGCAAGGGGCTGGCATAAGGAGGGGGAGTCAGTAGAAACCACTCAGAAGGGCTTGGTCTGTACACATAGAGCAAAGCTGGGTGGTTATTTCTTAATTTTCAAATTTGCTACTAGGTTTTTTTTCTTAAATGAAATAACAGTGCTAAGAATCAAAGTAAACAATACAATTTAGAAAACAACCGGTCATTGTTGCACCACTAGTGATATTTAATCGCTGTGTCTAAGAATATCTGAAAGCCCCCGGTTAATGCCGTAGTGATTAAAACTGAGTAGACGTAGAGGAAAGCCATAGACAGTAAAGTTTAAGATTGAAAAATATTGAGGAGTAGTACTTAATAACAACATTATTTCAAAGAAAGCAAAGGACTCCTGCAGAAAGCACAGAGCACCCGCATGTGTGTGACCTCACACTGTCACCAGTGCAAGCTTCTGGACAACGTTTGGAAGAGCATCGTGCAGCGAACCCTCCACTGGAACCTTTGCTTTACACTTCCTTGAATGAGGTGGAAAGGCCCTGGGTAGCTGAGAATTCTCCTTTATTACTTTGTTCTGGAGAAGCAAAATAAAATAGGTCTGCTTGTAAGGAGATGATTGCAGCATAAATAAATAATGTAAACAGTCCTCTCCGAGTCCCCGAGAGGAGATTTGTCATGTAGACATCCAGTCTCAGACTTCCAGACCTGCCGGCCATGCCTTGGGCAGCTCTCACATTCGGAGCTGGTTAATAGGAAACTCAGAAAACGCCTGGGAACTTGGTGATCATTTAACTGGTTTGGCTTTCTGAAACTAAGAACTGGCATTTTAGAATACAGTTGGCAAAATATTTAACTTTTCCATATCATTTGTGTAAACAACTTTTCTAATGCCCTTTAGACACTCTGGGGACACACCTTGCCAAGGCTTCTAGGGCCCATGCAGATGTATAAAGGACACTCTTGAAGGACACATAAGACTTCACAGCATAGCCCACTTTGAGTAGTGTGCTCTAGGACTTTGGAGATACTTAAATATACAGCTATTTTGGTTTTATCTTGACAGCCCTGATTTTGCAAGCCCAATCCCTCTGTTTACAATACAAGCTATTTTACCACTTAAAAAAGACAAGCAAAAGCTGAGGGGATCTCTCTAAAGCGCAGAGGAGCCAGTATTCCCCCTTGATGCTAGGAGCTCAGCAACAGCATGGTGGAGCTTCTGTCTTCTCTTCCTTCTCCCCCAAACACTCACTAATGAGAGTGCTTTCCCGCAGGAACTGATCTCTGCTTGACAGATGAGTACTCAGTGCCTTGTTCCCAGTCATCCAGCAGGCTGGCGATTAAGCAGGCCCCAAACCAAGACAAGCTCTGGGTCTCGTCTGTGTTCATCCCTCCACGGCACATTAGAGAGAAGGTAATGTCTGAGACTGAAGACGGCCTGGTACCAGTTATCTACCTAAACGGTCTGTGGCACAGGAAGAGAGTGTGTCTCACACAAGCGGGAAAAAAAATAATTTTCACGTATGTGCCAACCGAACTGCTCCGTGCACCAGTGGTTATTGAGTTTTTACAGCTCATTCAAAGAGTCAAACATACGATAGCAGAAAAGAGTTTGTGGCTAAAGTCTTCTCTGAGTGGGTAAAAAGGTCAGTTTCCTTAGAATCCTACAACCTCAACCTTTCTGTGAGGCTTTGGGTTCACAGTCTCTGCAGAAGTGGGGCTTCCCCTGAACTGGAGCTAAATGAAGAAACGGGCTGAGTAAGGACAGCAGAATTAGGCTCTCAAGTGGACAGAATTAGAACTGACTTAGAGGTTATTCTTGCATTGTTCTTCAAACTCAAGCTATTAAAGAGCCCAGGCAGTATACAGTCTTTGCCATAGAACATCCCTCACAGACAACGTTAATACCACAGAACAGAAAGCATCTGTTCACCTTCAGTTGGCAGGTAGTAGCGACAATGCCCAAGGCATTGGTGCATGTCACATGCTGGTTACCGAACTTCACCAGGACGCATCACACATATTTGATTTCAGATGATCAATACTTTTTCTTCCTCCAAAGGACATTTATGGGCACTTAAAGCGCACAAATGAGAACATCAGAGTGTTAGACTCAACACATCTAGACTACAGAAATCTGCCTACAGACATAGACAATCAAACTAAGAAAAAATTCTGACATGCATTCTCAGCAGAAGCCCTTTAAAATTTTTAACATTGTCTCTGAACACAAGAGATGCCCAAGCCAAGGGAGACCTCTAGATGAGACTCCCGAATGCCCAGGCCTCTCCCCATCCAGTGACAGCAGCTTCCTACAGAATTTGCTTCAAAGACCCAAGTAACATTCGAAGGAACAAAGCACCGAATTTAGATGCTAAAGCAGGGAATTCCCAATAACTGAAAGAGTATCAGAGCAGCCACTCTCATGGAGGAGTGAGCATGTGGACTGAGCTGCTGCCTTTCTCTCCTAACTCACACCAAATCTCTGGGCTTCATCCTCACACTCACAGAGGGTATTCCAGCGAGGGGCTATTTTAGGAGGTGGTTGGTGGGCGGGAGAGAGAAAAGAGAGTCCCCAGGAAAGGGGCAGCAGAGCAGACACCTTCAGCTTTTGCAGCTGCAGACAGTCTAGTAGAGACAGGCCAGGCACCATTGCCTGCCTTGGCCTACATCTGAGGCAATGCCACCTAACATTGGTTTCGTTTTGCGTCCTGTGACACTCCAGCAAAATGGGACCATATCAACTTCCCTCCCAACTAGACAGAAACAAAACCAAAGAGGGCTGCAGGGGACATGCTTGCTGCCTGCCTTGCTGAGGCTGGGAGGGAGCGCCACAGGACAAACCCGCCCTGTGGGCTTCTCTAGGCTTGGCACCCAGAGCGGGGATCAGTCTTTCTCTCTGGGGCTGGCCTGGGTGGCTTGCTCTCAGGATCACCCCAGAAGCACTTGCCAGGAGACTCTGAAGCACACAAAGCCGCATTATTGGGAGGCTTGCAGACAGATTATAAATTTACTGGGGACAATCAAGGCATTTAGTTACTTTTGGCCGCAGATGCTGGTGACACGCACATGCACACAAACCTCATTCTTCTCCCTCTCTTCCTTCTCCCCGGGATCTCTCTTTCAGGAGACAAACTTCCTTTCGCTGGGAATTTCAGGGAGAAGTGGGGATGGAACAGGTGGAAGAGAGAGGAATATAGGCCTGGAAAGTCCAATATAAACTGAATAATTTCATTTAAGGATAAAGCACAGGCCAGTGTAACTATGGAAAGTTGGCTTTCATTTGGACCTGGTTGGGGGGCGGCAGGCAGAATCACAGCTCTAAGCAAACCAAGAAAAATGTGTGCCCTGTGGGGGAAGAGCAGTGTCTTAGTCCCCAGAGTTTTCCAGGAACCATGGGAATCACCACAGATGAAGAGCAGGGGGCCAGCAGCCAGGAAGTAGCTGCTGGCTGGAACAGGCCCCCTCCTCCCTCAGGAGCTCCTAAGCACCAGCCTTCCTTAGGGTTTTCTGAGTGCTCTGGGGCTCCCATGGCTGCTTCCCACCTCTGCCTTCCATCAGGCTGGGTTTAGGCTATGGTTGTCTCACCAGTCACAGGGCTTCAGGGGCCCCGTGGGAGGAGCCTGTACGGCGCAGGACTGGGTTCCAATTTTGACTGAAAGACTAATGGCAGAGCAGTTTGGGGGAAGCCAGAATACCACAGGCAGTGGGTCACCTGACCAAGACTGACAACCGAGAACCAATGACTCAAGGCTTTTCCCTCTGGGTGGGGTGTTGCTGTGCCTCTGAGGAAGCACTTCCAGGCAGAAAATTACTCAGGCTCTTGGACCCAATGTGTCGTCACCAGGAGGAACTGAGGACAAGGTGGTTCCTAGAACCATAGAAAAAAGTTCTCAGGGCCTTCTGGGAGTTCTGGGAGATAATGCTGCTTTATTGGGGGGTCCAGAAAAAAGACTGGATCGGGCCTGGGCTGGGGAGCCTACAAGGATCCTGGTAGTTCTCATACTGAGCATTCCTGCCTTCAGTAGTGTATCTGAGAGTTCCCCCATGTCTCTTACTGTGGGGACATTCTGCGATGGCATGTCAATTACAGACAGGGCCCTTCAGAGGGGATGAACGATGGGGCAAAGCGAACAGGTCAACTGAGCTAAGTTAAGAATGTCTTGCTGGGCCTGACCAGAGCCAACATGCTAAACCGGAGGGTTCTCGAGAGGGTTTCTCAGCTGTAAGTTCTTCTTTCACAAACTGTGGCCCCTTTGAGCCTCTGGAGAACGCAGGCTCTTACCTGGTAAGGGATACCCTTCAGTGTAGGACAATGACAATGGGCACCAGTGACTTTAACAGTAAGAGTTTACCACCACATACGCACACCCTGCTGCCTTTGAGAGACTGATATCTTGGCCATCTTCATGGCCATTCATTCCCCACGATGCCAGACAACCATCAGCTTCGCGAGAGGCCACAGGGCCAAAGCCACAATCATAGGAGAAAACCAGGTGCCTTACCGCAAGCAGGGCCGAGTTGCGCTGGTCCCCGGGGGTCGAAGCTGGTGGTTGCTGTTCTCTGTTTATCCCACCATTATCATTACTGGTCAGCCGGTGCTGCTGGTGGTGATGGTGGTAGTCTGGTGGAGGTGGTGGGGCTGTGGCTGCTGCCTGGGAGGCCACAGAAGGGGCAGCAGGGGGCGGTGCAGGGGCTGTGGTGGTGGCAGTTGTGGCTGTAGCCTTGGCATGTTTGTTAGCCTTCCTTGCCCCCTGGCCATGCTGGACCAGGCTGAGAAGCTGCATAGTGCTTTCCCTTTCTCGGTCTGAGCTCTCAGCCCTACCACGTTCATAGCGTCCTTCACAGCTCAGGTGGTGCTGTCGGCAGACAGCAATGCGAGCCCGCAGGCGTTCCACAATAGCACTGTGCACTCTAGGGGTGACTGAGCCCCCTCCAAGGAGCCCCGCCCCAGAAGCCCCCCCCAAACCTCCTGCGGGGGCCTGCGGGGGCGCTGTGTCCCCCATCTTGTTGGACACAGTGATTACTGCCTCTGGGATGGTGAGGTGCAAGAGGCTGGGGCTGAGTATTGCAGGCAAAGCTGGTTTCAGTGTTCAGGGCCACATGAATAAAGGTCTTCAGAGGGTGGGGAGACAGTGGAGGAGGTGTGGGGGAGGGGAGCGAGTAGCAAGAGGGTTGGGGGAAAGATTAGAAACCAATTGGAGAAGGGAAGTTAGAAACAAACCCTGATCAACTTACTCTAATTGCATTTGACAGCTCAGGAGAAGTTCGAGAGAGTTGTAGATCTTTTTCTCCCCCACCAGGCTGACAAGAGCCTCCAGGTACTTTGTAAACACAAAGTCTGGGGGATAGCTCAAGAATTCAGGGATCATCAAGAAAGAGACAGAAACGCATAGCAAAAGGAATCAAAAGGGTCATTAACAGAGGCCCGGCCTCCCCCTCACCAAGTTACTTCAGAAAATTATTTATGGGGGTGTTTCTGCAGAGAAACACATTTCCAGCCTGGTCTCTGTAACCAGCAGCCTTCACTTCTGCTCAGGTTAGAAAACAAACAACAGGGCTGTTTTCCAGGGCTTCGGAAGTCATGTTCGAAGTGTAGGAAATCAAGGCAGACTGTCTTGGTTTCTCTGTCCCTTTTTCTCCCTCCGGTGTCCTCCTGGGGGGCACGGTAGAATGTAGTCTTCTCCCCAAAGGAGACAGCTTTTCGGTCTTAACAACGTCTGTAATTGGACTTCAGGACCATGCTCTTTTCTTCAAGCTAATCCAATCACCGGCAAAAATCCCGATTCCCTCTTAGGTTGCTTAGTTTTAAATGAAAGCACTCTGAAGTGGCTGGCTACTGAGAAAGCTCCTTCAAAACATTTCTTCCCCTTTCCCACTTACGTTTTTATCCCTCGCCCCCAAGTTCTATTCTAATACAGTATCAAGAGAGACAAAGTCTTCCGAGAGTAATTTACAAACGATGGTCAAACTTACAAACTTCCAGCAAATTGCACCGAGTCATATCCAGCCACTTTTCTGTCCACTTTCGTACATTCCTTTCCCGGCCAGTGGCTCACAGGGTCTGAACTCCCATAGGCAATGTGGCTCTATCTCTTGTAATGCTTCGCTTTATAGATGGGGTGGGGGGGAAGAAGAAAAAAGTAGCTTGTATTTTCCTTTCTCTTTCAGGTCTGTTCCGAGCGCTTTCCTGACACCGGCTCCCGCTCCTCGGACTCACGGCGAAACACAGGCTTTCATTGTGCTGCGATAGGAGAGGGAGAGAAAGGGAGAGAGAGAGAGAGAGAGAGAGAGAGAGAGTGAGACAGAGGGAGAGAGGGAGCCAGCAGGCTGCAGATGGGGGAGGAGGGCGGGAGCTCGGGCTCCCTGGTGGAAGGCTGGTGCCGCTGCTCCAGTGAGTAATCGCAGCCAGGCGCCGGGGAACGGAGTGCAGAGGCCTCCCAGCGGCTGAAGAGGCAAACCCTCCAGAACTGCACCTCTCTACAGCTCAGCCTCAGCCTGGGTGCTGCGGTGGGGGGAAGACGGGGGAAATTCCCCAGTCTCCTTGCAAGGGTTTGAGCAGCCCTCAAGGCCAAAGAAAATTCCCAGCCAGGGAGTGTATTTTTCCCCTTCCAGGCCCGCAGCCCGCCCCCCTGAGGATATGATTTTCGGTTTTCAATAAGCTGTGAACGACACCACTGGGCACCTCAGCAAGAGCTGGGTGAGCACGGAGGAAAAGCTTATTACCACAGTGAGGAAGTTGTGAGTGAGTGTTAGGAGATACAGGGAGGGAGTCCACGGCTGTCTCCTAAAGAGTCCCACCGGTGTGCACCAGTGAGTTTGGGCAATGGGCTGGGAGGTGATGAACAAATCAGCAGAGATAAATAAACGTCCGGTGAGAGTGATATTGCCAATACCTCCGGAAAGAAAAAAAAGAGAGATCTTTTTCTTTGGAAATCACCGAATACAAGGTGCGTTGTCCGTAGCTGTCGTGTTGGCACGTATAAAGAGCCACATGATTTCAAGAGCATTCATAACAAAACAAGGTTTTGTGGTTCCTTATGTTCCGATGGTGTGGTTCGTAAAATATCCGAGAAGCTTGGACAAATCTGTGTGCGCTTATCCATTCCAGAGAATAAACTAAAGTGGGCATGGTACTGCAGTCAGGACCAACAGGAGCACAAGTGCCGTAATTCACAAGTCTTTTGTAGATGAGGTCTCAGGACACGAAGTGGAGTCACTTTACAGACTCTGGAATCTCAGAAGTATGATCATGCTTCCAACGTGAGCTATGGGCCGAAGTGAATTAATGCTAGTGACAATGACTTTACACACAGTGCCACCCCTCACAGGCTGGCCGACTGCAGCCCACTTTATTTTCACAGGTTCACGGATGTTAAGTTGGACATGTAGGTAGACAGGCACAGTGACAAGACTGGGTAGGGCATATCTGAAATGCTTGGAATCCACAGATTTCAGGGTTTTTTTCTTCTTCTTTCTCTTTGGTTTGGGGATGTTGACTTAGACAAGTTAAATGTATCTCTAATCCCAGAAGTTCTTGAAATCCATCATGTTAGCTCTGTTTAAATAATTCCCTTCTACACTATCCTAGGTTGAGTTTGAGTCAATTACTTTCAGTCTATAAAACCTCTGGCTTTTCTTGGGAACATAATACTTCCCCCTGTCTTCTTCAAGGCCAACTTCTTCTCCACTCACAAGGAGAAATGACAAACTATATTCATTAGAGACGAAAAATAGAAAGGGTGAGATTACTGGCATCAGGAATCACCCTATCATAAAAAGAGAAGGGTTTTTGAACCTTGAATATTTCATTTTAAAAAGAGAGTTCGGGAGACAACGTCTTCTACTAACTTCTACCTCTAAAATGCTATATTTAGCAATCATAACCAATAAAAGAAAACTATGTAGCATTTAAACTAAAAACACTCATTTAATAGCCTATGATAATATAGGTTGTAACAGTGTGATACCTTTGGCCAAAAAGCTACTCCTAGTAATATAAATTATAAATCAGAATGAGACATTTGCCTAATTGAGATAAAAATAATTGATATAAAATTGTCCATAGTTTTAGGGTATTGTGTGATGTTTCAATACATGTATACACTGTGTAATAAACTCTGCCTTCTGGATCTTTTCTTTTGTGATATCTGAGCGCAGTTGTACATGTGGTCTGAGGACAGCTTTGTGGAGTCAAGTTCTATCCTTCCCCCTTTACCTGGGCTTCAGGGACTGAACTCAGGTAATAAACTCGCATTGCAAGTGCCTTTAGCTGCTGAGTCATCTCTACAACCACCACCTCTTTGGGTTTTTTTTGTTTTTTGTTTTCTTATTTATTTATTTATTAAAGATTTCTGCCTCCTCCCCGCCACTGCCTCCCATTTCCCTCCCCCTCCCCCGATCAAGTCCCCCTCCCTCGTTAGCCCTAAGAGCAATCAGGGTTCCCTGCCCTGTGGGAAGTCCAAGGGCCACCCACCTCCATCCAGGTCTAGTAAGGTGAGCATCCAAACTGCCTAGGCTCCCACAAAGCCAGTACGTGCAGTAGGATCAAAAACCCATTGCCATTGTTCTTGAGTTCTCAGTAGTCCTCATTGTCTGCTATGTTCAGCGAGTCCGGTTTTATCCCATGCTTTTTCAGACCCAGGCCAGATGGCCTTGGTGAGTTTCTGATGGAACATTCCCATTGTCTCAGTGTGTGGGTGCACCCCTCGCGGTCCTGAGTTCCTTGCTCGTGCTCTCTCTCCTTCTGCTCCTGATTTGGACCTTGAGATTTCAGTCCAGTGCTCCAATGTGGGTCTCTGTCTCTGTCTCCTTTCATCGTCTGATGAAGGTTAATATTCAGGAGGATACCTATATGTTTTTCTTTGGGTTCACCTTCTTATTTAGCTTCTCTAGGATCATGAATTATAGGCTCAATGTCCTTTATTTATGGCTAGAAACCAAATATGAGTGAGTACATCCCCTGTTCCTCTTTTGGGGTCTGGCTCACCTCACTCAGGATAGTGTTTTCTATTTCCATCCATTTGCATGCAAAATTCAGGAAGTCATTGTTTTTTACTGCTGAGTAGTACTCTAATATATATATATATTCCATACTTTCTTCATCCATTCTTCCATTGAAGGGCATCTAGGTTGTTTCCAGGTTCTGACTATTACAAACAAGGGATAGAGAGATGGCTCAGCCGTTAAAGGATAGGCTCACAACCAAAAATATAAAGACCACCACCCCTTTTTAATTCTGACAGGAGCATCAATTAAAAGCTTGGGAAGCAAGACTTCAACATTCCAGTATTTAGGCCACTCCTCTGGACTCTAGAGTCTAGAGTGTCTTTTTTAGACATTAAAAAAAACTTCTATGTTTTGCCTGCCTGAATGTATGTGTAGCACATTGTGCAGTGCTACACTGGCTTAGTACAGAAGATGGCACTAGATCCCCTGGAACTGGAGTTACAGATGGATGTGAGCCACCATGTGGGTGCTGGGAACCGGACTGAGGTACTCTACAAGAGCAGTCAGTGTTCTGAACTGCTGAGCCAACTCTTCAATCCCCTTTTATACATATTTACTTCTATACATCTAGACATTTAATCTCTGGTGTCCATTTATCACTGACATACTTCTACTTATGCATATCATTTCTTCTTATTTAAGAGAAATCACATCTAAAGTCCACATTTCACATATATCATTTCAATACACAAACATTCTTGGAGATACTTATTATTTGCTTCATTCAGTTCCTCTCTTAGAAGAGGATGGAAGACTTATCATGATGATTTGTTCCACATCAATAATTCAGGAGGTTAGACCAGGACTCTCTATACCCAGGTTCTCTTAAAAACAGCACCTGGCACTTTAGTGGAGAGTTTTAGTGACATTACAAGCAGGTCTAGCTCAAGGGATGCACTACTCCCCATGTCCACTTTGGAGTTCAAGCAGGTCCTATGCTACCCAAGGAATGAATGATGGGTACACATGCCTGAATATGAGAACACACCAGTCAGGAAATTCAGTTAATTACACCACCTGCTTATGAAAGAATTATTTCTTCCAGCCCCCTCATTCTGTCTTCTTGTTTGTTTCCTCATTCCCCTACAACCTCTGTCTAGTCTTCTGAATTCTTTCGAGCATTTATTCTTTTGCCTTTTTTCTCAGCATCTCTACTATCTAAAGCCACCAAACAATAAAGCAAATAAGGCTATGGTGATAAGTGCTCCTAATCAAAAGGTTCAGTCATGTGAGAGGACCTAAGACTTAGAAGCTCAAAACTGTCATGTTATTGAATTAATACTGATGATAGTAATAAAAATACAATGTCATAATATAAGAAAAGTTAATTCTATTATTTTCCACACTATTCCTAGAGTTTGCTTGATTTTGTCCCCTCAATCCATACTAGGTCTCACTAAACATCTATTTTATCAATTCTTTTGCTAGCAGATATCCAATAGACTCTTGGAGGCTCCAGTCACTTCTTGGAGGAGTACATTTGGTTGCAATGGCCTCAAATGCCAGAAAAACCACCTGCAAGCATTTTGATCATAATATGTTGCTGTATTTGGGAAAGTGCTTCAAATCAGCAATGTGACCAACCTAGGAACTAGGTTGCCTGCTAACATAAGTTACCACTACTGTTAGTTCTTTTACTTTATAATTAGTTGAGTGCTATGACAATAATAAAAACTTTAAACTGTCTCTCTTTCCAGGAGATTGAAACTTGTCACATGAAGAAGTGATTCTTTCCAGGTCATCATCGTCCTTCTTTTTCCTCTTCCTTCCTGTACACAAGTCACCCATGATCTTGACCCCTTGCCATACTCTATCAGTTTTCCTTGGATTCTTCTCTGCTTCCCTTTGACACTGCACTTTCATCTTTATTTTTTAAATATGACTTTATTTTTGTTCTCTGGAAGTGAGTTAAGTAGTAATTCTCCATGTGCCAGAGAAATACAAACAGCAGTGGACATGTGATGGAAATGTCTGTTTCACCCCAGAAAACTGTTTTCTCACTCATCTCAGCGTCCTTATACTTCCTATATTAGCTTCAGTATCCCTGTACTTCCTATATCAGCCTCAGCGTCCCTGTACTTCCTGTTATCAGCCTCAGCATCCCTGTACTTCCTGTATCAGCCTCAGCATCCCTGTACTTCCTGTATCAGCCTCAGTATCCTTATACTTCCTGTATCAGCCTCAGCGTCCTTGTACTTAATTTACCAGCCTCAGTATCTCTGTACTTCCTGTATCAGCCTCAATATCCTTATACTTCCTGTGTCAGCCTCAGTATCCTTGTACTTCCTGTGTCAGCCTCAGCATCCTTGTACTTCCTGTATCAGCCTCAGTATCTCTGTACTTCCTGTATCAGCCACAGTGTCCCTGTACTTCCTGTATCAGCAAGAGTATCCCTGTACTTCCTGTGTCAGCCTCAGCATCCTTGTACTTCCTGTATCAGCCTCAGTATCTCTGTACTTCTTGTATCACCCTCAATATCCATATACTTCCTGTGTCAGCCTCAGTATCCTTGTACTTCCTGTGTCAGCCTCAGCATCCTTGTACTTCCTGTATCAGCCTCAGTATCTCTGTACTTCCTGTATCAGTCTCACTATCCTTATATTTCCTGTATCAGCCTTAGTATCCTTGCACTTCCTGTGTCGGCCACAGCATCCTTGTACTCCCTGTGTTTTTTTTTTACTTACTACCTTAACAGACCAATAAGAGTAATTATAGAAATGTACTTCAGAAAATAAAAACTCATCTCCATGTAATTCTTGGTAATTTTATGCAATACATACATGGAGGCACGTCATGAATCATACAATAGATGATGAAGCTAGCTAAGGTCAACCAAACTTTCAGTATGAAAAAAGCAAATAAAAAGCCACAGAAGAACAGGTCTTATCTTTAAGAATAAAAAAAATACACAGCTTACTCTGAAACCACTTTATTATATTATGAAAAAATTAGGATGTGAAAATTAATGTAGGCAATAAAATAAGCGTTTGAAGTGGGGTTTTTTGGCTTAACTTTTCTCTGAGATTTTCAGACTGGTACAATACATATACATTATATAGAGAATGTTATGGCTAAAAAATCACAAAATACATCTCCATCATTAATATATTGCGGATAAAACTGTACAGAAACAACAAAGAGCATCTCACAGAATGAAAACATGTATCAAGAAGTTCTTTTTTTTTTTTTTTCTTTTTTTTGGATTTTTCGAGACAGGGTTTCTCTGTGGCTTTGGAGCCTGTCCTGGAACTAGCTCTTGTAGACCAGGCTGGTCTCGAACTCACAGAGATCCGCCTGCCTCTGCCTCCCAAGTGCTGGGATTAAAGGCGTGCGCCACCACCGCCCGGCTCTAAGAAGTTCTTGAATGTGAGGACTGAAAGACTCTGAGGATGAGACATCCATTCCTAAGGAAAACTTTACAAAAGGAAGCACTCCTCCACTGTAGCAGATATACTATGGTCTCATTCCGAGGTTAGAAGTCTGAGGCTTCTTCCATGGCTCACTGATTGAGGAGACGTTAATTAGACATTTATTATTGAAGATTATTTAATACTGCCAAGGGGTGCAACAATAAGTACATACAGGCATGAGTCTCGCTATCTGTGAATATACGCATGCATATATAGTGTGAGTGTGAGGTGCTTGTGTGTGACTGCACACATGTGTGGGCACATGCACACAGATATCTGCATGCATGCTGAGCTCAGAGGATAGCCTGGGGTTCACTGACAAGCACCAGCCATCTTGTCTTTTGTGGCAGGGTCTCTCACTGGCAGAGAGTAGGTTGACTGCCTGGCTCACAAGCCTTAGGGATTGGCCTTGGCTTTGCCTCCCCAGTGCAAGCATTACAAGTAGATGCCATTGTGATTGGCTTTTATTTGAAATATGGTTCTGGGGACTGCACTCAGGTCCTTGTGTTGTAAGGTGATTACGATACTGACTGAGCCATCTCCAAGTCAGTCCAAAGATATAATAGAGCCTATTTCTACTAAACTGACAGGACATGATGGCACATTCAACTGCAGATAATGTATGAGAAAAGCATCAATACATCACTAAAATACATTGATAGATTTTTGAACCACAAAGCTGATGTTCTCCATGGACATCTATGAAGGCTTTATTGAAATTCACTGTGGCATTTCATGAAAATCAGATGAGTATATAAACAAGATATTTTGCCATAAAATACACAGAGATTATACAACAAATGTCACATGATACAGAGAAACAATACTCATGATCTTCGCATTTAAGGAAACTTATAAAAATCTTCTCTGAAGAAAACGTGCTACAATTCAAACTTCTCATCTTGAAAAAAATCCGCAGAATTGAGATATTCTTGCAGTTCATCATATCTCTGCAAATACAACAGAAAATTTGTCATTTTACTCATAACAACCAGTAAGACAGACCTTTCTAACTACTAAGACACAGGTCTAAAGAAAATTGGGAACAAAAATCACTTAATAGAAGCTCTATTTCAAATAAGCATTTCTAACTCAGAAAGCATTGCAAAGAAATCAAATAATAGTGCTATTAATTTTATATCTAAGTTATAATTGTAAATCACAGCAGAATAATTCAATAGCTAATCCAACGCATACTCATGTAACATGCAAACAGTTTCCTACAATGATTGTTGCAGGCAGAGCTCTAAAAAGCACTTTCCCTATCCCTAAGACAAGACATCATGTCAGCCAGCACCACTGCTATGAGGGCTCAGAAGAGAAACCACGGGTAGTTTAGGGGACAAGGAAAGTGCAACATTTAAGTTGCTCTGGACAAAAATACTTGATAGGCAAAAAGTTAGTGGTGGAAGTTTCCGCTCCCCAGCCCAGGAGATTAGCAGTACATCCAGCAGTACCATGACAAGAGCGCGTAGGTCTGGCTAGTAATCTGATGCTGTCTTATAGAGAGAGGACTGAAGAAGACTGAGGTCAGAGAATAAAACCTATGAAAATACTAGGCTATGGGCTGAGCAAAGACTTGACAGCTAATGCGTGCTGCCAGAGATGTGTTCGGAGAGGACTGACCTCATTTGAAAGTGAGTGAGCTATTTGACAACTGTCTGGCAATGAGTTATGACTCTGTGGTGACAAACTAGGCAATGAGGACTCAAACCTGTGGCGCAACAATGGAAAGAGAGGGTAAAGGACAGAGTGGTACATGTCAGGAGATGGGCTAAGGGGTCCTGGGAATTCCCAGGTGAAGGAGGACAAGAACGATGGGAGGCAGGGCTATCTCAGGCAGACAGGGAATAGAGAAGATACATGAGTTCACATTCAGACAGAGTTCAAGTATTTATATCAGTTGAGGACACTGAATTATTTAGTGGTTTTCTAACTTGGCTTATGAACTCTGAGAGAAGACCTCAATGGCCTGAATTCTACAATGACAAGGATTCATGGGAGGCAATGTGAATATTGCATTTTTATCCTAGTCAAGGCCATGAAGCCCATTTTTACAACCTCAAGACCACTGACTGCAGTACATCCTCAGGAAAGAAGGAAGAAAAGAACAGGACAGGACAATGATCTGCTATCACAGGCCATTAAACGCTTGGTTTTAGTACATGGAAGTAAATGGACGTAAAATTCTTTATGATCTTAAACCTGTACCTTAAAAAATTGGCTGTTTTAGGCTTATAATTTTTATCTTTATATTGTTTTACTTAATTATTTATAAAATTTGTTTTGGAAAATTAAAATGTATATTAGCATGCAAAGAGAACAAAACAAATAATAATCTTTGCTTGCTTATATTACAAATAACAGCTAATGGTAGTTGATCACTTTCTAATTCCGGGCTCTAAATATGCCATCATTTACATGATCTAAGCCCTAATTATTGCTTCATTCCTATTTTACAGAGGAGAATCAGAACTTGCTTTCACGTTCTACTGTTAGGCAGTGGCAGGGCAAATATTTAAACGCATGCTTTTAACCTTTATAGGATGCTGGTTTGAGTTTTAAATGGCAAGGGTGGGACAAAATGAAAACCACAAAAGGGAAAGGGAAAGAGAGGAACGGCCATTAGGACCACTCTGCCTTCCCCTCTGCCCCAACAGCAGCTCCTGTAGCTCATCGCCGAGCCTTTGGGAGTCTAGGCCTTACTCTAATAATGAAGAGCACTCTCATGCAGCACCGGACAGTCGTTCTGGCTTGTGGAAATGGGATAGAGGAAAGTAGTCAAATTCTAAGAGAAGTAAATGAGACCCACAGAAAGGAAAAGATGTGCAGAGGGATCTTTAAGAGCCTGAGGATAGAATCCAGCTCAAAAGGAAATTTAGACTGTGGCCCTCCATCTTTAATTTATTTAAGAATAAGTCAGTTTTTTTAAAGGTTAGATGTTTAATGCCCTTAAGGAGTTTCATTCAATTGTTCTGGGTAGGGCCAGTAATCTGTATTTTCCCCCAAATTTCTGGGTGACTTTGACATAGTTAAGAGTAATATTTTGAGAAATACCAACTTAAGGTGCAGAAGAAAAGGAAAAGTATAAAATGTTAAAAGGGAGGGTGACAAGAGAAGACTCAAGTAAGGCAAATATCTCATTATAATTTGAAATTCTTATTTATGTAGTACATTGTAAATTATTTTAAATATAGCTATAAAAAGATTTGATACTTCTTTTATGTATGTGTTCAGGTATGCATGTGCATGTGTTTATGCCAGAGGTCAACGTGGGTATCCTTCTTAGTTGCTTTCTATCTTTCAAGACAAAGTCTGTCATTGAATATGAAGCTCAAATATTTGGGTGGGAAACAGGAACACCCAGAGTCACTGAGATGAACATCCTATTAGTGCAGACTCAGGCACTGTAAAAAGGAAGACGGCCCTAAACTTTGTTACGCTTCTTCTAAAATACATGAAATATTTGCTGGTTTTGCTGCAAGAAGTTGAAAGTTCTCCACATATAAATATGTGTAATTATTGTTTATAATACCCATACAACATACACAACATTGCAGTTGCAGCTTCCTAGCAGCCATAAAGCACTGGATTAACTCTCTGGTACCACAAAAGGGGAAGCGGGCATATTTATAAGTGAGGTATACCAACAGACTTTCTAGTTGCACTACTGAGTTGGTGTCTCTGAAAATTATCATAAAAAGAACTTAGGAAATTCAGTGTCTCAGAAAATGAAGACAGGGTTATTAGCTAGGTCTTCCCAAAAAGCCAGTGGAAAACCTAGAAGTGGGAGAGGAGATTCTGGAGACAATAAAAGGGGAGAGAGAAGAAAGGGACAGGCCAGGTCCCTGGGTAGTGGATTGAGGTCGGAGGTAACTATACAAGGGAAAGTCAGTATGACCTCCTTCTTCATAGGACTCTTTGAATGAACATGACAGCCCTGAGCAGGGCCTGTGTTGCTGCCCCATCTCTTTGCTGAGAAGTTTATCTGCCGCACTTCTGCTTTTTTACAGATTTCCCTATTATATAACCCAGGCCAAAGATACCAAGTACGGCTCTTTTCTGCTTCTTTTCAGGATGAAATAGGTCATCGACCCAAATTTCCTGAATAATTTCTAGATATTCGGGTGTCCACAGGCTAACCCTGTTTTAGGGAACTGCTATCATGAACATTCTTTCCACAGCAGACTTCTAAGGACTCTGTGAGCAATACAGAGCTTCTGAGCTGACAGATCTACGGATCCACTGCACTACTTAGAACTCCCACTCTATCCCTGATATCAAATTCAGGGACTGTCAAGGTACAGGGGAATCACAGTAAGTTCCAAAGTCTGAAGTCTCAGAATATCCTCCCATCTTTAGTAACAGTGCCAACTACTCAGCCCAGGTCCTCAAGAAGAGCACGTGGCTGTATAGAATTGTGAGGTGGACCTCTTCCTCAGCTGGCACCCGGTGTATCTTCACTCTTACATCACAAGGACTGTTCAAAAGAAGGAACACAGACTAGCAAAGGTCAGTCCTATACTTTGCTTCCTGCCTGCCCCCAAATCCACCCTGGAATATAATGGTTAATATTGATTCCCATTTTGACAGTATCTAGAATTACCCAGGACATAAATCTCTGGGCATGGTTGAGGGATTATCTATGTTAGGTGAATTAAGGTAGAAAGATCTACCTTAAAAGCATGTGGCACTATTCTATAGGCTTGGGTCCTAGACTGCATAAAGAGAAACCTAGCTGAGCAGAAGAATTAATCTCTTTGCTTCTTGACTTTGAAACAGGACCAGCTGCCACAGGACTTCCTCACACACCTGTAAGCCAAAACATCTACATTTCTCATAAGACACTTCTGTCATGGTATTTTATCACAGCAATAGGAAAAGTGACTTAACATGTAAGTAAGGGTTACATATGTAAAAGAGAAAGATGAGAGATGAGAGACCTTTTGCTAAGGTACAGAATTAATGTTCAGTAAAATCTATATGAGGTGAGTGAATTCTTGGAACATCAGGGCGTCTATTCATAACACAATAATGATAAACATGGATGGAATAGGCAGGAAAAGAGGAAGCATCAGAGCACAGAAGGGGTTTTCTTAAGTATCAATGTCTACAAATGTCATCTTTTGCTGCCATCCTCAGCCTCCAGATTCTACAGCATGAGAAGGTCTATAGTCTTACCCTTTTAATCCAGCCGTTTTCTTTTGACTGACTGAAGATTCTTCCTACTGTTTCTTTAACCTGTTCATCTGCACCTTCTTCTTCTTTTTCTTTTGCAAGGGAGCAACATTCTTGGTACAGTTTGAATTTAAAATGCTTCAGTTTATGATAAATTTTGGTGCGATCAGCACAAATTCTGCCAACAATAAACACCTACATTGAGAAATAAATATCATTATCTCAAATATGAAGTAAATAAATCTATACATAGCACTTCTAATTTTCAGATTTCTTTTTAATGGTAGAACCTAAAACATGTACTTTTAATTTTATTTAAATATTCATATAAATGGTTCCTTTATCTTATCTATACAAGTAGTCAACAGAAACTGTACCCTACTCTGCTCCTAGATTTGGGCAGGGGCTAGAGGCTAAGTGAGGACATAGCACCTGTGTTAGGGAGTTTAGTGCCTTAGAAGAAAGATGACTATAAAATACTATGCCAAACATTGTGCTCAGGAGGCTACCAAGATGTCAGTCCATGTTTCTCTGTATGTGTGCACATGTGTATATGAAGGCCAGAGGGCAATCTCAGGTGTCATTCTCTGAGGCAGCATTTCTCACTGGCTTGGAGTTTTCCAAATAGGCGAAGTATTCCAGAGCTTGAATTTGTTTGTTTGTTTAGTGGGTGCTGGGCTTGAGTGTCCTCATGCTTGTCATCTACTAGATGAACCCTAGCCTCCGGTAGTTCTGAAAACTAGAGAGAGAGAGAGAGAAATTGCCGTTAAGGCAGAAAGACAAGCACACACGCAAAATCAGGGAGAAGGCATGCAGAGCATGGCGCGCACACACTTTCTGTGTTTAAAATGCCCAGAATGTAGTAAATTGTAAGTATAAGCAACAACTAAAAATGCAGCACTGTTAGACCAAAGTTAAGCATTGTTAGTCATTTCCTAAACAATCTCCAAATGTAAAGTGAAGATGTTCTCTGTGTGTATACATTTGGCTTTACTTCATGAGTCTCCTGTAAGTAAGCTATATTAGTATTTTATTTTCTGTTTTCATTATATATGGACTTCTAGCACTCTATGATGCATGTTTGTGCAATCGGTCAACCAGACCACCTCTCTTTCATGTTTTGATGGTTATGGTCTGTTATACAGCTAAAATAGGAAGCCAAAATCACCCTATAAACAGATCTTATTTTACACTATTTTCACTTTTTGTAGAAAATTCTCCAAAACACGCTCCAAACATCATAACATGATCATATCATATAAAAACCTGAATGATGGAGGAATTACTTTCATTTAATAAAGAAACTGCCTTGGCCCATTTATAGGCCAGCCCTTAGGTGGGTGGAGTAAACAGACAGGATGCTGGGAGAAAGAAGCTGAGTCGGGAGTCGCCATGATTCTCCCACTCCAGACAGATGCAGGTTAAGATCCTCCCTGGTAAGCCAGCTCGTGGTACTACACAGAATATTAGAAATGGGTTAGATCAATATGTAAGAGCTAGCCAATAAGAGGTTAGAACTAATGGGCCAGGCAGTGATTAAAAGAATACAGTTTCCGTGTAATTATTTCGGGGCATAAACTATCCATGCTGGCGGCTGGGTGCCGGAGACGCAGCCCTGCCGCTTTTATTACAACAGAGTGGCGCCCAACGTGCTAATGAACTCCACGTAAAACCTGAGAGGGCTTAAAAAGGACAGAGAGAGAATTTAAGACAGCTTTTTGCTGTTTGTGGGTTGCGTGCGGCAAAGAAATTGTCCTGACTCAGCAACAGGAAAAAACTGGCTGTTTTAAAATGCCGGCTTTCTGGGCTGTGTCGCCATTGTGATCTCTGTCTGGCTCCTGCGGGAGACAGAGCTTTTGAATGGAGCATTTGGAATAAAGTGCTACGGCTTGCTTGATGGCAATGTGGACTGCTGTGTGCCGGAACTGTATGTGGCTCAGGGGCACCAAATGGCTCTGAGGCAGGAGCGGCTCAACTCCGCCACGGGGAACTGTGCTGGTCTCAGGCAGGAACTACCATAATTACCATAATAACAGCGCAGTTAAGGTTTGGACTGAGCAGGACACAGGCGGTACCGTATTATCTGTACATGGTGCAACTTAAGTTTTTTGAGAAGTGCTTAACATTTTAAAAAATGCTCCTGGATAGTAAAAAAATTACAGATTCACAATAGAACTGATTCAGACACTGTTGGATGAATGTACGTAGGCTTGAGAGAGAGAAAAATATATATATAAAGAATAAAGTTAATGTCTTAAAAAAAAGGGTAAAGTCTTTAAAGAGACAGAGTACAGATAGTTATAGATTAAAAGAAATAAAGAAAAATAAGCCACGTAAAAATGGAAAATTCACAGAGAGTCTGGATTCTTTGTATTATTGTGTTTTCTTTAAAATTTTTGACTGTGAAGGAGCTAAGTACAGAGAGACATTTCATTATATGGGCTGCCAAGCTAAACCAGAATGGATATCAGGGTATTATGATTTCAGAATATGGGTCTAAGGATATGATGCTTTGGAGAGGGTCTTCTTTTGTTTTCACAGAGGATGAGACTCTGTGGATTGCTTCTATCCCAATATGGTATGATAGACCACGCCCTCCTGAAAGGTAGCTGTGAACACCCTCAAAAAATTGCTTCACTCAACTGCCCACTGAGATGAACCTGGCACACAGGTTATACCATGAAAGACCTGAATAACAGCGCCCCCATTCAGCAGGAAGCAGTTTGGAGAGAAAAAACTGCGCCCATATTCCCAAATATTGTTTATAAATGTTCTTTTACATTTAAAGGGGGAAATGATATAGGTATGAATAATTTGCATTGGTATGGATTTTAAGGTCAATTTTAGTATATGTATATGTA
Organism: Chionomys nivalis; assembly: GCF_950005125.1. Lineage (NCBI taxonomy): Eukaryota > Metazoa > Chordata > Mammalia > Rodentia > Cricetidae > Chionomys > Chionomys nivalis. The sequence goes on along the minus strand of NC_080089.1, from coordinate 13,610,575 downwards.
TATCTGATCTTGATCACTGTATTGTGATTGTCTAGTTCATTTAAAATGTAATGTATAATTAGGAAATATAGGTTGCTAATGGATAATCATCAATAATAGTCAAATTTGTAGTCATGTTAGTTAGATTTTCTAGATATATAGAGATATATTTCAGTTAGATAGGCATTCTTCATATCTTTCAAAGACTGCAGAATATGGCATTTAAATGTTTTAATAACTTAGGACTTTTCAGGACAATGAGATACGTCTGCTCCTGGCAGCACCAATCTACTTCAAGAGGAAGATGGGCATTGAAGAGGCTCCTTATGGAGTTTGATAGCCATTTGGGCAAGAAACTGCTCTTGCCTGGACTGTTGCATAAACTGGACACAGAGAACCCACAGAAAGAGGACTGCTGAACTTGCCTAAAGGTGAGATGGTTTTTCGGGGTTCCTGACTCATAAAAGAGTCTGCGAGACATTCTACAGGACACAGCAGAAAGTGACTGAACTGTCTTTGGAATTTTCCTGCTTGATGAAAATGTCTGCTGGATACTATGGGCCTGAAGGCTGAAGATGGATGCCCCAACGGTACAGAGGAACTTTGGGTGATTGTCCAGGCAGCGAGATGTCTCTGTCATTTCTAAAGTTTAAAGTTTCTTATCTCTTGTTTGCTTAGGTAATATTATATCCTTCTGGAGTCTTTGATGGAGTTGAAGAATGGATAGATAGTTATAGTTTTCCTTAGTTATGATAAAATAGATATAAATATTATAACTGTAATTCTTGCTTGATAACTGTTTTGCTATATGTAATCTTACTATGTTAAAGTGAAAACCTTTCTTTTTTGTTTAAACAGAAAAAGGGGAAATGATGGAGGAATTACTTTCATTTAATAAAGAAACTGCCTTGGCCCATTTATAGGCCAGCCCTTAGGTGGGTGGAGTAAACAGACAGGATGCTGGGAGAAAGAAGCTGAGTCGGGAGTCGCCATGATTCTCCCACTCCAGACAGATGCAGGTTAAGATCCTCCCTGGTAAGCCAGCTCGTGGTACTACACAGAATATTAGAAATGGGTTAGATCAATATGTAAGAGCTAGCCAATAAGAGGTTAGAACTAATGGGCCAGGCAGTGATTAAAAGAATACAGTTTCCGTGTAATTATTTCGGGGCATAAACTATCCATGCTGGCGGCTGGGTGCCGGAGACGCAGCCCTGCCGCTCTTATTACAACACCTGAAGACACAAATGTCCTAACTTGAGCATTGGCTCTATGCTCCAGTGTACAAGTTTAACTATATAACTTTTAACAGTCATCTGTGTGGCTTCTGTCTAAAGCCACAATGCACAGGAATACAGAGATGAGATGCTGTGAAGGTAAGGCCAGGAGAATGTTGCCAAAAAAGACTTCAAGTTATATAATGACGAGCGGACAGCAGGTACATTTGATGCATGGTGCAGTAAAGCACTCTGGACATTTCACCATGTCCTATGACTTTTGTTTATTGTTTGCTTTTTTTTTTTTTTTTGAGACAGGTTTTCTCTGTGAAGCTCTGGCTATTCTGGAACTCACTGTGTAGTCCAGGCCAGCCTCAAACTCAAACTCAGAAACTCACCTGCCCCTGCCTCCAGAGTGCTGAGATTAAACGTTTGTGTCACCATGCCTGGCCTGTGGCTTCTTATGGAGAGACATGAACAAGCATTATTCACCCCAGATATGGCATTCAAAAATAGACCAAGGAACAATTCCACCTAAGTCCAACTTAGTGGTTCACCAAGTTTCCTGGATCACAGGAGCACGGATGGAGCAAAAATAGTGCAAACCAGAGAAGCCCAGCCCAGCACAGGTGACGGCTCACTCACAACAACTGCATTCCTGGAGGTGCCTGCACACTGTGCAGTCAACTCAGCCACCAATCCAGCACTCCACTGCCCTTTCCTCCCCCTGCAACTGTTTCTGTTTATAAAGCTTGGGGAAGTGGTCTTGTGAGCATTAAGTTTCTTCCATTTCCTGAGTTTGATAAGACTTGCTTTTTTCCCCAACATAACATTGCTGTAACTTAACTACCCACTTCACTCTGCGAAGGTGGTAATGCCATCTTCCATCAACACATATTCCTTCTTTCAAATAAGCTAATCTTTGTAAGTCAGGCAAAAGAAAATTATCAACAAACATTGTTTAACTACACTCTTGAGAAGAACCTGGTTAGTGCTAAGCTTTCAGCTTTATGCACAATCACGAAGCAGAGACTATGGTGTTCAGACAAGGTAGGTGGTGGGTGGAGATGTGCACAGTTTCTTTAAGTCCCGGAATGTAAGCACATTTGTTTTTTCTTTATTTGCATGTACTGACACAGTGGATCAATAGTCTAGAAAATAAGTTTAGTAAATTAAAGTGATAAACCTTGACTTCCATTTTTTATGGAAAGTATTAAATTCTATCCCCAAACAAAAAAAGTGTTTTAGTGGTTTTCTTAAACTAGTCCTGTGATATGTTTATTTGCAAGTTAATTAGAAAATAATGAGTTTCTTTTTCAAAATAAAAATTTACTGAAGAGCCGGACAGTGGTGGTGCACACCTTTAATCCCAGCACTTGGGAGGCAGACGCAGGTGGATCTCTATGAGTTTTAGGCCAGCCTAGTCTACAAAAGCTAGTTCCAGGTCAGGGTCCAAAGCTACAGAAAAATCCAATATTGAAAACAAAACAAAACAAACAAACAAAAAAGTGGTAGACTTAGCAACAACTCTATCCTCTAAAGACACAGAGTCACTAGAGGGAGGCATACTAACAGAAAGAAAGAAAATCTAATGTACCTCCTGCCTTGTGTTCTTTTCCTTGTAGTGTTTTCTCTTTTCTGAGAACTACCTAGAGGACATGGTATGAAGCCTAAATGTTCTAAATATCAAAGGCAGAAATCATGAAATGATACCTGCTTGTCGTGAGACATGAAGTCATCTGTCTCCATTGTCTTGTTGTTGTACAAGTTCCCCGAGAGATGCACTGAGTATTTACAGTAGCGATGCAGTCCACAGGCCTGGCAGGAGCAGTTCTCAGGGTTCTTCATGTGGATTTGTAAGTCAGAGTAGCTTTCAACTCGCTCCTGACAACAGTCAGAAATACTGAAGACTAAGTCATATAGGAGTATATCCAGATTATAACATATTTTGGAAACCAGTGGGAAGAAATATAAGAATAAAACATACAATTTCTTACTCTAAGAAGGTATTTTTAAATTGAAAAAATGAATTATTAATCTTGGCTATAAAAACAGACAAGAGGAAACAGTTTTGTCTATCTCTTTACTTACAAATTACTAGTAAGTAGTGTTTCCAATCGGCTTTAACTTACGTTTCCCCAGTCTCATCTATAATTGGCACCAATGAGATAGTAAGTAAAGTAGGAAAATAAGCAATAAAAATTGAGATGAATTCATTAAAGCTAGTAAGAATTTGGAAAAAAACTACATTCATTTTACAGTGCATGAGTCAAATCATATTTTCCTGAAAACATTCTGGAAATATCTTAATCCTCCTGTAGTCACCTGCTTTGACTTATCAAATTAATCACCTTGCAACTAATAAGTAATTAATAATTCCATGTCCAGTACTGACGGACCATCTAGTGGCTGGATTACCAATGAATAATCAATGTGAGAACCCCTGGTCTGCATAACCAACTGTATTAGTGATGATGTTACTATACCTGAGTGACTGCGCTAGATAGCCCTGTTCTATTATTAGCAGTGTATTTTGATACCGCGCTTGAATGAACACACTAAGAACATTGCTAGCGTGCTTACTAATCCCCATTCATCCCGTACACCAGAAGGTACCTTTGCTATTTTTTTTTATAGCCAAGGTACCAGAAGGTACACTGATCCTTTTCATACTGTGTGACCTGCAACACTGCTCTGATTTACCTGTCGCATTCTCCACACTTCAAAGCATGTCACTGAAGACCTAGCTCTAGACCAGCCCTCTTTGCTCTGACAGCACAGTGAGATGAAAGCTCAAACAGCTTTGTTTTTTGAGGGACTAGTGTGAACAGAATGCACTCCACATGTAAGTGACATACACATCTTTCTGGGTTAAACCCGTGACTTTTCTTCATGTGTAGACTTTTCTTCAGTATAACTCAGTGTACCCTAAGACCTCACTCAGTCATCTGTCTCATAATTCTGTGCATCTTGTTGTTATTTCATTATGGGGTTTCTAAATCCACTGTATCCTGGCAGTGTGGTAAAGCATACTGTCCTGTGAAATTACTAGCTGTGGAATGCTGCTTTCTCTAACTGCACTTCCCTCACTGTTAAATAGAGGAGAGAATAGTTCCTTGCTTTTGCACTTACTTTTAAGATTAAGAAAATATATTTCACACGTAAATCATCTGTCAAAGGCTAGTCTTCAAAATTGTAACATTTTTCTTTGTATTAAAGAAAATAATATTATAACAGTTATTTTGTGTATTTTACCTAAATAAGTACCTATTTCACTTAAAAGTAGATGAGTATTTTTTTTTTACATTTGAGGGATAAACTGGGAATTGAGAAGTATATAAAAATCTACAAATATTAAGATATTCATAGTGATTCTAAATTCAAGCTATCCTTAAACTTGAAATCTTATAATTTGTAAGTCTATGACTGTCCCTCAAGCTGAACCATTTACTATCACCAGGGTTACTTCAGGCTGAAGAGTTCTTGATGAAACTAAGTTTTTGAAGTAAATGAGCATAGAAATTGATTTACGTGCTAGTGAGATTTTTAAGGAATTTGGATGCTTATTATCTATCACTTTTGTCCTCTTGTTAACCATTAGAAAATAGAATGTGAGCAGTAGGGGTACCTTTACATATCACACATTACATCCACTGCTGTTAGAGATACTAAAATACAAATCTGGAAAGTAACAAAAAGAATCCAATAATTCTTATGTTGAAAAGTCAAATCCCCAAATTGCTAGAATTATAAAATCTCAAGTTAGAGAGTATGCCAAGCACAATGTAGGTCAATATTTCCCACACTGTCTTACGGAAATCCAACACCTTAAGAGGGCCTGAATTGATGGCTCCTATAAAACTGTGCTTTCACATAAGCCTGATGATCTGAGTTTGACCCTGGGAACCCACAGTGGAAGGAGAAAATCCGGTGCTGAAGGCTGTCCTCTTCCCATAGTGGACTGTGGCTTGGATGTGCTCTCATCCACACATACAAAAAAAAAATTTGAAAACAGTAGAAGGAATAACAGGTATCTCAAAAGAAACAGCTTTGTAGAATCCACAACTTGAAAAATATGCTGTCTAACTGCCCTCCTTGAAGACCGGAGGTATGGATTCATGGATTAGTGCTCAGACAAGTGCTCCAATATAGAAACAGTTTAAGTTAAACACTGTGTTTTCAAACTTCTTCTTCTATGTGACTCTCTTCTCTGAAGAACTATAAGAAAATCTCCTTATTTCAAGATAGGCTAAGCCCTAGAGATGCTCTGAAATTATTTCAAACCATTTAATTATTGGAGGCATTATTGTGAATATTTAAAACAATAAAGGACTTGAGAAGAGATTAAAATATGTTATTATTTAACAAGGCAGAATGCCAACACTTCAGAAAATGGTGCCATCTGGATGGATACTGAAATCTTGAGAGGGCCACTGTCCCCATACTTTTACTATAGATTAAAAGGCAAACCATATACCTTATATTGCTCTTTCCATCGACTTCTAGAGAATAAACTCTCCAGACGGGGTTGAATAAAGCGGTTATCCAAATAATGAAGAGACGTCAACATATCTTTTGCATATAACTTCTTCCTTTTGCCACCTGTGAGCAGATGACAAAAAACAGCAGAGCACTTGAAATCCTGAACCGGCTGACCACCATGTACATGTTAGAGCTTGAGAAAGATGTCTGGCTAGTTGTAAATATTTTAAATTAGGAAATAATTAATAAGACAAACAGTTCATTTCATGGAAGCACAGGGGCAGAGCTTCTAACAGCCTCCTGTAAACATCAGACTTTTTAATTATATGCACCTGATAGCAGAAGGAGCCCCAAGAAAAGGCTTGCATAGAACTCCTCACATTCCTGTAACACTGATTTGCATTTGCATAACCACTGCATTACTGATCATGCTTTAAGGACCGCTGCAGCTGGCTCTTGCCAACACAGTGAAAAAGCCTTTTCTGCTTTGTCTTCCCCCTCATTCCCTCATAGTGTACTACAGTCACTTTTTGACTAATATTTTGTTCTCAATTTATATGTATTTTGTCATGGCCTATGATGCTAAGCTTCATATTTCTACTTTCTTCAGAAATTTATTTCCAAATGAACATAGCTAATAAATTTATTATATTGTATAGTCACTACAAATTTAAACACTATATCATGAATTAAAAGTCCTTACTTCCACTATTACCTCTTTTGAAGTTTTCCCCCCTCACTCCTGACTCATTGCACTATAATGACATCGGTCTTCCTAGTTATTGTTGAATGCTCGTAACTTTTACTGTAACCCTAAGCATAAAACATGTATATATTACTGTTCTAGTTGGTTTTGGCCAACTTGACACAAACCTCTTTAAATCAAAGGTGAGTTGTATAAGAAAGCAGGCTTAGCAAGCCATGGAAAGCAAGCCAGCAAGCAGTACTCCTTCATGCCTTTGTTTCAGTTCCTGCCTCCAGGTCCCTAACTTGGCTTTTCTTAATGACCTAGGACCCAGTATATACAAGTCAAATAAACCCTTTACCCCAAGTTGCCCTTGGTTAGTATTTTATCATAGCAATCTAAAGCAGACTATAGAAGAAGTAGAGTATTTCTGTGACAGAGCTGATCGTGTTTTGAAAGGGTTATGAATATGTTTTCAACTTTGGGCAGCATAAGCCATTGAGTACTCAGAGATTAATGGGCTGTTCTATGGGAACCTGAAAGATAAGAAGGCTGAGAACAGTGTAGAAATGGAGACCTGGTTTGTGAAGTTTCAGTCCAAGTACAGACTCTACTGAGGCCATCTGAATAATGCTTTGAATTAAGAATCTGTGGTACTGGTCAGCTGGGTATGAAGAGACCAGCATCACAGAGGTGTAATCTTCTGGGAAGTGTTTCCTCAGGGTCAGCACACAGAAGATGTGGTCCAAAGGGGGCCAAGAGTACCTTGTGTGGATAGCCAAAAGACTCACACAGGTGGTACTAGTTTTAAATGCATGAAGGGTCATGGAGAGCTGCTGAGGCTTGGCACCATGTGGTAGAATAAAGAATCCCTGGAGAGAGCCCAGGAGAAGCTATTGGCAAAAGTACAGCCCTGTTACTGCAGAGTTCCCAGCATATTGGAGATAACAATACTATGAGATGGACCACCAAGAACATCAAGTGTAGAGTAGAACAAGTCTGAGCTTAAGAGACAAGCTGTGTGTGTTGTGGATGGCTGTTCAAGTCATCTAAAGCCCAGAAGACTGGAATGAGTTCGGAAGTCTGACACTGAGCTTCACACTGATGGGTTTTGCTTTGATTTGGTTGTGAATATGCTCTTGTTTTTCTCTCTTGGGAAAAAAAACTATTTAACTTATCTTTTGATTTTGACTATAAGAGTTCACAGTTGAAAGACTTTTGAGTTGCAGAGAGGCTTTAATCTTCAACAGAAACTTTTGCTGTTTAAAAAAAAGACTGAACTTGTCAGGTGGTGGTGGCATACACCTTTAATTCCAACACTCAAGAGGCAGAAGCAGGTGAATCTTTGAGTTCAAGGCCAGCCTGGTCTTTAGAGTAAGTTCCAGCCCAGTCAAGGCTACACAGAGAAACCCAGTCTCAAGAATAAAAAGAAAAAGAAAGAAGTGAAAAGACAATACTTTAAATAGTGTTTGAATTGGTAAAGATTGGAGCTTTTATAAATTGAAATGTATTCTATATTGGATATTGATATAAATATGAGATATTGTAAATAAACAAGAAAGGAAGTATTATAGTGTAATAGTAATGTATTGGTATGTCAGACTGATAAGAGGTCAATTGTCCTGTTGGTGTTTGTCAACTTGACACAAACTTAGACCATATGTTAGGAGAGGGAAACTCAATTGAAGAAATACTTCCATCAGACTAACTATAGGCAAATTTGTAGAGTATTTTTTTTGGTTAATAATGAAAGTGGGAAGGCCTAGTTCACTGTAGATAGTACCACCCCTGGGCAGGTAGTCCAGTGTTATACAAGAAAGCAGGCTAAGCAAGTCATAGGAAGGAATAAAGTAAGCAGCATTCTTCTATGTCCTTTGTTTTACTTCCTGCCTCCAAGTTCTTGCTTTGGCTTCCCTCAATGAACTGTGACCTAGTATACATAAGTCAAGTAAATCTTTATTTCTTAAATTGCTTTTGATCAGTATTTTTTATCACAGAAATATAAAGCAAACTAATAACATTCACCTTATTCATGTTTCTGTTTAAAAATACTTTACTGTATTATTTGACCAATCTGTCCAATCTTCATATATATCTATGTGTATATATAACATATACATATATTTCATATATACATATATACATATTATAACACATACATATGTTGTATATGTTATATTATAGTTTATCAATCTGTCCTGGATAGATGTCAATTTGAGACATCTGGGAACAGCAACTCTCAATTGAGATTCCTCTATAAGATGTGCCTAGGCAAATTTTTAGTACAATTTCGTAGTGACTGATGTGTGAGAACCCAGTCCATAGTAGGTGCTGCAACCACTAGACAGGTAGTAGTGTGAGAGTGACTAAGAAAGCAGACTGAACAAGTTAGGGCCAGTAAGTCAATTCTCAGCACTCTTCCATGGCTCTGCTTTAGCTTCTGACTCCAGGTTCCTGTCCTGACCCCTCAGTGATGCAGTGTGACCTGAGAATTGTGAGCTGAAACACACTCTTTCTAATCCAAGTTGGTGTAGATTTCTTCTGTTTGTGTGTTGCTTTCATTGGTTGAATAAAGAGACTGCCTTGGCCTTTTGATAGGGCAGCCCTTAAGAGGGCGGAGTAGACAGAACAGAATGCTGGGAAGAAGGGAAGTGTGACAGACGCTATGCTTCTCCTGCCCAAGATTGACACTGGTTAGACTCATGCTGGTAAGCCACGACCTCGTGGTGAACACAGATTAATAGAAATGGGTTAATCAAGATGTGAGAGTTAGCCAATAAGGGGCTAGAGCTAATGGGCCAGGCAGTGTTTAAATGAATACAGTTTCTGTGTAATTATTTCAAGGCTAAGCTAGCCAGGCCATGGGACACAGCCCGCTCCTCCTACTACACAAGTTGCTTCTGATCATGGTGATTTATCTCAGTGATAGAAACCCTACCTAAGACACTCTTTCTTTCTCTGCCTCCCTTCCTTCCCCTCTCTCTTTTTCATCTATCAAATGGACATTAGCTTCTCTTCTTGTCAAACTATGCATTCTTTTATTTTCATAAGAAGTACACACTAATTTTATTTCACATATTATACTATCTAGTTGTTTGCTGATTAATTTCAAACCACAAAAGATATGAATCTGATGTATTCCTTACCTTTTGTGGTTTGAAATTACCATATCAACAAACCTCAAATAATGCTTGGATCATAGATGGCATTCAAGAAATATTTGTTATGTAGCTTATAAATAAAATCTTACTAAGGCACTCATAGATATTCAGAACAATAAAATGCCTATAAAATGTCAGATTCTGTGTTGGGGATATGTGTATATATTAAAAGTTTAATTTCTCATATTCTGGTAAGGCAAGAAAAAGATACATTTTCAATACAATACAAGGATTTGCATATATGGATATAATCATACTCAGAATGAGAGGGGCACAGATAAGGCAAGGAAAAATGTTCATAGTTTTCACAACAACAGAAATATTTTAGGGGTATATATTCTATATTCTCAAATGCACTGCAGAATCTTTGAGAGCAAGGACTTGCCAATACTTACCTCTATATATCTCAAGTATTATTAACGAGCCTCTTATATGAATGCACTTATAGTGTAGATTATTCCAGAAGGAACAACAGGCAAGATTTAAGAATGGTTTGTCTTGGCTTTGTTTCATCTAATTTCAAAAGCTGTTTGGGAAAACTTTAAAAAAAATGTTCCAGTGATACTATTAACTTACCATACAAGGTTTCCAGAAAAGATCCATCGATAGCATTGATCAGAAGAGCCTTGACAACTGTTTCAAAGTGAGTATAGTGGTCGCTAAAAGAATCTGAAATTAAAGTAATTATTAGGATATAGCAGGCAAAACTACTCTGTGACTGCAAAAGGCCCCCTTCCAATGCTAGGAAACTGGTTACCACAAATCCTACAAAGTTTGTTCACCCTGTATCTGCTTTTGTGGCTTGGGGCAATAAAAAATGCCTATTTTCCAAATTTGGTGGTGCCTAATCCAAAGTATGTAAATGGTATCTAAAATGGTCCCAGGCTAAGAAAAATTCTTCAGAGATACTCAGAATTACACTGTGAAAAATCATAATAATCCATGTCTACTTGAAATGATCAACCAGAGTGTAGGAAAAAGGCAAGAAAGCCTCCCGAATAGACTGTTTAATATGCTTTAGTCTATAACATGCTACATACGACACAGCTCAGGAAACCACTACTTACAGAAACCTCAGCGGGCATAACAACTCCATCATCCCTACCCAGTCACAGATGTAGGATTTTCCCACAGCATTTTAAAGAACTGTGCCTCCTCTTTTCTATGCTACACACATAGTGCCATTATAGTCTCTATAGCCTCAAACATGAGTTCATCATGGTGACAGGCCAGGTAGTGGTGCTGTTCTTGTTACCCTAGGGCTAGACTTTACTGTGGGGTGTGGAAAAGTTCTCTAGCAAATCCTTTCTCCCATGATTCAAATGGCCATCAAAGAACACTTGCCCTGCTGGAGATGCCTGTGAACCATGACTGGAAATGTTGACGATGTTTAGTTAGGGACTGATGAAAAAAACAGGACATATTCTTAGGAATCATGAGTGGATTGGGGTTTTATTTGCAGTTGATAAAATGCATTTAGCATGGAGAGGCTGTTGTACTTCTGTTTGCTAAAAAGGGCTGTGTAGGGTTTCTAGGCTTCATGGAAACTGCACTCTCTATTCTTTCCATGGAGGAGCTAAAGTTTAAATATCAACACAAGTAATTCGTACCGATCCTTAGACTTTAGAGGGCCTATCATTAAAAATCCAAAAGCACCAATTGTGTCATTAGAGGATAGAAGACTGTACACACACACACACACACACACACACACACACACACACACGTATGCATGCATGCATGCACGTACAAATCAGAAGCATCTAATGGGAAAGTAAAATACAGTAATACTTCCAAAGAATTTACCTCTGGCTAGACTTTCAACTCTGGTATAAAATAAAGCTGGCATATAATTTTGAGTTAAAAATTCATCCAAACACCATCTAACACCTTGCAAACTATATTAAGGGAAAGCTCTTCTGGGGATTATTTACAGAAATGTTGGGGAAAAAGTTAAACTCAACCACTTTGGGATAAAGTTCAACCATTAAGAAAATGCAATAGATTTTTTTTTTCTCCAAATCTTACTGAACATGTTAATATTGAATGTGCTAACGTCCAGTGTTACTCATCTGCCATGGAATTCTAAGAGCTGCAGTTCTATTTCAAAGTCCCTGAAAGTTCTCCTTCGGGAGCAGGAGGAGATCAGCATTGCTTGGGTGTTTTACTCTTAACCACAGTATCTTTTTTTTTTTAAATATTTATTTACTTATTATTATTATTATATTATTATACAGTGTTCTGTCTGTGTGTATGCTTTCAGGCCAGAAGAGGGCACCAGACCTCGTTACAGATGGTTGTGAGCCACCATGTGGTTGCCGGGAATTGAACTCAGGACCTCTGGAAGAGCAGGCAATGCTCTTAACCGCTGAGCCATCTCTCCAGCCCCCTTAACCACAGTATCTTATTCCTAGGTATGTTCATCAAAATCTCCTTACAAAGAAGTTTCTGGTTTCACCATATTTGAGTGAAGGGTGGGCAGTGCTGGAATAATCTTCCTAGCACTTCCAACTGCAAACTAACACAACTGAGAAGGAAATAACAGGCATCAGCTGGAGCTCTTATGTGCACTGCCTATTTCTAAAGGGCTAATCAAGGAGATGTTGCCTTTGGTGTGTTTTTAGTTGAGGAAACTGAAAACAAGAGATGACGAAAAGGTTCTCAAGATCATATAGCTATGTGTCGGAGGCTGAGTACCAGGCAGTCTCCTCCAGACTTTGTGTTCACATACCCTGCATAGGTACTAGAGTTGGTATTGGCTTTCAGACACAGAATTGGATTGAGAATTGGAGAATATAAAATAGAAATTTCTTACCTAGTAGGAAAAATGACAACAAAAATCCCTAAGATCACAAGTAAACAGAAAAAAGGCTTGCAACAAGGTTTGGAGCTCAGGCTTCCTTCAGAACTAGTTCTAATCCTAGATTGGATGTCTGTGGAATATTCTTGGAGACTTACTTAAAAATTCAGCCCCCCCATGATCGTCTCGTTTGGCAATAGTGAGGTTTGCACTCAGGGTCTCCTGGATGCTATGTACTTCAGGCTCATTTCAATCCAGAAAAGGATAAAGAAGTCAAATGTCTTATTGTGCATGATTTTACTTTTCTAAGGTAGCAGTCATTTCCCCCATGTTCCATTTGATCTCTAAGGATCTTTCTACTTTCCTGAACCCCTGAGCTCCACATATGCTAAAAATTTGTTTCAAACCCTTCCTAGTGATCGGAATGTTTCCCGCATGACAGTTCTGCCCTGTATAATTTATTTCAACAGAATGAGAACATTTATATCTTGTAGTGAAAACTCCTTTTGCACTTTTCATAGTGCACTTTATTCATATATATGCACTTGTACTTCTAAGTGAGGTTCAGGAGAAGACTTCTGGTGGTGTGCAATACTTTCAGATCATGCTTGTCTCTCCACTTATGTTTCTCTTGGTATCTCATAGTAAGTGTGTTTTTCTATCTGCAAAATCAGCCCTGATTTTGCAATTGGGCTTAGGAACTTAATTTTATTGTCAGTGTGAAAGGAAGTTTCCTTAATCATATCTTTTAACTGTTTATTTATAGACTAGAAGGAACTCATTGAGCTTTGTATATCCACTATTGTTTTGGCTACTTTTCTGAGATCCTCTACTAATTTCAAAATAGCTTCTCTTGGATATCTGTGAGAGATGGGCCTCCAAGAATACCACAGAGCTGGAGATGGGTACTGTTAAGGGGTTCTGATGATATTATTTCTGCTTTCTCTTCCAAACCAAGAGAAAGCTTATAAAATTCCTCCAGAAAGAAGTGACTAGCCATTCAACATGCTGACATGTCATCCCATGGAATGAAAGCATACACATAGCATGAGAGGCAGATGAGGAAATTTTCCTTTCTACCAGTTCCTCTCTATCCTCCACAGACGCAGGGAAGACAGAGTGTGGGTAGAAAACTATGGAAAGAAATTCAAAATATACTCCTGCTCTTAAAATAGTCATATTATTTCTCTTAACTTCTGTATAACTGGTTAAGTTAGAAACACAGTGATTGTGTTTATATGCACTCATATAAACATGCCATCATCCTAGGTGCAAATGCTTTTTTTTTCCAGTACCAATTTCTTTTATCTTACCTCACAATAAACTCATCCTAAGCAGAAAATATTTTTCCCCAACATGAATAATTGAGCTAGTGCAGTTTGAATTGTTTTTGTTCTTTTCTATAACCAAAATAAATGAATGAGATGTATCCCTGTGAAGGCCAAAGGCAAAGTTGAGGAGTGGCTGACCATCAGCCCACTGGAGTCTCACCTATCTTCTTTATAGTCTCTGACTTGTTTTGGCCGAGCAGAGGATACAGCAAGTGTCCACTGCGTCCAAGGGGAAAAACAGTAACAGGAGGTGGAAAAAATGTGAAAATTCCTTAACTATACCTCAGCTGGGCTGGGGATTGAGATGAAAGCCCTGCTTACAGCCCCATCACACAAACAAGCACACTGCTGTTAATCAGAGACCATCTGTAGTTCTATTTGTTTTAACACATCTTAATGGACTGCTCAAGTACATCTGAAACAGGAAACATTCCTGTCCTCTTCGTTTCATGAAGAACACCTCTAGCGTTTCATTATAAATGATGGTTTTCACTTGAAAATATGGTCATGTAAAGAATATCCTATTAGTAACTTAAAAAACTCACTTTAAAAAATACGCACATTGAATCCAATCAAATATTGATTTTAGGCTCACTTTTTGCTGCACTTACAGGATTACCTGAAGTGCTTGGTGGCAACTAAGCTGAGTATTTTCTTAGTTTAGTGTCCAGTGCTCTGATGGCACAGTGCTTGGCTGACATGTACTCTTTTCACCTCCACTACTCAGTTTGCCTGAAATATGATAGCGAGTGCGGAAAGGATAATGCAATACTCACTATCCACCTGACAGTGTTTTCCTGTTCCTTCGACTGTGGACAGTATTTCTGGCAGGTGAACTATGCAGGTCTGATATGTGATGGACAACTGCCTTCTGCATCTCAGAATATAGACACATATCTACAGGGTTGATGGAACAGAGGAAGACAAACTGTCATGTTCTGCCATGAAAAAGGAAACGAGTTGTCCTGAAGTGGTATATGGTATAGATGTACCTCTTGGCCAAATGGCAGGTGATGAGGAAATGACAAATGTCTTTCTACTACTGCTCCCTAATCATTAATGAATGACATCTACAATCTTTTTTTTTTTTTAAATGATAGGACGTAATTGTGTAACGCTGGACTGGAACTCCCTGTGTTCCATAGGCTTGCCCCGAATTCACAGATACACCTGCCTCTGCCTCCTAGTGCTGGGAATATAGGCATGGGCCACCATTGGTGGCTGGTGGCCAATTTTGATTTTCAGCCATATACTGAATGTAGAGTTAGGAGAAGCTTCTTTTGAGTTGCACTTCATATGAATTCTTGTAGAAGTTGGCAGAATGAATTTGCCATTTCAGTTATAATTTAACACAAGCCACAGAGTGGTATTCTCTGCTCATCATATAGGCTATTGTCTTCATGGAAAAAAATTTGAATTTGTAAGAATTAAATTACAGCAACCTTTAGAACTTAATTCCTTGACTAATCAAAAATTGTTTAAATTTTGTCAACTTCACTAGACATAAAATTGATAAATTAAAACTATTAATAATACATATACACTCAACTTTTATTAGCTCTGATATTTACAAAAACTCTAGTCATGATTGGCATTTATTGCAGTCCATAAAATGTAGGAATATTCTGACGCTATGTTTATTTTAATCACCCACTCAACTGAAATGCTACAAAGCCTTAAGCACTAGGAGAGGTAGTTAAGGACTGCAGTCCTTGAAACTCTGGAGATCCAAAATAGGATGATTACCATTGGTTTAAAATCAAGCAGGGCTATACAGTGAGTTCAGGACAGCCTAGGTGACAGTGTAACTTCATATCTTAATTGAAATAAAAAGAATGAAAACCAAATGAGTAAGAATACAAGAGAGAAGGTTGCCAACTGTCTAGCCTTTTCTTCCATCAGTCAGATGCTTATTTCATTGGGGTTTACTTTTACATATACTAAAAACTTCTTTTTGATGTCCAGTTCTGATAATGTTATGAAATTATCTCACCATCCTAACAACAGCTGATCTACTACCTCAACTCCTTGACAATATCTCAGTTTTATACTTACTGAGCTAGAGATGTCTAAAAGATACTCAGATAAACATATCCACCGAGATGATGAAAATTTGGATCTTTGCCTCAGGAGAAATTTTGTCTGAAGTAAAATATTTGGGAACTTTTGTCTATATTCTGGGCTAAAGTGATGGGATACTTCCCTAAGTACAAGCAAAAAGAAGGCAGCTGATGATGAAATCCTGGGATCTACAAAAGCTGAATGACAAGTGGGAAACTAGTGTAACATTAGGAGAGGCAGGAGAGAGTGGGAGTGCAGAAGCTACTAAAGAAGTGAGAGTGGCCAGTGGGCAAAGCACAAAGCAACACTGGGTTAACACAAACGAAGAATATGTTAGTGAACAGAGGTTATCCCGAGCCCGTGTTTATCAGGAGCCTCTGCACTTCCACAGTAAACAGGAAAAAAAGAGTGAGAATAGTGACTCATGGAACATGTCAACTCAAGAAAGGAAGAACAAGAATATTACTAATCAAGAAACACAACTTGGTGAGTAAGACTACTCCAACTATAGAAGATACAAAATAATTACATAGAAAGTGAAATACAAACTCTTGAGGCAGCGATATTTAATATTAAAAGTAAACACAAAGCTCCCTGTAATTTATTCAAGTGGGATACAGTCTTATGTCCACAGAAAATCCTGAACATAAATGTTTATATTAGCTTTATTCATAGTTGCCAAAACATGGAAGCAACCAAGATGCTTTGCAATAGGTGAGTGCATATACTGTGGCAAATCCATACAATGCATTTCTACTCAGGGACAAAACTAGGTGAGCTATGGCAACTGGGTTAGCCATGGGGAAACACTCAAGACAAACAGGTGAAGAGACCATGGGGAAAGTTACATGTGCTGTTTGTTCTTAACTGTGTGACATTCTGAAAGTATTAAAACTATGGAGACAAAAACAAATACATCGGTGGAAATGTACACTTACAACTTTTCACATAGCTGTAATTAAATACCAGACAAGAAGTAACCCAAGGAAGGAAAGATTTATTTTGGCTAATTATTTCAGGGTACAGACCATGGCAGCAAGAACAGCTTACAGTTGCATCAGCAGAGGTATGAGGCTGCTTATATCACGATGAAGCATTGAAGAGAAAATGAGAGCGAGAAAGTGTGTGACAGAAGCCAGAAGCAGGCCTTGAGCTGTGATTCCTAAGGTCTGATCCTTGGAAACACACTTCTTCCAACATGTCCCACCCTCTAAAGTCTTCTCAACTTCCCAAAGAGTGTCACTGCAGCAAGTAAGTCTTCAAATACACAAGTGTGTGGAGAACAGTAAACCACAACATGAATAATTTAGGGCACTCGAACTATGCTGATGGGTGCGTCATTAGACAGTTGTCAAAATGCACGAAAGGTACACAACGAAGAGAGGGCTCTAATGTGAACTATGAATTAGTGATAATGGATCAATATAGGCTCATCAATTGTAATAGAGGTATCAAAGTGGTCTAAGGTCAGTAATAGAGAAACTGCCCGGGTGCGGGAGTACACGGCAACTCTAATTTCCATCGACAATTCTCTAATTCCCAAACTGCAATTAAAATAAAGTAAGCAGAGGGGAGTAGGCAGAGAAGGAATTAGTAGCAGTTTACACATACTGGACTGCACATATCTAACACAGTCTAGATAAAGAAATCATTACGATGGTATATCTCTTAATTAAGTATTCTTTTGATGCAAATGCCCAAGTGTTGTTATTAGAAAGTTAGAGATTAACTTGGAAATGTCTTGTTTTTTCCCTTAATTTGTTAAGTTTCTGAACTATGAATCATTTTCTTTTTTATCGTTGTTGTTGGTTTATGTGAGACAGGGTTTCTCTGTAGCTTTGGAGCCTGTCCTGGAACTAGCTCTGTAGACCAGGTTGGCCTCAAACTGACAGAGATCCACCAGCCTCTGCCTCCCAAGTGCTGGGATTAAAGTTGTGCATCATCACCACCCGGCATGAATCATTCTTCAACCTACTGTATCATTACAAATTGTGGAAAATAAGTCAAACTGCTATTACTTAATTTTAGTAAATATGACTTTCCTAAGATAATATTTAGGAAGAATGTATTCTTTAATATATGAACCTGTTTCTATGAACTGTAAATCACCATGAAAACAATCCTTGAATTTATGTAAAATTATAGGGATCCGATATTTATATTTAAATGTACTCCACGTTTTCAAATTTTCTTATTTAAAATTATATTAATTACATACACACAAAAAAAGAAAATTTCCTATTTTTGGTAGGCTTCATTGTTTGTGTGAAGATTCAAAAAGCTTGATAAAAACCAGCTTTAGAGAAAAGCCAGTTTTAGAATAAGTATACTGTCATCATCTATTAAAGATACAGTAAGAGCCATACAATTATCAATACTAAAGGAGTATATTTTTCTAACATTTTCATTGATTGTGCAAAAGTACAACTGGCAAAACAGCTACCCCTTCACAAAAAGCACAGCACTGGCACCAGACGACAGTGATGGCAGTCACCGCAGGGAGGCACAGCGATAAACACTATCCTTTTAGGAATACTCTTGATGTCATTAATCTTTACTGTAATGAACACAAAACAGAATGGTGGTTCTGAGGAGAACTCTCTCATGCAGCCCCCATAACTAAGGCAAAGCTTCATCTGTCATGAAACAACCACTTTCACTTGAAAGAAAAATGACAAACTAGATATTCAATTTTTGTCAAATGTTTTCTCAAGAAAGAACAATATGAGCCTCTCACTGTAAGTATAATTTGCTATGTTTGTTGTCAATAAGTAAAGCCAAGATTTTAAGTAAAAATCACAATTCTGAAAAACTTGCAATCAGTAACATGTGTTGGATTTTTGTGTATTAACTTTATCTGATGGGAATATACATAATTATTTTGGAAATACTACAAAAATGATCTTCCCATTTTCAGCTATATATCAGTAGCAAACTGTTTCATGTACTTCAACAAAACATATTATAGATATAAGATATATGAATCCAGCTGCCTTTTAGTAAGATCACATTAAATAAATCTAATGGGGCAAGAGAGGTAGTTAAGAGGTTAACAAAGCTTACTAGTCTTACAGAGGACTGGGTCCGGCTCCCAGTACCCACATCAGGAGACTAAAACTGCCTTTAAATTTAATGCCAGGGAACCCAGTGCCCTTTGCTTCTGTGGGGACATGCGTGCATGCATGCCTATTGTGCACATAAACTCATACAGGCACACACATACAAATTTAGAAAGACATCTTCAAAGTGATTTCAAAGAACAGAACAATGCCAGTCTCCTATTTTGAAAAATAGCTATTTTCTATACAATGTTTTTGTCAATATAGTAAATTTTTAAATGTTATTTTAATAAATGTGTTTTTGATTGTATTTACAGTGATAAATACTGACAAAGTTAGCCTGATGAAAACAGATGGCTGTTTACTGGGGTCCACAGTATTTAAGAGGGCAATGAATTCTTGAAACCAATGGAAGAAACTTTTACTGTCAAATTTAAAATATCCAAACACAAACTCACAGCTCTTTTTTTTTTTTTTGATAAAAGACATTAAAAAGTTTAATCACAATTTCCCCTTAATTTGTAAATAATCAAACTTTCTCTTTATCTTCTGGCTCTAGAAATTCATGGACAAATTTCCTAAATTCTGATTCTTCAACCATTGGACATTGAAGATATTTAATAAACTATCAATATTAATTTGCTAAACTCACAATATTTACATCTAAGCAATATTGTTTTATCTTTAAGATGTAAACAAATCATTTAAAAACTATCTTTCATCTACTTTTTTCTATGTGGCGGACAATGAGAGCTGACGAGAGGCCAAGGAGAATGGCACAGGAACTTTCAACTGGCGATAGATCGAGAGAGAGACAGAGACCCAAATTGGAGCAATGGTCTGAGCTCTTAAGGTCCAAATGAGGAGCAGAAGGAGGGAGAACATGACCAAGGAAATCAGGACCACGAGGCGTGCACCCACCCACTGTGACAGTGGAACTGATCTATTGGGAGCTCTTCAAGGCCAGCTGGACTGGGACTGAATAAGCATGGGTTGAAACTGGACTCTCTGAACATGGCGGACAATGAAGGCTGATGAGAAGCCAAGGACAATGGCACTAGGTTTCGATCCTAATACATGAACTGGCTTTGTGGGAGCTTAGCCTGTTTTGATGCTCACCTTCCTGGGCCTGGATGGAAGTGGGAGGACCTTGGTCTTCCTGTAGGGCAGGGAATTTGGACTGCTCTTCAGTATCGAGAGGGAGGGGGAATGGACTGGGGGGAGGAGAAGAGGAGTGGGGATGGGGGAGGGGAGTGGGGGGAGGGGGCAATGTGTGGGAGGAGGGGAGGGAAATGGGAAACGGGGAGCAGTTGGAAATTTTAATTAAAAAAGAATAAAAAAAAAAAAACTCACAGCTCTTAACCAATGATTCAGAAGATGATATTAATAGGCTTTGATGCTTTATATAATGATGTGAAAAAGACACAATTGTCTTCATATTTAACTTACAAAGTGAATTCTGTTTTACTAATTTCAGCTGTGATGTAGTCAAACTTTCTCCTTGTTGACTTTTACTCTCTTCATCTCCTTCCTCATCTTGCACTACAAAGTCATCAATCATATAGCCATCTTCATTTCCATCTCTGTAAGCATCCTCATCCACATCTTCATCAGTACTTGAACAAGATTCCTTTTCAGAGTCCTAATTAAATGAAAATAAATGCTTCAGTAAATATTATGGCTTTAAAAAAGCCAGGATAGGTATAAACTTAAATCTGAAGGCAAAAAAGATCCATATAATTAAACACATTTTACGGCAAAATATTGAGCTTTTGAAATTGAAGAACTGTATACTCTGGTGATGTAAAATGTTTAAAATAAACATTAAGAATATGAGTAATTAAGAATGGGAAAGACAATCCAGAACAACAAATAGTCTTTCAATATTTTTAAAAGAGAGTGAGGCTCACAATAAATTATTATTACTAAATATAATAGTACAATATTCACGGATGTTTCTTTAAAAATTCTAACATTGGAAAAAGAATAGATTCTGTACTTTAATATCTGTAAAAAACAACTAAATGACTTTCAAGTAAAAATTTAACAACAATAAACCAACAAAATAAAACACACCTCAAAACCTCTACCACTATTGCGTCTTTGTCTCTGGCGTGATCTTTCTGAGAGTTCCTTTAGCTTCTGGTGGTGTTCTCGCTTTTGAGCAGCCAATGATTTTTCAGGGGTTGCTCCTTCCATCTCCAACGAAGAACACTCGTCTTCGACCACCCTGCGTGGACGTTTAGCGCCTGCTTTCCTAACGAGGATGTCACTGCCATCGCTCTCATCACCGTCGTACATTACAGCAGACAGCCTCTTTCTTCTTCCTGGCTTGACGCATTCATCTTCCACATCCTCCTCTGTGACTTGTTTGGTGTGCTTGCTGGCATCCTCCTCCTCTTGACCTGGCTGAGTTTCATCATCTGCCAAGTCATCATGCTCACTTTTGATCATTTTTTCTTCCTCTGTTGAACTGTTGTCGGTGTTTCTAAGAGGCTTACTGCTGTTTCCCTCACTTTCAACTTTGATTAATTTAAGCTCTGTTTCCTTCTCT
The DNA here is from genome assembly GCF_950005125.1 of Chionomys nivalis. Classification (NCBI taxonomy): domain Eukaryota; kingdom Metazoa; phylum Chordata; class Mammalia; order Rodentia; family Cricetidae; genus Chionomys; species Chionomys nivalis. Next base: position 13,589,246 of record NC_080089.1, on the reverse strand, counting down.
GGTATTTCATTAATACCAGGCTTCTTGCTACTCCCAAGCTCTTCATCACTATCAATCCTTTCACCACTCTCAAGCTCTTCATCACTATCAATACTTTCACCACTCCCAAGCACTTCATCACTATCAAGTTCAAGTTCCTCATCACTATCAAGCTCGTCATCACTATAAAAAAGCTGTGAGATACTTCTTTTAGTCCGACGCCAATCAACTCGAGATTTTTGCTCAGGTACTTGGGTTTTAGAATTTCTCCTTGTTTCATGTCTTCTAACATGTACCATTTTCACTTAAGCTTCTACAAAATACAGGTATTAGGAACATAACAATGACAACCATATTATAGCAATGAAAACACAGCACACATCAATTTAACTTCATTAAATGGCTCACAAAGGCAAATCACATGAGATGTTTTAGCAAAAAAACCCCACAGAACAGTCAATGTACAAATAATTCATAAATAACTATTTTTAACACATATTGCTACATGTTGTGCTGAAAAAATACACAAGAAAATCATAGTCCTGTGTCCTTTTAGAAAATTGTATAAAACTTAATTAAACATGCAAACATAATTAAGAAAAACTCAAGGTGGTCAGTATTAAATAATAAATATAAATGTTATAGAAATGTCAATGTGCAGAAAGATTAGTATGGCAAGTAATTCACCAAAGACCATTATGAACAGAGTTGATTAGGCACAATTTTCAAGGACCTGCTTGATTTGTAAAGAAATAATGGAAAAGTAATTTCTGATAAGTAAATATAATATGGGCAAAACTCTGGCACCGATAAAGAACATGACACACTTAGTAAATAGGTGTTACTAAAAAGGGATAAATAGCTTCTGTCACGTAAAAAGGGAGACAAGAATAGAAAACAATGATGGAATTATAAAGACAGGGCTGCGAGATGGCTTATCAGGTAAACTGTTGTAATGAAAGCATTAGGATCTGGGCTGGGGTCTTCATCACCCACATTAAAAACTAGCTGGTTCGGTGCACAGCAAACCCAGCATTGGATGTCCGACAGGACAGAGACAAGTGAAACGCCGGGGTAGCTGCTTAGCCAGCTAGTTCACTCAAATGACAAGTTCTAGGTTTAGTGAGAAATCTTGTTTCAAATAACAGTGATAATAACAACAATAATAGTAATAATAATAATGAGAGAAATAATCAAAAACGGTATCTCTACATCCATCTTGATGTCCATATACACCTGCACTGTCAAGCAAACTCACATACATTGCATATATGTGTTCAACACACATACACTGAATTACAAAGATAATCCATCCGCAGGCAAAGAAGGACTTGATTTGGAATAGAAATAACATGAAATTTAAAGGCTCAGCCACGTTACATGAACAAAGTATTAATGTAGCAATTGATATAAAAAGAGATACAATACAATGCGGAGAGCGAGCCTATCTGCTGAGACTGTGGCCGCTACACTCCTTGGTGAAGTAGAGACGGGGTTATATTGCTCTCAAAAACTACAGAACAACTCAGCAAAACTCACTAAAAGTCCAATAATGTAGTCAAGTGAGAAGTCTGCAGGAAGAGCAGCTTTGTGGTAAAGCAGAGCATAGTACAGTGAAGAGAAATCACAGCTGTCCCTTTGTGATTTTATAAAGTATTTTCCACTAAATTTATCACAGGCATGTACTAAACTACTGACAGGAAAGCACACAGAAATTTAGTAACTCATATGTGCTTCTGTGGTTGCCAAGGAATAGAAGTAGAATCATAAGGTAACATGACGTCATAGTACATGTGTAAGAGCTTATGGAATCATAAGGTAACATGACGTCATAGTACATGTGTAAGAGCTTATGGAATCATAAGGTAACATGACGTCATAGTACATGTGTAAGAGCTTATGGAGATTATAATACTCTACATTAGCACACAATATTTCAGGTCTTTCTATATATAACAGTATTAAGGTATAAAACAAAAAATAGAACGTTAAAAATGAATCCAAGATTACAAAAATAATTACACTGCTTATGTTTTATATGCCAAACATGAGCTTCAAACACCCACTTTATTTGCCTCAGTTCGAAGAGATTGTTAGAAGCTTAGAGAAAATAAATATTTATAAGATAAGGATTAACTATCATTGAAAATATTAAAAAATATGTGACTAGCTATAAAGGTTGTATTAAAACTACAAATCCAAAATAATTTTAAGCAATGTTGTCAATACTGGACCATTCATAGTGTTCCAAAATTATTACTTGGAGGGGGAAAGAATATATTAAGTGTACTAATTCTGATATGACTATAAGGCAGTATGCCTTCCTATATGGTAACTTCTCATATAAAATCAGAACAACAGAAATTATTAGATTATACACCAAAACATGACCTGTGTAGATAGCATCGGCTGATTGTAACTTTTTGATAGTATATAATTAATTTAACAGTGATAGCATCAAATGCCAATTAGTAAATCAAATGGTTTATTTAAACTACAGTTGGTTATAATCTACATAAGTGTTACACTGAAGCCAACAAAGAGAAAAACAATAAAGATATATACTGAAAATTATCTTAAAAACCCTAGATTATTCTTCAAAGCATACCTTTTGCATACTCCACCACTTTACAGTATGTCCATCTAATTTCTCCCATAGTTTTGAGAAGATTTTTTTTATTAAACACTAGAATAACTAGGAAACTTATGTTTTGAAGTTATATAGTAAGGTATTTGTAAGCACATATAAATTTTCATAAGCCAACTTAGTATATGTGTATTACACAATCATAAGATTTTCTAGGAAACTGGTTTGAATTGGGAGAAATAATGAAGAACACGTCAATAAAAAGACAAACATGGTTTCAATAAGTACATGAAAGTAAAAATGGACAGTAAGAAGTGTCCAAGTGAACGATGACTTTACTTTAGTCCACACGGCAGGTCCACACATGCCAGATTGCTGCGGTAAAACTACAGCACTCTCAAAGGACATTTATCTTACAATGGGTGATTGCAGGACAACAGCAGAAATGATTAAGACCTCTAATTAAGACTATTAGTAAGACATGTGACTCTACATAATGAAGGTATAAAAGAAATCATCTATATTTAAAATTGATCAGTATCCCTTTCATCTTTATTTTTAAATCCTATCAATGATCTTCCAAAGAAGATACTATTATCATCATATACAAATATTAAAGCCAAGTACATAGAGTTTAAATGACTTACCAAAGATCACAGAGCTTGTCAGTGACAGAGCAGGGTTAGAAACCAGGTCTCCTGATACCCGTCCAGTGGTACACACTGACTGCTGGTAACATCATGTAAGTACATGTAGTAAGAATTAACATGTAGAAGTAATAGTTTATTTCTTAGTCATGCTAAATTTTAGTTTCAGAAAACAACCATCAACACGGTGAAAGCTAACAAACATGCTTTTCTAAGATTACCTAACTAAATTTAAGTGCCCATGGTTTAAGTCAGAAATTTTTGAAAATTATCCATTAAGTAAGGAAAAAGTATACAAGAGATGGAAGGCTGCAGACTTTCCTCCACATTTTATTGATGACATCAATCACAAAATTTATGGAGCTTTTGGTAAGGTCCAAAGCAAAAATTCCTACGGAAAAATGAAGACTTTGACCTTTTTGAAGGTATATTTTATTTAAATTAAGTTTCATTTGGCAAACTACACATTTGCCAGGGTTCCTGTCTTATTTCAAAATTGTCATTTCTATCAATAAGGTAAAAATAAACCTGCTATCAAAAAGGAGATTTTTGAATGTACTTAGCTCTTCTTTTTAAATTAAGGACAGCTTTACTAAATTATCTGGGAGGGAAGATCATCAGAGGGAACAGGTGAGTGACCCAGGGGAGTCAAATGAGAAAATGAAGCCAAGTTAATAGGTAAGACAGCTTCATGTCTAGAATTCACCTGCAACAGAACCCATGCAAATAGGTATAAATTTCGTTTATGCCGAATTAAAAACTTCAAATGAGAATTTTATCAATATATCTTACTTTCAGAAAAAGAGAAAAACAAAGACTCCACCAGAAAGCATCAAATAAGTGAATGAAGTCAATACTATCATGTGCTTCATGGTTGTCATGGAAGATGGAACATATTAACTGGGATGTCTGTCAAAGGATGTGTTCTTTCAAAGTAAGTTTACAGGTAAAAGAAGGTACTGTGTTGATGACACGTGAATGTCCCATCAGGAGAAATATTTTCTTTTAGAATTTGAGGTTAATTTATACTCAAGAACAATCTCACACCAAAGTCACCTACTTGCTCTACAATGTAGGCAGATGACAGTTACTTATGTCTATGCTACTTTTGGAAATCCTGCCAGAAGGGATTAATTTGTGAAATCTGTAGAATATTAACCCTCTTTTATGTTTTTTTTAAATATGGTGGTTTGAAGAGAAAATATTACAAGCTAAAGAAAGGTATTAACATTTATCAAAATGCCAGCACATGTTCTAGAGCAGTGGTGCCACTAGAAGAAATAAATGCAGTCTCTGCTCCCAAGGAGCTCACAATCTTATAAAATTACTAGGGACATGGAAATCAAACCAGTACAAGAAAAGATCTGAGGGCCGCATGCATGATTCTGCTAAGTTTCTGTCACATGGGTCTGAGTCAATCTATCATCGTCCTCCCATTGGCAGGAAATAGGGCAGCATAGCACAACAGGAAAAAGGAAATGATGAAGTAAAGCTTTAAGAGGCAAGCCAATGCCTTCCATTTGACATCACAGTTCAATACTTCCCAATCTCGTAGAGAGGGTCCTGCCAGCCTGGCATCCAGGATAACTAGATCACTCATTAGCATCTGTCACAGGGGCTGTGCCTCCCTAAATTCAGCAAGGATGAATGTCCGAGAGAAGAAAAAATCCTTTGAGGTGTGAACACCAGGGTCACAGTCATGATTACCAACCTGGCTTTCTGGCGGGACTAATTCCCCAGATACAGGAAGCAGGTGCGCAGGCCTCCAAAAACAGAGCGGTGGCTGCTGTCAGAAGACAGGAACCGCTGACCCAGCTTCACAAGACTGCCCGAGGGCTGTGCATCCAGAGAGGGGTCTGCAGAGACAGGGACCGGGAACAAGGTCTGTGCACTCAGACAGGGAGGGTGTGCTGAGGGGTGCGCTCCCAGGAGGAGCTGCGCACAGCCAGGTCCGGGGCTGAGGAAACACCCGTGGACGGCTGCGTTCTCACGCGCGCCCCTTCCCGCGTCCGTGACGCACAGCTAAGGGATGGCAGGTGCCCTCCGCGCCGCGCCGCTCCGCCTGGGCTCTGCGGGAGGCGACCGTGAGCAGAGCGGAGAATTCCCGCCAGGAGCCTGCAGGGAACCACCCGCTAGCGCTCACCTTTCAAAACGCCTCCGCCTCCACCTCCGCCTTCGCTTTCGCTTCTGTCCCCGCCCCGCCTCCGCCTTCGCTTCCGCGTCTGTCCCCGCCCAGCTGCCACCCCGCCCCCGCCCAGATTCCCTTGGCGCCACGGCCCCCACTTCCGGGAGGAGACGGAAGTCCCGCCTCCTGGCGGGGCAGGCGCGGGGCCGCAGCGCGCGAGCTGGGGCGCGGCTTCCGGGAGCGCGCGCGGAGGGAGGAGCGGCCGCGTCGCCTCAGTCGGGGAGCCGCTGCGGTGGGAGTGCGGGGTCGGGCGCCCGAGCGGCTGCGGGTGGAGGAGACGGAGGCCCGGCTGCCTGGGTGAGGGCAGCCCGCTCCTTCCGCCCTGCGCCGGCTCCGGGGCGTGGCAGGGTCAGCGGAGGGCCTGCATCCGGGGCCTGGGCGCCCCGGGCTGGAGCGGGAACTGCGGGACCTGCCGGCTTTGTTATCCGCGGGGAAGAGAGGCAGCCCCCGCCTTCCCCCTGGCCCGCAGATTTCCCGTCACCTGCCTTGCCCTTGCCAGCCCAGCCTCGCGTCGCTTCAGCGGCTGAAGCGACGGGGTCGAGTGCTCAAGACTCTTAAGTCTCAGTAAGGATTGCGGCAGTGTGAGCGGGTGCCAGACCTCGCCATGTCAGGGAAGCGGAAGCGCGTGGTGTTGACTATTAAAGATAAACTTGACATAATAAAGAAACTCGAAGATGGAGGCTCTTCCAAGCAGTTGGCGGTGATCTATGGAATTGGTGAAACAACAGTTAGGGACATAAGAAAGAATAAGGAAAAGATTATAACTTATGCAAGCAGCTCTGATTCCACAAGTCTTCTGGCTAAGAGAAAATCTATGAAGCCATCCATGTATGAGGAACTAGACAGAGCAATGTTAGAATGGTTCAATCAGCAGCGAGCGAAAGGGAATCCCGTATCTGGACCAATTTGTGCCAAACGGGCAGAGTTCTTTTTCTACGCTCTGGGAATGGATGGTGATTTTAACCCTTCTGCTGGTTGGTTAACCCGCTTCAAGCAGAGGCACAGCATTAGAGAGATTAATATTAGAAATGAAAGATTAAATGGAGAGGAGACTGCTGTGGAAGATTTTTGTAACAACTTTAGAGATTTTATCGAACGTGAGAATTTGCAGCCCGAGCAGATCTACAATGCAGATGAGACTGGACTCTTTTGGAAGTGCCTACCTTCCAGGACTGCAGTAGTTAAAGGTAAATGTGCTGTCCCTGGGCACAGCTCCTTGGAAGAAAGAGTCACTGTTCTGTGTTGCACCAACGCAACAGGCTTACACAAACTTAAACTTTGTGTTGTGGGCAAAGCAAAGAAACCTCGCTCCTTCAAGGCGACTGACACCTTAAACCTGCCTGTCTCTTACTTCAGCCAGAAAGGTGCGTGGATGGATCTCTCCATTTTCCGGCAATGGTTCGATAAGATTTTTGTGCCTCAGGTTCGAGAGTACTTAAGATCTAAAGGCTTGCAGGAAAAGGCCGTGCTCCTGCTGGATAATTCCCCAACACATCCAAACGAAAATGTCCTGAAGTCAGATGATGGCCAAATATTTGCAAAATATTTACCACCTAATGTAGCTTCATCGATTCAGCCCTTGGATCAGGGAGTCATAGCAACCATGAAAAGAAACTATCGAGCAGGTCTTCTCCAGAACAATCTGGAAGAAGGCAACGACCTGAAATCATTCTGGAAGAAACTGACTCTGTTGGATGCACTTTACGAAATAGCAATGGCATGGAACTTAGTAAAGCCGACTACCATTAGCAGAGCTTGGAAACAGATTCTTCCTGCCATAGAAGAAAAAGAGAGCTTGGACTTTGATGAAGAAGATATTTCTGAGGCTACTGTGGCCACCATTTTACAGCATACCAAAGGACTGGAAAATGTGACTCCTGAAAATATGGAAAAGTGGCTTGAGATTGACAGTACTGAGCCAGGTTATGAAGTGTTAACTGACAGTGAAATCATCAGACGAGCCCAGGGTCAGACAGATGAATCCAGTGAAAACGATGAGGAAGGGATTGAACTGATTCCAGAGAAACATATAAATCATGCAGATGCTCTCCAGTGGACTGAGAACTTACTAGATTATCTAGAACAACAAGGTGACATGATTCTACCTGACAGACTGGTAATACGTAAACTTAGAGCCACCATCAGAAATAAACAGAAGATGACAAACTCAAGTCAATAGCAGCATTTGAATTTTATCATTGTTGTAATAATTGTATTTGTGTGGCACTTTGAAATGTGGCTTAATTTTCTTCATGTCAAACAATCCTATAATATACATACAAAAATGTAACTGAAGTGGTTTGAGGATTGTGTCTTATTTGTAAAAACAACCACTTCTGTGTAGGTATAAATGGTATATTCATATTTGCTTCTGTAAGTCAGTGATCTAAGGGTGGCATTTCCTACAAGTTCTAGCTTTAAAAGATAGATAACAGTGAGCACTTTCCCTAATTCTTTTGCTTGAATTGAGGGCTGCAATAGAAATCTTTTCTTGTACTAACCATCTTAAGTGGTTATCTGGCTTTTGTATTTACATAGGTTGATAATTGCTAGATTTCAGGATGATATGTAATGATTTAAAAATGAAGTTCAATAATGATGGTGGAAATAATCTGAATTATAAAAATAACTTAGAGTCATATTTCTGTTTTTTTATGTTTTTGTTGATGGAAAAGATAATCCTGGAAATGAGTTATATGTAAGAAGTAATTGAGAGAAACTGGGAAGGTGGCTTATAAGAGAAATTTTCATCTCTTCATTTGGAGGAAACTAGGTGTTAAAATTTTGGGGAACTAGATTTATTTATACAAAGAAAAATTTTTTTATTTTGAGTTGGATGACAGTATAGAATTATTTATTTACCTAATTTTTCATAAGTGTTTTTAATTATTACATGTAATAATATGAACTACCATAAATATTTGGGAAACATCTGAAATCTGAAATTTAATTTTTTTTACTGAATATTTAGAAATATCTATAACTTGAAAATTTTGTCATAGTTGGCTGATTTTATTCAATATAAAAAATAAAGTTTTTATTTTAGATAAATCATGTGTTTGTATTCTATTTTTTGAAGAAAGCACAAATAACTAGGAAATGCTCAAGATAAGAATTCTTTTAACACATAAAGGAATTCTGTAGTTTGTTCTAAGAGTTTCGACAATTTTTTAAAAATTCTGTATATCCATGATTGATGTGGGATGTCCTTACTATATATGTGTTGCTTTTATTGATGAATAAAGCTGTTTGAGCCAATGGCTTAGCAGAGTAAAGCCAGGTGGGAAATCAGAACAGAGATAGAATAGGCAGAGTCAAGGGGATGCCATATAGCTGCCGAGGAAGGACACTTCGGAACATTAACAGTAAGCCATAGCCTCGTGGTGATGCACAGAGTAATAGAAATGGGTTAATTTAAGATGTAAGAGTTAGGTAGGACTACTCCTGGGCCATCGGCCAAACGGCATTGTAATTAATATAGTTTCTGTGTGATCATTTGGGTCTGGGTGGCCGGGAAACAAACAAGCAGTCTCCATCTACACATGATATTGGTTCTTTTTCTGGATTTACTTTATTTTTCTTCTTGTTTTGTTCTTTAAATGTGAAATGCAGCTGTCGTGATGCCACCTAGTGGTCAAGTCATGCCTACTGTTGAGCTGTTTGGTTTAAAATACTGTGTAAAAGATTCACTGTGTCCTTGAATCCTGTGATTATCTCTAGGCTGGGAAACTGCTCTTCTACGGTTAGCAGCTGTTTGCTGTCTGAAATTTACACACTGGTAAGTTAGCAGTTCTGTATTGGTCCAGAATGCTTAATTTTAAGTTACCTATTCTTGAATATTGTTCTAAGTTTTGAACTTTTATTGTTTAGTCCTCTGAATTATGAATTAGATGGAAATTGTTATGGTTGTCTCTTATGCCAGGTAAGCATTTAAGCTCAGGTGTTTGACTCCAAAGGCCTATATAGTTTTTATTACCTAATCAATTTAGACTAAACTCTTACTCTTTCCCAATCTTCAGTATTTATCATTTACAGCCTCTCCCTCACTTGCCACACATATGTGAGTTTTCTAACCTGTTTGTTCCCCATGCATTGGTGGTAACTATTGCCTTTCCTTTGTCCTTTTCATGAGTTTGTCTTCCTCTCTGTTTTGTACTGCTGTTAACCTTTTTATACAGTCATAGCGTTTGAAACTTGGATTGTCTGCTTTGGTTTCCAGGTCACAATGCTCAGTGAGAATCCTTTCTCACTCTAACCTAGTTAAAGCCAGTATTGGCAAAATGAGCAGTTTGTGTGCAGACTGAAGTTGAAAATCCTAATATCATCATGGAAGTTTTTGTAGGCCAGAGATACTGAAAATCAACTCTGTAGGAAGCACAGCTTCAAGCAGGCATTAGAGAAACCTGGCTTGTCACTGATGCCTGGTCACCTGGAATGCCAGAGAGGAAGTGCTCAAACATCCTGGTGAGTCTTTGCAGTTCTACCAGGAGCCAGCCTCCACCCGAATGCCCCAATTTCCTGAGCATTGTTTAGGACCTACTCCTGCAGTGAATAGAACACATTCTTATGAAAGAGGCCCCATGTACTTTGCATCCTCTATCAATATAATCTCAGATCCTTCTTGTAGGCCCAAGCCCTGACCTCTGTTTATCAGCCAAGTTAAAAGGCTTTGATTCATAGTTTGCCCATTTGATAGATGATTTTAGAAGTTGTTTGAGCACGATACCTGCTCCCAAAGTTAGGAGTTATTAGTTCCCATTCCTGTTCACATTGCTTCAGTCAAGATGCCATTTGACTGCCTGTTAAAGATCAGACACAAGCACTTTCTCTTGTCTCTTTCTGGTGACACATGTCGACTGAGCACTCTATAGAGTATGCAGCACAGAACTCACAGGTCTCAGGGCCAGAAACTCCAGGAGAATGGATTTATTTTGAGGGGTTGTGTGAGAAATGAGAGGGTTACTTTATTTGAGCTTTATGGGGAACAGGGAGAGTGGCAGTGAGAGAGATAAAATTCTTTGTGCATAAATCTAGTGAGTCAAAAAATCTATTGACTATGTGCACAAGCTGACAGGTCTTTGGGTTTAAGATAGTGTAATAGGGGCTGGAGAGATGACTTAGCAGTTAAGAGCACTGCTATTGTAGAGGACTCACATGGTGGCCCATGACTGCCTCCAACAACATTTGTAGGGGACCCAGAGGCGTGCACACAATGCACAGAAACTCAAGTAGGCACAAACACGTACACAAAAATAGCAAAAAGCTGTCCAAAATATGCATATAAAAGAGAAGAGGTTGTTATTTAAGAGACATAAAATCAGAGTGAAAAGACAACACATTTGAAAGGAAAATCTGGTTCTATGTGAATTCACACAAAACAACTGACATTGTTTACATAGTGTGACATTCACTGTGTAAAGAAAATCAAATTTTGCTTATTCATTACAGAATGGTTTTTATTCTGTACACTCTCTGCTTTGGGATACTGGTTTTTGTTCCTCCTGGCTGACTTTATCTCTCCATGTGACCCAGTCACTCCATCTTCAAAAGTTCAGATGTAGACCTTCAGCTGAGAAGTAGGAGTCTTGGTGATACCTGAATCCCAAGATCAAAACCTCACACTTTTAAGACCAACTATACTCCTAAGAGATGTCCTTCTGTTCTCCTTGTTAAAGGCAGGGTCAGTGTTCACAGTACATAGACTCACACAGCCACGTGCAATTAGAAGCTGGGAGAAGAGTGGGGGCTGGCACTTAGCTTCCTCACTCACTCCTACTGTGAGAATTATTTAAAAATTGCCATGGAGTGATTTTTTTTCCCTTTTGTCTCTTAGTACTGAGCCATTGATGTCTAAAGATCAAGCACCATGGGATCAGTGCTTTATGGAATATTATGTTAGTGAATATATAATTGCCAATTAACTATTGCATCTGCATGTAAGGTATATTCTAGGATATGTGTGGTGTATGACTGAGTATATGTATTCAGAAAACTGCAGCAGAGAGGAAGTGATGGGGAACAAAATCTTACATGTTGAAGGTGTATAAATGAAAGAGTAATTCTGGTATGAGAAACACGGTTATTCTGTTAGAAGGAAGAAATGAATAACTGAGTTATCCTTGATGTTTTCTGAGTCTCAGGTCTCATAGTATTTCCATGGACAGTTGCCTAATGTATAGGAGGCAAAAAATACTTAAAGAATGAAAAAAAAAAATCTTAGTGTAATCTTAGCCATGGGGATAAATTGGTTTGTTTAATTGAAAGTCCAAGCAAAGCCTTTCATTTTCTGTCAGATTTCCTTCCTCCTTTTCTCCGCTAGAGGATTATTTATGAGACCTATAAAAGATCCCAAGTATCTGGAACATTTTCTATTCCTCTTCTAATTTGTGGCTATTTGCTGGGTTCGTCTTTTTCCTTTCTTCAGGCATTTGCCAAACACGGGAAGGAACAACAAACGTTAATTTTCTGCCTCTTGTCAGTCACTTCCTTTACAGTAGAATATGTGTGTGTATGTGTGTGTGTGTATGCGTGTGTGTGTTCGCGTGTGTGGTGGGCCACACTCGTCTTTGCCTGTGCTTGTGGAAGCCCGGCTGGCCAATGAGGCCGTGGGATCCTTCTGCTCTAACTCCCAGCACTGGGGCTATAGGCATAGGCCACCATATTGGGCTTTTACATGGGTGCTGGGGATCTGAACTTGGCTCCTCATGCTTACCCACTGAGCCATTGCTCCAGCCCCTAGATAGACCTTCTTAACCTCAGTGGTAGTCTAGCTGTGGGAGGTGATGCTGTATGCTATAGAACTTCTAGCAGCGTTTCTGAGCCCTGCAGTGAGACCAAACAAATAGTGCTTCCAGCACTGCCAAGTGTCCCAAAGGGCTCACAATAGTCCTGTCTCAGAACTACTTTCCCTAGGCACATGGTCTAGTTTCCAAGTTTCCAAAAATGATATCTGTGATAAAAATCACTTCCCTCTTCCCACCATCTGATGGTTATTTCTGGAGTGTTCATTTTTTTCTAATTTTGTACTCACTAATAATAGGTTTTTCTCATGGTAGCACTGCTCTTCAAGATGCTAATTCCTTTATTTGGATTAATGAAGCAAGCATGTTAGAAGCTTACCACAGTTAGTTCATTTCTCTCTTGTAAGGTTTGGCCAGAGTGTGACTTTTAAGTGAAGCTTAATGCACATCAGGCTCCTCTGTATGAAGTGAGCACATGGTAAAAGAGACTATGAGAATACCTAGTAGCTTCTTTTTCCTCAGAATCGAGGATTGACTCTAGGATCTCACATAGACGAGGCAAGTCTCCAGGCCTCCCTCTAGTGCCTTCCTTGTCTCAGCAGCTGTCTATGTATATAGTATTGGTAGGAAACAGTGTGTGGGCTAGGAATGGCTTGGGCGAATGGGGCTGACTCCCCAGGCAGCCAGCGGCAGTGCGGGGACAGCTTCATATAATAGTAGGGAAAATAAACATTTTGGTGAGTAGCCCTTTCTGAAATCGAGAACAATTATTCTCATTGAAAACCCCATAGGTCTTTTAAGAATTATCCATATGAGTCCTCACAGAGTAACTATTTAATCTAGAATAATTTTATCTAGGATAACTAGGTTGTAGTTTTTTTGTTGGTGATGTTATTGTTTTGTTTGGTTTTAAATTCCCAGGTATCTTTATGTAGCATCTTTGAGAACCACCAGATAACTTGCAAGGTTATCAGAGTAGACAATACAGGAAAGAGGATAATGTGTTCCATTGCTGCAGCATTAAATCAGGAGTCTGTATAAAGTAGCAAGGAAGCTGTAGGAGTCAGCCATGATAATGAACAGATCACCCAAAGGAAGTTCTTTACTTCCAGCCATTATCACCTGCCAGAGTAGGACTCAGCCATCCATAAGTTTAATAGAGGCCTAAGTCTCAGTGGTTTACCCTAAAGCAATACCTGGCTGCAGGAAGGACCACAAGCTGAGATTACTCGAGCATAACCCAAGAACAGGCCATCCAAAGGAAATGCCCAATGTTCCAACTGCTGTTGTTAGGATCACCTGCCAGCACACACTCACTAGGACACCCCTAAACAAATGTCAGCCAATCAGGGGTTATGAACCTTAGAAATCCCTTACTCCCACCTTTACTACTATAAAAACCCAATACTAACTGAGCTTGGGGCTCTCAGTTTATTCCAATACATTGGACATGTGGAGAAACCGAGTTAGCAAGTTTGCATAAAATAAAAGCTCTTTGCTTTTACATACAGGATTCAATCTCCTTGTTGGTATTTAGGGGACTTCACGGATTTGGGCATAACAGAAGCTATGTATGTACTCTGACTTGTAGGTTTTACAGCCCCCACTTCCCTGAGGAAATGTCATGTTCTGTCTCCTACCCCTCCCCCAGCACTGGGGAATGACAGGAGTATGTTAGAACTCACAGATGAGATCTTAAAACTTCATCTCAAGCTGGGGAGAGTAGACAGTTTTCTTACAAATATGAATATCTAACTCTTTTCTGTTTAGAGCCTTGGTTTCTGGCTTGTGGTTTTGCAGTTTTCTCTTATGGCCTTGCAGATTCTTTGCTATGTTTATTTTAATTTTCCTGGTGCTGCAGATGAGCCCATGGTACTGCATGCTGTTTAGTGTTTCTTTTTTATTTCTTCAGTACTTTGTTTCAACTTTTAAATTCAAACCATGTCTAAAATATATGAAAATAATTAAATTTTGAATATTGACTTTTATCTTGCAGCTTAGTATCATCAATCAAGCACTACTTCTACTAGTTACTATTTTTTTTATCAATTCTTTGAAATTCCCTATGTAAACTGCCATGTCATTTGTGAACAAGGGAGATTGATTTCTTTGTCTTCAGTATGGGCTTGTAAATGCCTTTTTGTTATTGTTGTTAAGACAAATTTATTTTCTTTCACAGAATTAAAACAGAGAAGTACTGACACACACTAAAGCCAAAGTAACTGTAACTGGGATTTCGAACCTTACTTTGAGGACTATTTTACAGTAATAAAGACAGCTGTCCCTGCTAAAAGCAGTGTGAACATGCAGGCTTTAGTTGACTTTGAAGACCCCAGCAGCAGATAGATCATCATTTCAGTCCTTGCTTTTTACTACTAAAAGTAAAATTTAAAAAATATTTCGAAGCTGCTTACAATTAAGCTATTCAAATCATTTAAGAGACTTAAAATACTCAGTAATAATGGTCTTTAACACCTATGTATAGAAACTGTTCTTTTTTCCTTATTCAGTTTACTGATATGTATTTTCTGTTTCATCCTTCCTTTTTTTATTTATGCGTGTATGTGTGTGTGTGTGTGTGTGTGTGTCTGTGCATCTGTGTTCAGAAGACAAGTTGTGGAGTCTTTCTCTCCTACCTCTGTGTAGGTTCTGGGGATGGAACTGTTAGATTTTCATTGGGTCAGCTCACCATCCCATTATTCATTACTTAAAAAAATGACTTATTTTTATTTTATGTGCATTGATGTTTTGCCTGTATGTATGTCTGTGTGAGGGTGTCAGATCTTGGAGGTACAGACAAGTGTGAGCTGTCATGTAGGTACTGGGATTTGAACTTGGGTCATCTGATACATCAGTCAGTGCCCTCAATCTCTGAGTCATCTCTCCAGGCCTCTTCATTACTTTTAAAACAAAACATTTCCAATCCATTATTCTATAAATTTGAAAGTGGGATTAGTCAATATATTTTGTCAGCTAAGACTGTAAAATATGATCAATAGGTAGTCATAATTCTATAACAAAATTTACATAGTAAGACCTACTTTTTTATATTTATTTTTATTCTATGTGTATGATGGACGTTTTGCCTGTGTGTATATCTGCACACCATCAGTATACAGTGGCCACAGAGGCCAGAAGAGGACATCAGATCCTCTGGAGCTGCCATGTGCATTCTGGAAACCAAAATCTGGTCCTTCATAGAAACAGCCAGTGCTCTTAACCCTTGAACCATCTCTACAGTGCAGGAAAATCTTATTTTTGAGATATGATTTTACCATGAAGCCAAAGGCTGCCTTAAACTCACGATCGCCTTACCTTAGCCTCCTCACTGCCCAGCTACAAAATAACAATTGTGCTTTCCTGTAAACAGTAGTTTCTAACTCAGGGTTTGGGTAAAAAGAGTACTTTCTATTTGTGTGTGTGTGTGTGTGTGTATGTATGTATGTATGTATGATTCACTTTTTTTTTTTAATTTGGAGAGCAGGTCAACCATGAAGAGCTGCTCCCCTTTATTTTTAGATGGCCTAACCCAAGAGGTCATTTGAAGTTTCCTGTTTTCCTTCTTTCCCTCCTGGATTTCAGAACTGACTTTTTTTTAAAAAATTATTTTATTGAGTTATACATTTTTCTCTGCTCCTTTCCCTTCCTCTCCCCTCCCCTTCAACCTTCTCCCATGGTCCCCATGCTCCCAATTTACTCAGGAGATCTTGTCTTTTTAAATTTCCCATGTATAATAGATTCATTAATGTGTCTCTCAGGGTCCTCTTTGTTGTCTAGGTTCTCTAGGATTGTGAATAGTAGGCTGTTTTGTTTCTTTATTCTAGAAACCACTAATGAGTGAGTACATATGATATTTATCTTTTTGGGTATGGGATACCTCACTCAATATGATATTTTCTAGATCCATCTATTTGCCTGCAAAAATTTCAAAATGTCATTATTTTTTTCTGCTGTGTAGTACTCCATTGTATAAATATACCACATTTTCCTTATCCATTTTTCAGTTGAGGGGCATTTAGGTTGTTTCCAGGTTCTGGCTATGATAACCAATGCTGCTATGAACAGAGTTGAGTACATGTCCTTTGGCACGATTGAGCATACTTTGGATATATACCCAAAAGTGGTACTGCTGGATCTTGAGGAAAATTGTTTCCTAATTTTCTGAGAAATCACCACACTGATATTCATAAGGGTTGTACCAGCTTGCATTCTCACCAGCAATGCAGAAGTGTTCCCTCTTCCCAACAACCTCTTAATTGTTATCAGTGTTTTTGATCTTGACCATTCTTACAGGTGTAAGATAGGATCTCAGAGTTGTTTTGATTTGCATTTCTCTGATGGTAAGGATGTTGAACATTTCATTAAGTGTCTTTCAGTCATTTTAGATTCCTCTGTTGAGAGTTCTCTGTTTAGGTCTGTACTCCATATTTTTGAGAAACAGTTAATAAATGTGACCTCCTGAAACTGAAACGCTTCTGTGAAGCGAAGGGCACAGTTAACAAGACAAAACGGTAGCCTACAGAATGGGAAAAGATCTTCCCCAAACCCACATCAGACAGAGGACTGATCTTCAAAATATACAAAAAACTCAAGAAATTGGTCATCAAAAGAACAAGTAATCCAATAAAAAATGAAGTATAGACTTTGTATTCTTAAGTGACTATTTATTGAATAGGGAACTCCATCTACAGCAAAAACAAAACAGCCAGAAAAGCAGGAAAACCAGTGCATCCTCCAGACACAAAGAACCTAAACAAATCACAAAATTCCTCCCTCTTATCTAAGTAAACAATTAAAGAAAAAAAACTTACCTTTAGTGCTTATTATGGAGCAATGGGAAACATGTAACTTTTTATATCAAAGACTACCACATCTCTTTATCATGGCCTTTCTCATTCTTTTCCTTCCTTCCCTCCCTCTGACCCTCCGTTTTTCCTTCCTTCCTTCCTTCCTTCCTCCCTCCCTCCCTCCCTCCCTCCCTTCCTCCCTCCCTCCCTCCATTCCTTCCTTCCCTCCCTCCCTTTCTCCCTCCTTCCCTCTCTTCTTTCTTTCTTTCTTTCTTTCTTTCTTTCTTTCTTTCTTTCTTTCTTTCTTTCTTTCTTTCTTTCTTTCTTTCTTTTTCTTTCTTTCTTTCTGCAGGAGAAACAGAGACAGTTTATTTGAAATTATGCCATATTTATACAATGGAATTTTATTCAGTGAATAATAAAAATCATAAAATTTGCAGAAATGGGAAGTCAACTAAGATGACCCACATTCAAATACTCCATGTTCTCTCCTATGTGAAGGCCTTATACTTACGTAAAAAGTGAGAAGGGGAGTATGATGCAGGCTGTGAAATTAAAAAAGAGATTAAAGACTGGACAGCAGAGGGATATGTGACACAAACGTGGAGGTGGGGGAAGGTGTGGGATAAAATTATTGCAGAGGTATTGTGAGAGGAGAAGGGGTTGGAAATAAACAAAAACAAACTTGCTTTGAAGATGCATGCCTTAATAAAACCTAATACCATGTGTGCTAATTTAACATTTTGCAAACATAGAAAATAATGAAAATGAGAGTGATAGTGCACTTCCAAGTGGGAAGACCATGACTTGGAGGGAGAAAGCCATTTGCTGAGCTCATCTGGAGCTCAAGCACTAAAGGCTGGGGTTTTCATATAGCACAGGCTTTTGTACTCTGTTGGCTTTTTATGTGTACTCTGTTACATTTATATCAACTTCATACATTGCACGTATCATTTTCACCTAAGATATTCATTTCATATTCCAGAACATGTTGGATTCTATGAAGTGTATCTGCACCTGGGCCAGTGGTTTCAGTCAATCAAGGCCAAAATTTCCAATTCTTATTGGCAAATGCTGATTTTATAAAACATTCCTGACATTAAACTCTCACTTCCTCTTCTGCATCATGACTGATCCTTCAGTGATCTGTCTCCAGCTAACCTGTTATGATAATGCAAAGTACTGTGCCAAATAATGACACACAAAATCCTACCAATTAAGAGGGCACTCTTGGATAATAAAAATGTTTAGGAAGGTAAAACTTTGAGAAGGAGCTACCAAGAGACCATAGATTTAATATTCTCCTTTTGCAAATAAAAATGAAGAGCCTCAAAAATATATTGCAATCACATGAAACAGGCAAATTTCCTAAGAAGACAACAATCCCAGGTCACTGAATACTTACTTATCTGTAATAGATAAAATCATTACCTTCAGTTGCTATTCAAAGTAAGTAATGTAAAAGGCACCCACATGCCACAGATATAAAGATTAAAACACAGATCCCAAATGCTCCTGTAACATGGTTGCAGGAGATGTTTTTGTAGATAAGAGTGACCATGACTGGTCTATAAACTTTTAAAGCACTAAAGAAGGAAAGATGTGATCAGAAAAGCAAGTCCTCAAGGGAGAATATGGGAAGATTTCTGATAACATCAGATGAGTTTACAAGAAGGAATGAGAGTTATCATATGTGATGCCTAGAACATTCAGTATGGCTCCTGAGTATGAGGCTCAGTTCCGAGATCTGAGAGTGCAGGGTGAGAGGAGACACAATATTGAATAAGGACTTTATTAGTGCCTTACTAATTGGAAGAAAGTTTTCTTTTTAGTGAATGATGATGTCAAGTAAATACCAACTCATGGCATTCTCAGCCTAAACTGTAGGAAGCAACAGCAACAGAGGAATGTGCGTGGAAAGAAATTAGCTTGTTCTAGGGCCTGACAGTTTTCACTCCTACAAAGATCAGGCAGCATCATTAACTCTACTGCAAGAAGCAAAGTTTAGGGATTATCATGCTTCTGGGACATATGATATTGGGGAGATTTATATTAGGAAGGACCTGCTGTAGGAATTCCTTCAGCCAAGAGCCTTTAAGATACCCACTTGGGAGTGCCCTTTTATACTATAAATGCTGATGTAAAGTGCATGTTCACCCTCTCTTCCAGCTGCTGTATTTTGTTCCTGTTCCCCATTTGTGCAGAGGACTGTGATCTGTGAGTCCTTCCTATGGGGTGGATCTGTCTAAAAGACCCAAAAGGTCTGTTGCCCAGAAGGTCTTCCACCCCTGCCTGCCTTGATATCACCTAGCCTTGATATCACCTACTAAGCAGTTTTTTTTTTTTTTTTTTTTTTTTTGCAAAAGTCTGCCACAGCAGAGCTAAGCACAGCGACTTGGAAATTTCCTAGGCTCATGCACACACCCTCCCCACTGCCACTTTCCCTGCCACTTACATTCCCTGCAACTTATGCAGCTTCTGGTTTGTGCTCCCTGCTCGTGAGCTCTGGGTTCCTTGCCCCGTATAAGGAATTGCTTTAATTGCTTTTAATTTGTCAAGCAAAGCATATTTGTCAGTATTTAACCAGGCACCAACGTGTGAAACCAAAGCAGCAAAGGACTGTTCATGCAGCTGCCAGCACCGTGACACCTGCTGGTCAGAATTTACCAAAATCTCACAACAAAAGATAATTATTTGAATAATAAAGAAATCAAGAAACTTGAAAGTTATATAATGGGAAACAATATTACCATCCAGGATTTTAGTAATCCTTTTGCTTATATTATGGATGGTTTCCTGCAAGGTTTATATGGTTTTTCTGATACATCTGTTTATTGGATATTGGGACTTAGTTTTCTTTTTCATATTATATCCTTAAGAAAATGGATTGATAACAGAGCCAAGAATGAGGCACTTTCAGAAGTGATACAGTCTTTAGAGACTAATAATGAACAACCAGCTGACAGGATGAATACCATCGAAAATCAAAAGTTTGCTGAAAAAATTAATACTATTGAAAAGGATAACATTAATTTGATAGACAAAATTCAATCCATGTCAAAAGGTACTGAGAAATTATCTGAAATAAATAATACTATTGAATTTGACAATCAAAATCAAAATTAAAAAGTTATGAGAGGTCAGCAAATAGAGAATCTCTCCAGGAAGGCAATCTGCATGCTATTCAAATAATGTCCAAGGGTGAGATGTTATCTTTAAAGGAAAAACGTCATACCTTGGAATCACATGTGCAGAATGAGGACCAGAGGCTAGGTGCCTCAATGAAATCACTAGAAATATATACAAACCAAGAGATTCAGGCTTTACAAAAGACAGTAGTGAAAGGATTGGAAAAGATTGAGGAAATTATTGGATTTGATGAGCAGGGAAAGAAGGCAGAAGGACAGGATTCAACATCACTAATAGTTGTCAGAGATGACTTCCCCAGGGTTTTAGCTTCCTACCCTGTAATCAACTCCGAAAAAAAAAATCAAGTTCTAAATTCCCAATAGGATCTGAAGAGTATAGATGGATACCTATAGGTATGAATTATCTAAAAGAAATTAAACAAGCAGTAGTATCTTATGACCTTCATTCACCGTTTGTTAGGGAGATGGTAAAGACATGCGCTTCAAGCAATAAGGCTACCCCATACAATTGGCTTCAATTAGTTTCAGCAGTCCTAGAACATGGGCCACAACTATGTGGAAATGCTATTGGCAAGAAGAGGTAAAATTTTAGAATAACAGGGAAAAGCAAAAGGACTTGAGGCTTCACAAGATCAATTTCTTGGTGAGGGCATTTACACTGACACAGAGGATCAAGCTCTTTATGATGGACAAGTCTTGTCCTATGCCGTACAGCAGTCTTAAATGCTTGAGACAGGGTTCAAGAACTAGGAAAAAGAATTGAATCATATACCATGGTTAAACAGGGCCAGAGAGAACCCTTTTTATTTATTTATTTTTATTTATTTATTTATTTATTTTGGTTTTTTGAGACAGGGTTTCTCTGTAGCTACAGAGCCTGTCCTGGAACTAGCTCTTGTAGACCAGGCTGGCCTCGAACTCACAAAGATCTGCCTGTCTCTGCCTCCCGAGTGCTGGGATTAAAGGCGTGTGCCACCACTGCCCGGCGAGAGAACTCTTTTTAAAACTATTACAATATTACAAATATTAACCAGGGCTGTACAAATAGGAGTAACCGATCCAGAAGCTTAACGAGTATTTATTGAATCTCTGGCTTTTGAAAATGCTGACTCAGAGTATAAAGAGATACTTGGGAGTTCAATCTGTTCGCCCGCTGGCCCCAATCACCACCACTGCAACCATGATCACTGAGGCCGAGACCCAGCAGCCGCCCGCTGCCCTCGCTGCTGCCCTCAGTGCCTACACCAAGCCCGGCTCCACGGACAGCAGCGGGGAGTGGCGGCCCTGGCAGCCTCACATCAGCAACTCCCACTGGCGGGGACAAGAAAGTCATCACAAGGAAAGTTTTGGGAACAATAAAATGGTTCAATGTAAGGAACAGATATGGTTTCATCAATAGGAATGACACCAAGGAAGACGTATTTGTACACCAGACTGCCATAAAGAAGAATAACCCCAGGAAGTACCTTCGCAGTGGAGAGATTGTGGAGTTTGATGTTGTTGAGGAGAAAAGGATGCGGAGGCAGCAAATGTTACAGGCCCTGGTGGAGTTCCAGTTCAAGGCAGTAAATACGCAGCAGACCGTAACTATTATAGATGCTACCCATGTCGTAGGGGTCCTCCACATAATTACCAGCATAATTACCAGAATAGTGAGAGTGGGGAAAAGAATGAGTGATTGGAAAGAGCTCCTGAAGGCCAAGCCCAACAATGCCGGCCCTATCGCAGGCGAAGGTTCCCACCTTACTATTTGCGGAGACCCTATGGGCGTTGACCTCAGTATTCCAACCCTCCTGTGCAAGGAGAAGTGATGGAGGGTGCTGACAACCAGGGTGCAGGAGAGCAAGGTAGACCAGTGAGACAGAATATGTATCGGGGTTACAGACCAGGATTTCTCAGGGGCCCTCCTCACCAAAGACAGCCTAGAGAGGATGGCAATGAAGAGGACAAAGAAAATCAAGGAGATGAGACCCAAGGTCAGCAGCCACCTCAATGTCGGTATCGCCACAACTTCAATTACCGACACAGACGCCCAGAGAACCCTAAACCACAAGATGGCAAAGAGACAAAATCAGCCGATCCAACAGCTGAGAATTTGTCTGCTCCCAAGGCTGAGCAGGGTGGGGCTGAGTAAATGCCGGCTTACCATCTCTACCATCATCTGGTTTGGTCATCTAACAAGAAGAAACAAATATGAAATTCCAGCAATAAGAAATGAACTAAGATTGGAGCTGAAGACCTTAAGTGCTTGCTTTTTGCCCATTGACCAGATACGCCAGAACTATCTGCATTATCTATGCAGCATGGGGTTTTTTATTATTTTTACCTAAAGATGTCTCTTTTTGGTAATGACAAATGCGTTTTTTTTTTTTTTTTTTTTTTTTTTTTTTTTTTTGTCTGTTTCTTCTCAATACACCTTTAATGGTTTCTAAATTGTTTCAGATCTGGTCAAGTTAAGATTTTTAAGAACTCCATTTTTAATTTGTAATAAAAAGTTTACAACTTATTTTTTTTCAAAAAAAAGTCAACAAACTGCAAGCACCTGTTTATAAAGGTATTAAATAATAATAATAATAATAAAGATACTTGGGCCTTTAAAGGTTAGATCAGCATCAATGAGCGAATGGATCATGCATATAATGAATGTGAGACATTTGACTGTAATACTGAGGCTTGGGTAGAAGAAGCAATTTCCAAAGGTATGAGGAGACATCACAATGCCAAATGTTTTAATTGTGGTAGAATAGGACATCTGAGAAGGGATTGTAGACAAGGAATTTCTAGAAATAATGTCTCCTCTAGGAATGGCAAAATTAGAAGTTCTCAATCTTCTGGATTATGTAGATGTGACAAAAAGTCAACATTTGACCAATGAATGTTCAGCAACAAAAGACAAACAAGGCAACTTGATACCATCAGGAAACTCCTTGGAGGGCCTCTTGCAGGCTCCCAAATCAAACATAGTTCAGCCATTCCCGATGACTGTGGAGAACATGTTTCACTAGGAAAATTAAAAATTCATTGCCTGTTGTAAAAAAAAAAACCAACAACAACTATACTGTTCTGGATGATGGAATAAACATGGAAGATGAATCTGAAATTCCAGTAGAAAATAGGAAGCATATATTCTGGCAAACTTTTATAAATGGTCAAAGATCAAACTAGAGATGGGTACAGATGGGAGTATCATTACTCCAGAATCTTGGCATCCAGATTGGCCTCTTCAAGGGGCAGATATTCAATTCCTAGGAATTGTAACTCTATCGCAAGTAAAACAAAGCACGAGGTGGTTTGAATGCAGAGGGCCAGAAGGACAGAGAAGAAGGCTGAGGCCATATGTAGCTTATATTGCAGTGAATTTATGGAGTTGACCTATTGCAGCAATGGAATACCAAAGTTAACATTCCTATAGTCCCCAAAGCTAATGTTTCTGGGAAGGATATTATTATAAACAAAGGTCACCAGCCATTCAGGTGGTGCAAGAACACAAAGAAGCTAGTAGACCTTCAGAGGTACTAACGGCCATGCCTTTAAAATGGTTAACTGAGAAACCTGTATGGGTTAAATAATGGCCTTTAACAGAAGATAAGCTGGAGGCTTTAGAACAGCTGGTACAGGAGCAAGTAGATGCTCACGATATTGAAGAATCAACCAGTCCTTGGAATTTTCTTTTATTTGTTGTCAAAAAGAAATCTGAAAAATGGAGAATGGTGACAGATCTAAGATCTGCCAACAAGGTAATTTAACCTATGGACCCTCTATAACCTGGAATTCCTTTGCCTTCCCTATTGCCTAAATGATGGACTCTTGTCATTATTAATTTAAAAGATTGTTTCTTCACTATATCTTTACAAGAAAAGGACAGAGAAAAAATTGCCTTCACAGTGCCTACTTATAAAAATTCTCAGCTTACTAGGAGATATCAATGGACCATTCTCCCACAGGGAATGCTCAATAGCCCTACTCTGTGCCAAACTTTGTAAGTCAGTCATTAGAAATGACATGTAAACAATTTCCTAAATCTCTAATTTACCATTACATGGATGACATTTTGCTATCTTATTCAAATGTGGATACTTTATAAAGGATGTTTGAAGAAGTAAAGAAAATTTGCATAAATGAGATTGCAAATTGCTCCTGAAAAAAATACAAAGAGGTTATTCTGTTTGTTTGTTTTTTTTTTTTTTTTTTTTTTTTTTTTTTTTTTTTTTTTTTTTTTTTTTTTTGGTTTTTCGGGACAGGGTTTCTCTGTGGTTTTGGAGCCTGTCCTGGAACTAGCTCTTGTAGACCAGGCTGGTCTCGAACTCACAGAGATCCACCTGCCTCTGCCTCCCGAGTGCTGGGATTAAAGGCGTGCGCCACCACCGCCCAGCAAAGAGGTTATTCTGTCAATTACCTAGATTATAAAATAGGTTTGCAAAAAACTAGAATGCAAAAGTCACAAATTAGGAAAGACCAGTTGTGAACTCTTAGTGACTTTCAGATTGTTAAGAGATATTTTCAGTCTATGACTGGCTGTTAGAATAATGCCTGATCTAATAATTGATTTTAAAAAAATTTTTAGATGGTAACAAAGACTTAAATAATTCCAGGGAAATAACAGCTGAAGCTGAATAAGAATTGATTGTCATTGAAGAGAAATTACAGGAGGCACATTTCATTCTAGACATATTGCCTTCCAGAATTTCCTCTACAGAAATTTTAATGAAAAGGAGAAGATATTATCTTAGAATATTTTTACCACATAAACCAAGTAAAAAAATAAAAAAAAACTTCCATGCAAAAGCCTCTGAATTAATTATTAAAGGAAAACTGAAACTTCATTAACAAGCAGGAATAGACCCAGCAGAGATTATAGTGCCTTTAACTACTGATGAAAGTAAAAAAAAAATATGGGAAGACATTGAACCCTGGAAAAGAGTTTCTGCCAATTTTTAAGGTGAGATTAATAGGAATTATCCCCAAAGTGGTAGAATTAACTTTATATAGAGAACCACTTGGATCCTTCCCCACATTGTACATGACACACCAATGACTGGAGCCCATACATTGTATACTGATGCAAATAAATCAGGAAAGGCAGGTTGCAAATTAGAGGATTTAAGTAAGGTGGAACAAAGCCCATATAATTCTGTCCAAAAGTCAGAATTATATACTATTCTCATAGTACTAAGGAATTTTAAAGAACCTGTCAATATAGTTACTGATTTGCAATATGCAGAAAGAGTTGTCTTGCATATTGAAACCATTGAATTTATACCAGATGGTACAGAATTGACTTCATTATTCATTCAGGTTCAAGATATAGTCAAGAATAGGCTTTGTCCCATATACATAACACACATCAGATCCCATACAGGTATTCCAGGTCCTCTAGCACAAGATAATCCAGAAATTGACGAATTATTGATTGGAAGTGTGCTGAAAGCCTAAGAATTTCATAAGAAACATCATGTCAATAGCAAAGGTTTAAAGAAGAGCTTTCTATTACATGGCAAAAGCTAAGGAGATTATAAAGTGATATATTTGCTCTTTCTATAACCAAACACTGCTACCTCAGGGACTAACTCAAAGGGTACTCAAAGGATAAACTCTGGCAGATGGATGTGTTCCAATTTGCAGATTTTAGAAAATTTAGATATGTACACCACACCATTGACACTTATTCAGGTTTTCAGTGGGCAACTGCCTTGAGCTCAGAAACAGCTAATTCAATAATCAAGCATTTATTAGAAGTATGGCCATCATGGGTATACCTGCACAAATAAAGACAGAGAAAGATCCAATGTACGTCTTTAAGAAAATGAAACCATTTTTTTTGCTTATTATAATATAAAGCATTTTACAGGTCTACTAAACAACCCTACAGGTCAGTCAGTTATAGAAAGATCAAATTGAGCTATAAAGGATTTGTTAAACAAACATAAAAGGATGAATAATACCCCAGAAATAGATTGCATAATGCTTTATTAACCTTGATTTTTTTAATGCTAATGAGAAAGAAACAACTGTGGAAGGGTGCTTAAAAGAAATCCCACACTATCTCAGAATTGAGAAATCGGTAGTTATTTATTTAGGGTAAACTCACAAATCACAATCCTCTGCTTGAACAGAGATTAGGAACCAAAATCCGCAACCGGAACAGAGAGGCTGAAAAAGAGGCTGGGCACATGCTCTACATCAGGATATATTGTATAAGAGGCAATGCCCCAGTGGGTGGGTAACCACTAGCTGTAAGACTTCCTACAGCATCTCCCCCTTTTATTGAAACAATAGAGTTCTAAGCCTAATACAAAATTATATACAATAAGAACAAATATATTCAATAATTATCCTATCCTACTTAGTTTAAATCTTACATAATAAAAACTTGGCTAAATCATGAGAGGAAAGTAACTACAACTATCTAGTCTTCAACCCCATTGAAGATCTGAGAAGGGAAATAATATTACTTGAGTAAACAGGAGGTGCAATTAAGCAACTTTCAAAAATGTGCAACAAATGACAGAGACAACTGACTACCTGGGCAATCACCCAAAGTCTCATTTGCAACATTGAAGCAACCAACTTTGACTAAGGCCTAGAAAAACCGATGTACCATTATTGTATCTTATCAGTGGTTGAGGCATGGACATTTCTTTGCCCAAAGGCCAGTTTTCCCAAAAAGAAAACAAGCTCCAAGTGGAGTGTCTTCAGTGCTCAACATTCTCTTGGGACTAGATCAGTGCTGCCAGGAGCAATTGTGTCTCACTTCAACAGAACCCTAAGTTATTTAAATGCCATATTCTATAGTTCTTTGAAGTGGTTGAAGATTACGTATCTATACAGAATATAATCTCTATGTATCTAAAGAACCTGATTAGTCTAACTATAAGTATGACAGACATAGATGACTATTGATCTATAATCTTTAATACCTATATAACTTAAAGGCTAAGACTTCATATTAGAATATTATACAATAAACAATTGTACAACATATGAGAACAATGACCTCAAACTGTAAACAATGTATAAGTATCTTGACCAGAGGTAGAAATGGGCAGGGTTGGAAGACTGTCTGGGCGGTGGACCGGCTAGGCCATTAGGCCATCTACCCAGTCCATGTGGGTGCCAAATATGGAAGAACACTTAAAAGAAATCCCACACTAGCTCAGAATTAAGAAATAAATAGTTATTTATTTATGGGTAGACTCACAAATCAGAATCCTCTGCTTGAACAGAGACCAGAAACCAAAATCTGCAACTGGAACAGAAAGGCCAGAAAAGAGGCCGGACACATGCTCTACATCAGGATATATAGTATAAGAGGCAATGCCCCACTGGACAGGTAACCACTAGCTGTAAGAATTCCTATAGCAACAACAGCAGCAGAGAGATATTGGATAATAGAAAAAACTTCTGAATTAAATCACCCAGTGCATTTCAAGGATGTGTTGACCTCACAATGGAAGCCAGAATGTGTGCTACATTGGAGAAAGGGTTTCGCTCTTATTTCCACAGGAGAAGAAAAGCTATGGATACCATAAAAATTAATAAAGATTCAGTTTGAATGAGAGAAACCTTTTGAGAAAAAGAAATGATGGATCATCCACAGAGATGATAACCATACAAGTGGTATAGAAACCTCATAAGGGTTGGGACAGGGTTCTGTTCTTGTCATTGCAGGAAAATGCTTATCTTTAAAAAGTCAAGAGACCCTGGACATCTAGATGCCTAAAAAGGAAAAGATAATTATCCCTATAGGATCACCGAGCCTAGAAAATTATGACTTATGAGGACAGGTCATCTGAGGGTAAAAATCACTGAACACACACACACACACACACACACACACACACACACACACATGCTGCCCACTAGAATAATAGTTATGACTCATTTAAAAATCAATGCTAGCATTGGAGTTGGATGATGGCTCTATCCTTCTCTAAATCCAAGCATGTTGTTAAAAGAAAATTCAGAGTTTCTGTCTCATGTCAACAGCCATCTGGTAAGGAACAGAAAGAAGAAAGAATTTAGAAAAAATTTTTACTTTTTTCCACACCTATTTTTGTCTCTATTGTATCTTTCATTGAACATATGTTTATATAAATAATGTTTAAGTTTTCCTACAATGAAAAATGAATTTTCTTGCAGATATTTTGAAGTTTCCAGGAAGAAGATGGGGTCCCACAGCAATGACTCTACCTGGTTGATATGATGTCACAATGCTGATAGTGTTACTATAAGACTGGTTTAAGGTACCAGCTGCTCAAGATGGTTTCAACTTGATTAGCTGAAATGGTGTACCTTTTTACAACATTCTGGCCAGAACTCCAAATAGGAACCTCAGAAAAGCCCTACTGAATACTCAGAGACTATTTGCAATTATACCAGACAGTAATCTTGAAACTCAACCTTCATTTTACTTTCACAGGATCCCATAAAAAGAACATCCCCATGACAGTTGAAAGTAGTTCTTGAAGACGAGGTCTTTCTCCCACAAAGTCTGTCCTCAGGGTTAGGGACATCAGTTAGGGGTTGATTATAATTGGTATACAGTTTTGGGTTGGGGTGGAAATTGTGTAGGCTCAGGGATCTCTTTGAAAAATGAAGAGGGAAATTGGATGGGATAATAGGTAGATTAGTGTAAGCTTACTCAGACTAATAATAATGGTGAGTAATAGAGTAAAAACTTGTGTGCTATTATTTACAGGCAATTTATATTGATATAGATTCTTGAATATTGATACAAATTAAAATTATATTGACTATGCTCCTATTTCTGTCTACAATATTTGTAGACCTAGGCAAAGTTATTTTTCATATTGTATGCAAGCATGCTTCTACCTCTGCTTAAGACATTTTGTATATTTATACAATTTTAGGATATATTTACAATATTGCACTATATACTTCTATGTCTGAAAAAGATACTTATATATTGTTTACATTTTGAGGTCATTGTCCTCATTTGCTACACAGTTGTTTAAAGATTATTTGATATTCTAATATAAAGTCTTAGTGTTTAAGCTATATAGGTATTAAGAATTATAGGTTTATAATCATCAGTGTTTGTCATAGTTAGACTAATCAGATTCTTTAGATACCTAGAGATTGTATCTGCATAGATAACAAATCTTCAACCACTTCAAAAAACTGTAGAATATGGCATTTAAATAACTTAGGGTCCTGTTGACAAGAGACTATTGTTCCTGTCTATTCCTGAAAGAATGTTGAGCACTGAAGACACTCCACTTGGAGCTTGTTTTCTTCTTGGCAAAACTGGCATTTGGGCAAGGCACTGCCCATGCATTAACTACTGACAAAATGGTTACAAAATTGTGACAAAGTGTCTAGACAGACAAACAAGATACAAGAAAAAAGATTGTCAAACTTTGCCAAAACAGGTTAAGACAGTTTTGAAAATTGTCTTGCCTCTGAAAATAGTCTGTTAGTTACTCTAGGCATTAGCCAAAATTGTTTGTTTTAACATTACAAATGAGACTTTGGGTGGTTGCCCAAGTAGACAATTGTCTCTGGCATTTATTGCACATTTTGGAAGTTGCATGATTGTACTTCCTGTTTATTCAAGTAATATTATTTTCCTTCTCAGGTCTTTGATGGGGTTGAAGACTAGATAGTTGTAGTTACTTTCCTCTCATGATTTGGCCAAGTTATTTCTAATATAAGACTTAAACTCCTTAGGATAAGATAATTATTGAAACATTTATCATATGTTTCTAGCTTGATATTGTTTATGCTGTTGTAATTCTAAGTTTTATACTTGATATTTGTTCTTATTGTATATAGTTTTGTATTAGGGCTTAGAACTCTCTTACTTAAACAAAAGGGGGAGGTGCTATAAGAATTCCTTCAGCCAGTAGTCTTTAAAATACTAGCCCACTTGGGTGTGGCATCTTATACTATAAATGCCCATGTAAAGCATGCTTGTTCTCTTCCAGCTGCTGAATTCAGTTCCTGTTCCCCATTCATGCAGAGGACTGTGATCTGTGAGTCTACCCCTAAATAAATGACTATTATACTCAATTATGAGCTAGTGTGGGATTTCTTTTTAG
This sequence comes from Chionomys nivalis, assembly GCF_950005125.1. Taxonomy (NCBI): domain Eukaryota; kingdom Metazoa; phylum Chordata; class Mammalia; order Rodentia; family Cricetidae; genus Chionomys; species Chionomys nivalis. Next base: position 13,559,111 of record NC_080089.1, on the reverse strand, counting down.
CTTCTATCTTCAGGGACCAAGTGTTAATTTTACTTGTGTATTTGGAAGGGATGAAAACATGCAGAGAGAACACTTTTCATGAAGCTCTAAACCCTTTCAATAGGAAGATCTGATCAGTAACCAAGCACCAACTTGGAATCAATCAGATTCATACATCTAGTTGCAGGGGGCAACACTGCAGAAGACGAGTTCTCTTACCCATAGATACCAGGTCTTACCTAACACTACAGAATGTCTATACATGATAAAACCCAATGACTTATAGAGAAGAATAATGCACTATAGCTAGAAGTATTTTCTTTCCGGTTGGTTCCCCTGGACAAGGTGGGTTCTCTCTGCCTACCTGTTCCCAAATAACCATTCAGAAGTTTAATATCAGCTAGAATTGACTGGTCAATGGCTTACTCTTTCTATAAATTAGCCCATTTCTATAGTTTATATTTTACCATGAGGCTCGTGGCTTATTACCTCACATCTTGCTTCTTGGGTGGCTACATGGTATCTTCATGACTGCCTACTTTCTCTCTGTATCTTTGTTTGGACTTCCTGTCTATCTTTACTCTGCTAAGTCATTGGCTGAATCAGCTTTATTCATCAACCAATAAAAACAACACATATACAGAAGGGTACCTCTCATCAGCACACTGTGGTGGTTTGAAAGAAAATGGCCCCTAAAGGGAGTGGCACTATTAGGAGGTGTGGTCTTGTTGGAGGAAGTGTGTCACTGTGCCCTCACAGTGGCTTTGAGGTCTCTTTTGCTCAAACTTCCCTCAGTGTGACTTTCAGTTGATTTCCTGTTGCCTGCAATTTGTAGCATTCTCAGCTCCAGTAGGACATTTACCTGCATGCCACCATGCTCCCTGTCATGATGATAATGGACTGAACCTCCGAAACTGTAAGTAAGCCCCCTGAATTAAATGCTTTCTTTATAAGAATTGCGATGGTCTGGTGTCCCTTAACAGCAGTAGAAACCCTAGCAAAGACAACATGCATTACCAAGAGCTAAATAAATAGTGACTCACACTCAGCCTGTGGAGTTCAACATAGCTCCATGGAGGAAATGATTGAAAAAAGTAATGGGATATTTTCATAGTTTGGCAGGTATTGTTAATGTTTGTAAGATCCTCTTGGATGCTGAATTCCAAAATGAACTTGCTTGGAGAAGGCAGTGGTAAGTCTCTAGAGGTCATTCATACCTCTATGAAAGGTGAGATTTGGGTCTATCATGGTTTTTCAATACAAAAACATAGGACAAGAAAGAAGAGAACAGAAAGGATAGAAATATCAGTGTCTCTACTAGAAAGCTCAGGCAGACTTGCTGGTTCCTGAGGTTGCATCTGTGAGGGAGACAAAGTTTTGTGGGAGAGACAGTTATTTGGCCACTGAGAATCCCCAGCCAGAAGGCCTGCAGTTAAATGCTGAGAGCACCCCCTTCCCTCACTATAAGCAAGAGAAACTTGGATAGACTGCAAAAACTCACTGAAGCTTAAATATGGACAGCCTTGTTGCAATGTTATCTTACAGACAGTTTTGAGCTGAACTTTATTTGGAAGCATGAATGATCCTGAATTTTTAATTTTTGACAAAGATCCTAAGCCAGAACAATTGAGACCCAAGCAGAGCAAAGGAACTGCTTCCAAGCATGGTAAATGGCATATGATTGCCACCTTGTGGTAGATTAGAACATTGATAGTATTAAAATTTAAGGTCCTTCTGGGTAAAAATGTAATGATTGTGGGAACAAGAGAGTGCAGTCCAATAGGAAATTGGACCCACAATTTCTCAGCCTATTTTGTTTAAAATGAATACTGAAATGCTTGTGTGGGAGGTGCACTAGAAAGAAACCCAAGTTATTGCTTAGCAGCTGGCTGTTGGGCTCTGACAGCAGGCCTTAGTGGAGAACTCAGAGGTGAATGACATCTGCAGCTGTTTTTCATTCTGTAAATGAGACCCCCTTGTCACTTCCTTGCACTTCTCCATACAATTAAAGCATCTGACTTTGATAACCCCTTTGCTCTGGGTTATTTCTGACTGTCTAGGCTAGGGATAAGAGCTCTAAAAAGAACACTTTCTTAAGAATGCAAATGTTCCCTTGTTCCCTATTTCACAGAACTTTAAGCTGTTGGTTTGGTCCTTTACTATATGACGTTTTGTTTTGTAATTGGCCTGGGCCTTGTCCCTATGTTTCCCAGTTGAGTAAGTAAGAACAAGCCTTCCAGTCAGTCCCTCAGCACCAAATGGCTGAAGTGCAGTAGAAGGTGTTTGCAGAAACCGTATTCAAACTAAGACAGTGCTCGAGTGACTTCGAAATAATATATTCATTTAATATATGCATCTACTTAATGTATGCATGCACAGGTAAGCAATAAAACCATCCAGAGACAGTGAGGAGGGATGGACGAAGTGAGGGCAGCAGTCTGGAGGGATGTGCTCAGCATGCAGCACACACCTGCATGAAGCTGCATGGAGGATCGGAAAGCAAAGGCAGAAAGAGGAGACTGGCCTGACATCTTACAGCAAAGAGCAGACTACAGCACCAGGCAGCTAAGGTCATGTGACTGCAGTCACGGAACAATGGCGCTCTGGCATCCCCACTGCTGCCCTGTTTCCATGGCCCCTGGAAGGAAGCCCATGCCAGGAGATTCTCTGTTCAGTGTGTTTTTCTGCTTCCTTTGTCTCCTTGCCCGGCAAAGCTGAAGTTCTTGCCCAGAAACAGGAGGTGCAGTGGCCATAAAAATAGGAGGTTCTGCTTCATTGGAGAGCTCATTGTAAACCGTGTTCACAGATGCTGGAAGGCTCCCACAGCTGCAGTGATGTTTCTAGTAGCTGAAGCTACTCAGACCTAGTGATTTTCTCGAAAGATAGGCAGCTTTTGTCTTCTTAAACATGAAAAGATAGCCCACCCATTTTTTAAAAAAGACTGCCACTAACCCAGCCACAAAATATGTGACCTACAGTCTGTCCTTTCTATGAAATATGCTAAGACAATGGGGGCACAAAGCTCATGAGAGTAGCCAATCGATGTCTGTTTTAACTTAAGGCCCACTCCACGAGAGGGATCCTATATCCAACATTGTATGAGTGACCAAGAACTAGAGACGAGTTAGCCCAGAGACCTAGAGTAAAACCAAATACTAGAGATCTAAAACAAAACAAAAGGTAACAATACAATGGCTTCTCATGACATTTTGCACATTCATCATCAGAGAAGCCTCATTCTGTAGCAGATGGGAGCAAGTGTAAAGACCCATGGCCAGACGTTTTACACACACACACACACACACACACACACACACACCTTGAAGCACAGCTCTAAACAGGATGTTCCCATCAAAGCCCTCTCCTCAGTGCTCAGGGAACCCAGAGGAAGAGACAGCACAAAGAGTGTTAGAGCTGGAGGATACCTGGTGAATAAGATCCTCTAAATTAACTGAGCAAAGTTCATACAAATTCAGAAAGACTGAAGCATGAGGCCTTCATGGTCCTCTGGTATGTTACAGCTTTCACTTGAAGTTTCTATGGAACTTCTGAGAGTGTAAAGGAGTAGGTCTCTGATTCTTGTGGCTTCTTTTGGGGCTCTCTTTCCTTCTGTTGTTTTGCCTTGTCTAACTTCGGTGGGTTTTGCTCTGTCTTACTATATTTTATTTTGTTATGTCTTGCTGTTATCTCTTAGAAGCCTGTTCTTTTCTAGTGAGAGACAAAAAGGAAGAGGATCCAGATGGGAGGGAGGTGGGAGGAGCCGGGAGGAGTAGAGGGAAGGAAAACTGTAATTAGGATATATTGTATAAAAAAATAATGTTTTTTTTTTGTTTGTTTGTTTTTCGAGACAGGGTTTCTCTGTGGCTTTGGAGACTGTCCTGGAACTAGCTCTGTAGACCAGGCTGGTCTTGAACTCACAGAGATCCGCCTGCCTCTGCCTCCCGAGTGCTGGGATTAAAGGCGTGCGCCACCATCACCCGGCTTTTTGAAAATAATGTTTTTAATAGAAGGGGAAAATATTACATTAAAAAGAGAACCTATCCAAAATCCAAAACCAAACCAAATCCCCTAAGCCAAGAAAACTAAACCAAACCAAACCAGACCAAACCAAGAAAACAAATACAAATATGCTTGTAATAAACTCTTAGAGAATTGAACAGTAATGACTTATAATTAAAATGCTGGTGTGTATATGATAGGGCAGAAATTGACCTCAGTTATGATGAAGAGAATTAACCAGCTGGTTGTGGTTATACACACTGATAATCCTAGCACTTGAGAGTCTGAGGCAGGAGGATTGTAAATTTAATGCTACCTAGTGACTGTGTCCCTTTGAAGAAATGGAGTTAATCAAACCCTGTGCGGATTTTGAGAAAGACCAGGAAGAACTGGGATTTCACTTGTGTTTCTTCTACAGAAAGTCGAACCTACCTGGACTACACACTAGTGTGTGTGGGACACTAGTGCATTTGCAGGCTGCTCACAAAGAATTCCAGACACATTGGGAAGTACTGCCTGGAAGTCAGGCAAAAGTGTGCAAGGGCATCTGCAGCTCTAGGTGATCACATGACCGCTGGCAGCCTGGCTGTGAGCAGGGTCTATAGTTAAGGCAGATTGCAGTTTAGACTTAAGAAAGTCCCAAAATGGGACTGTAAGATGGTATGAGAGCCACCAGCCTGCCTAGAGGAGGAACTCCAAGAGGGGGGTCCTGACACTATGCTGTCCTGTAGGTATGGGTGTCATGATCTTAGACTTACAGGCTCAACAGTTCCTATAAAGTATTCAGAAAGAAATCTCTAAGTCCTCGGGATCTGCAGCCTCACAATGGCAGGAATAGTAGTGGCATACACTGGATGGCTGCCACTCAGTATCAGCTGTTTGCTTCTCCATTTTATTCCTACCTGCCTAAGTAACATTTTTTTTTAAAGATTTGTTTTACTTCTGTGTATGAGTGGGTTGCCTGCATATAGTGTCTGCACACCACACGTGTGCCTGGTACTCTTGGAGATCAGAAGAGGATGTCAGATCCTCTGCAGCTGAAGTTGTGGTCAGTTGTGAGCTGTCATGTCAGCCCTGGGAATAGAACCTCTGCAAGAACAAGTGTCTCAACCACTGAGATATTTTTTCTAGCCTTCCCCACACACCAAGTAACTTTTCTTAAGTGTACTGATTATACAAATAGGCTTGAGAACCTGGATTTGGGAATTGGCTAAGATAGAATTTCCTTTTGCCAAACAGTTCAACCTTTTTCTTCTATGACTTAACTTCTTGGTCTTGGCCACAGACTTAGAAACCAGGATCAGATCTGAATCAGACTATGGGTTAAACCTGTTTCTTGCAAGATCTTTGTTTTGCCTAAGGCTGACTGAGTGAAAGGAAACATGTTGCCCCTTTTTCAGTTTTTGTTTGACTCTAAAGTTACTTAGTAAACAGACTCAAGCTCACTAGAAACAAATGATCGTATAATTATATACGTATATATGCATATATATGTATATATATACATGCACATATATACACACATATACACATGTATACATATATATGTACATATATACATACATATACACATATACACACATATATACGTATATATACACATATATATATAAGGTACATTATTTTGGTTTATATTTTATTTTGTTTCTTAAAAAATTATTACGTTTTACTTATTTCATTTGCATGCATGTGTGCATGTGTGTGTGTAGAGGTTGTACAATGTGTGTGTACTTGTGGAAGCCAGTTCTGTTCTTTCACCGTGTCATCTCATGGTTTGAACTCAGGACCTCAGGCAGAGAGGGATGCCTTTACTCACTGAGCCATCTCTCTCTAGTCCCCTTTTCTCCTTTCAATAAAAGTAACTTCTTAGAACAGAACAATTAAATTTTAATAAAAATTTAAAAATTTGTAAAAATAATTTTACCTGTAGACATTTGTCAGCTTAAAAGAAATAGTTGAAAGACTAAGGAGTTCTTTTGATTTTTTTTTGACCAAGTGGTATCAAAATTAGAGTCAAAGATATGCCAGATTTGGGGAATCTAATGAAAACTTCTACAGTTAGGAATGCAACTTCAAGAGGATATAACCAAAGAACTAGGAAAGTCAGAGCTAGGTCAGTCTCTTTTTATGTATAAATGATGCTGGAGTCATGTCAAGGGCCATGAGAATGCCAAGCAATAAACTGGATTAAGATGACCTTGAATTGCCCGGTCTTGCAGGCACTTGGAAAAAGCAAGTAGCAATTTTCCACAGAGGAATATAGTATCACCTAAGGTCTAAGATGTCTTCCCAAAGATTTTATACCATCAACCATACTCAAGTATTTGTTGAGAAAGTTCAAGTAAGTGCTACAAGTGCAGAGAACAGCCATGATAGATGTTTCAGAGGCTGGGATTATCAGTAAGTGGGGTAGTTTAGGGGTAGTGCCATGATTTACCAATCCACTAGGCACTGCCCCTGTAGTCTAGGTTTAAGTGACTGGGCACAGATACTGAAGATAGTGACAGCCAGGTTTCCCACTATATGAAAAGAGGGGGAACTGTAGTTAAGGAGCATAAGAGAGATTTCAGAGTCCTCTGTGCTATAGCACTGAAAATGGAGTCATCATTTTGGTCTCAAGACTTCCAATAGATCTACATGTCTATGTATAGGCATGTAATTTAGTTTTAAAATTAATTTTAAATATTTTAGCTTGTGTATGTGTTTGTGCACATGTACCTATGGCTAGACTGATTGTCCAGAAAGCCACAGGGATTCTTCTGAATCCATCTCTCCAGTGCTAAGATTAAAAGTGCCCACTGGTACACCTGACCTTTAAGAAGTAGATATGGGGGGTTTTGAATTCAGGCCCTCATGTTTGTATAGCAAGCATTCTACTGACAGAGCCATCTCCCCAGCTCTGCATGTGTTTTATATTTTCTTTATTCCAGAACTGTCTCCCTAATCTATGATCCCCAATGGCTATTTTCTTTTTTCATTTTCATTTTCTTTTTTAGAGACAGGATTTTCCTGTGGCTTTGGAGCCTATGTTGGAACTCAGTCTGCACACCAGTTCCTCAAACTCACAGAGATCTGCCTGTCCCTGCCATCACTTGCCCTCTCTCTCTCTCTCTCTCTCTCTCTCTCTCTCAGTAAAAGGATAGGCGCATGATGCTGCCCCATAGTTATACTCCTTCAAACTCGTTTTCTGAGACTTGGGAGAAGACCGTACCTCCTGACTCCAGTTGTGGTGTGGTGGGTTGTGAAGCTCCGGGGAGTCCTGTTCCCACAACAGAGTCAGAGAATCACATTTGTGCCCTTCATTAGTTCCGGGACATGCGTGGGGCAGTCCATTAATTTCTAGGTAAGTAATTTCAAAATATTCTTGCCACTTAAGCAAGATTGTGCCCTTTGCGGCCAAGAATCCGACCTATGTCCACACAAGCTTTAGACGAATGCTTCCCCCCTTGCGTTCATAGGAATCTGGGGTTGCTTAAAGGCTGAGCAGTCACAGGACCTGCTTGGCCAAGTCTGCAGTTTCTCGAGCAATTAGATGTCTTTGCTAGCCTGCCACGTTGTTGTCGGGTTAAATCTTGAGGAGCCTCTTTAGCATGTAGTCAGCATCAGGCACTGTAATGGGTGGTGACCCCAGGGTGTGGACTCTGAAGTCTCTCTCCTAGCAACAGGAGTTAGTGTGTATGTAGCCAGCATCAGGCACTGCAATGAGTGGGGACCCTAGGGTGTGGAATCTGAAGTCTCTGTCTCCTAGCAACAGGAGTTAATTTCTTCCATCTCCAGGCCTTTGCTCAATTCTTTTATTTTCATCCTCACCTGAAAGCTATAGACAGGGCGTGCGATGTAGATTTCACTTAGCAAGTGCTAAGTGTTTTATCTGAAGCACGAAAAGGACAGGACTGCTTCCCTTTGCCATTTTAAAATCACTGTTAGTAGAAACTTTAATTAAAAAGTTGGAAGGTATGAATGTTTTCAACACTCTCTACATTGCTTAGCTATTTGGCATTCAACACTTCAGAACTGAACTGGATACTTAAAATCCTGAGGAGATCTTGAGTCTGGACAAAATTTCTTAATTGGGCATTGGTTTCTTTTACCTTTTATGAGCCCAAATGTTTTATTTTCAAATAGCCTTTTTCATCTGGGTTCTGGACAGCCTTTTTACAGCATTTTGCTTCTGATTATTACATAAATGGTTCGTGTGCAGAAATATAATGACATAAGCATTATTTTAAAAGTTTAGCTATGTGCTACCTACATTAGGAAGAGAGGAAACTGAAGCAGTAGTTTAAGTGGAGTGGATCAGCCAGAGGTAAACTATCAGGAGGTAAGCAGTGTATTCACAAACGGTTGCGTAATAAAGCATGACATTTATGAAACTGTCTTTGGCATTCTTTTCTTTGCTACATATCATAACTTCACAGTGGAAATGGCCTCTTGTGAGTACATAAGAAGCGTAAGCGATGGAAAACATGCTTTAATAACTCTCAAAATTTGTTATTAACTTTTACTATAAGAAAAAAACATTAAAGGAAGCTTTCAAGTAAAGACAGAATCCGTCCAGAGAATATTTGTTATAATAATTAAATATTATATAGAAATCCTATTGATATATTTAAACAAGTGCACTGGATTTTTTTTTGTTGTTGTTTGTTTGTTTTTCGAGACAGGGTTTCTCTATGGTTTTGGAGCCTGTCCTGGAACTAGCTCTTGTAGACCAGGCTGGTCTTGAACTTACAGAGATCCGCCTGCATCTGCCTCCCAAGTGCTGGGATTAAAGGCGTGCGCCACCACCGCCCGGCTAGTGCACTGGATTTTTATAATTGCCATGCATTTAGTAGTTTAAAAAGCACATTTATGAGTCCACAGATTTCTGGATCTGAAGTCCAGTCATGTAATGGCTCTGTTCTCTGTTCTGGGTCTCTCAGAGTGAAGTCAGGGTGTTAGTAATGCTGGACTGCTTTCTTGAAGTTTTTGGGAACCTGTACATTCAAGTTCGTTCTGGTATTTGGAAGAATTCAGTCTCCCATGGTTGTGGAACTGAGGTCCCCATTGATTTCTTGCCTAGCTTGGGGTGTTGTTGACTCCTAAATGGAACTGACTCTCTCGATCTGGAAAGTGAACAACTGGAACTGACCTCCGAATGAGCCCCTTCTAATCTGGAGGAACCCAGACTCACAGGGCTGAGGAGATCGAACCAGGTGAGGACTTCCCTGTTGTCTCAGAGTCCCCTGGCTTAAGGCTCCAGTTATGTTCACACGAGCCCTCACAGCCATACTGAATAAGTATTTGACCAAATAACTGAGAATCTTGAGGCTGTCTCAGAACTCTACCTCCCACAGCAGGGAAAAGCACCACAGATGAACGATGTTTTAAAAATCCATTCTCACTCAAAAAGAAAGATGAGCTGGAAGTTTTAACACTATCTTAAGAGGGAGTTAGACCACTCCTGTATGAGTTCTGACACTCCCCCAGTCTCTCAGGTGGTCAAATCTCAGCACAGAGTCCCAACACTGGCTGTCAGGCCAGCTCCTTCCCAAGGCACACGCGTGAGCTGCCACTCTCCTCCAGAAGGACTCCTGCTAGCAACACTAACCCCACACATCATGCCTTCTCCCTGTTTGCTCTTGGCAAGCAGGAACACAGACTTTGAGAACTTATGTTAGGAGAGCTTGGGAAACCTGTGACTACAGACTGTTCACTCATCTGTAAGATCATATAGCAGGGAGGGCCTTCCCTGCTACTTGTTTTAAACGGTGCATGTAGCTTTGATTCCCTGCAGAGGAGTGCCATAAAGAAGATACTGCCTCCGTCAGGCCCTGTCATTTGTTGCCAGGCCTTCTTCCTCAGAGGCAGAAATGTAGTCCCTGTAGCCCTCCAAATCAACTCTCTTTACCCCTCCCGAGGCTAAGCTACAGAAACACACTTCATGTTCAACCAGGTACTTGGTCTGTTTTTGTCATATCTAACTTCAATATACTCTCCCACGGAAGAATCACACAGAAACCTGCCCCAAGACTGAATGACAGGAGCAGCTTGCTTCTTGTAGCCCACTGCCCCAGCGACTGTTCAGAACTCGGTTTCTATTCATTAAGGAAGTGTTAAATCAGGCGCCCTAACTGTCGAGGAATGTGGGGAGCTTTGTAAAATTGTCATATTCTTCTCTAGGGATCATCCCCGTGCAGGATTACCCTGCGCAGAGATTCATTCATTTTAAAGTTGAGCTCATTACTGGCCAATATTCCATTCTGTGTTCTACCTCAGTGCTGAGCTAGGACGTACTTAGACTGGCCCACCCCGCCTGCCGGAGGCGTCAGATCTGAAGCCTATGAAGTCACCTTAATCAGCAAGTTGAAATGACGTGTGACTGTGTGAGGGTTCTAGTGTCAGACATGACAAGTCCAAGGCTAAGCCTGCTGAGACTTTTTTCACTGGGCTCAAAAACTGAGGCGGAGCTGGGCCACTAGATGGCGATCTCTTACATTCTAAACAGACATGAAATCGGATCTGTTTTCTCCATCACCAGAACCTCCCACTTTGGTTTAATTCATCAGACTTCTTTTAGGTGGGTGTTGTGATAGCCAGGCCACTTAGCCTCCTAGTTTCTGTCCTGTGTCCTCTGCCCTCTGAGTAGCAGCTAGGAAGATCTTTTAAAGCCCTAAAACTGGGCTTTGCCATCTTTCTGCTCTGATTCCTGAAATGAGTTCCCATTTGACTCAGTACGGAAATGAAATTCCTTATGACAACCTATAGATCCGTCATTATCTGTACCACTAACAATTCTCTGACATATCTGCAGCTCGCTGGTGCCACTAGAGGCCCTGCCGTTGCACACACGTGTGATACTTGTTTTCTCTTCAAGGTCTTTGTTTCCTCATGTCTTTTGTTTGGAATCTTCCCCTTCTGATGTCTGTTGCATCTTTGTAACTGCATAGCTGTTATCTTTTCAAAGAGGCTCCCACTCAGTGTCACCCTCACTCCTGAATGCCTTTACCTCTCTCTAGTCTCTGCTTCCTATAGTGCTTATTAAAAGCTCTATGCAGCATGCTTTTCTCCTATTTCTTTCATCTGTTATTTTGTTTTCCTTACAAGATCCAGAAGTACAGGACAACTTCCTGTTTCTTTTCGTAAGTGTCTGAAGGATAGCATTTGCTACCTCACGGAAGAGCTGCACGATATCTGTTAGGCATTTGAATTAAAGTGGAAGTAAAGATTAAACAGAGGAAGTCAAAAAGAAAGGTAAACACGACATCAGCTCAGCTTAACAGCTGGTGTTCATAAAGAGAAATGTGGAATTCAGAGAATACGAGATGAATGGAGGAAGAACAGCACTGTAAAATGTGCTGATAGCACACCAAAGCATCGTTAGAACCAGTTGGTTCCACAGCTGTCTTTTCAGGTGTATGAAGATATATAAGCAATAATGTGTGCTCCCTCAGCATCCGATCATAGCTGTTAAATATTTGACATACCAACAGCTCCATAACCATCAAAGCTCAGATATGGGGCAGGAGAGATGGCTCAGTGTTTAAGACAACAGCATATACTTCACACCCATAAAGACGTTCAGTTTCCAGCACTCTTGTAAAAAGCCTAGCTCCAGGTTCACTAAGAGACCCTGTCTCAAAGGAACAAGGAAGGTGGGATAGAGCAGGACACTGGAGTCCTCTTCTGGCCTCTCTAAACACACAAAAGGTGTGCATAGTTGTACCCACACATACCCATAGACCACACTCACACATTACACTTGAACACAAAAAGTACATACACAAGACAGACACACACACTCACATTCCACAATTAAACACATAAAGTACATACATAATACATACCCAGTACACACACACACACACCAAACAAACAACAACAACAACAACAAAACCCTAAGGTGTGTGTCTGTGAAGGACAAAAGGAAAGGAATAAGGATTCCTGTTGCATTTTGAATTTGTACAGACATGAGTTTGGGTTCTTAGTCTGTCGCTCTGTTTGAGTGGCTTTGGGAGGGCTTTATTTCCACCTTAAGCCTTTAATTTCCACTGATATGTGGTGGGGGAACATTACTGTCTACAGTGACCCCAAACATTAGTAGTGATTTGGTGAGTGTCTAACAAGCTGTAGATGTTACTGCTGTCATTGTTCTTGAATCTGCATAGAACATTTGGCTTAGTTGAGTCTGGTATGTACTGTGGTCCCGACTTGTGACCTGCCATGCTCCACAACATCTGTATACAATAAAGCCTTAACTTCTATTGTGGCTGTGTTTGGAGACAGGGCTGAATTAAAAATAATGGAGGCTCTTTCTCCTGGTGTATGGGATTAGTGTTCAAAGTCTGCTCTTGGTCTGCCTGCGTGGGAACAGAACAGGGAGGCAGCTGCCCCTGAAACAGGAGGGATCCCTCCCCAGAACCTGTGTCACCCAGTGCCTCGTTCTTGAGCTTCTCTTCTGCCACAATCATGACAGATGCTTGTTTGTTGTTTAAACCCTACAGTCTGTGCTGTTTGGTTAGACTGATGGAGACCTACTATCCAGTGGCATTTTACAGAGTGGAGTTTTAGATGAACCTTCACTTGCAATCAGAGTCTGAGATAAAATGAAACAAGTTCCAAATACTGGAGGCGCAACACTCTTGAGGATTCTAGGAATGGCTCATTTTCAATGTACTATTTTCTCCTTCTTCTTCTTCTTCTTCTTCTTCTTCTTCTTCTTCTTCTTCTTCTTCTTCTTCTTCTTCTTCTTCTTCTTCTTCTTCTCTCTCCTCCTCCTCCTCCTCCTCCTCCTCCTCCTCCTCCTCCTCCTCCTCCTCCTCCTCCTCCTCCTCCTCCTCCCTCTTCTTCTTCTTCTTCTTCTTCTTCTTCTTCTTCTTCTTCTTCTTCTTCTTCTTCTTCTTCTTCTTCTTCTTCTTCTTCTTCTTCTTCTTCTTCTCATTACTACTACTACTACATCAAACCCATTAACAAAAATGTCTTAACCTAACTTTCCTATCAATTTACACGTCTAAATTCTTTCTAAAGGTTGTTGGTAGTTAATTCATTAATCTGTTCCAGCAGCAATGCTTTGGAAAGGGTCAAACGCTATTGTTGTAAGGAACGAGTAACACTGCCCAGCGATGGACTAGAAACCCCTAGAGTGTTTTCATGCAAATCATAGATTATGAGAGATGTTGTGACCATGAGGGCAATAAGCAGAGCGATACACAATAACAGCAAAAATAGTCCTCGGGGCTCTGCCTCTCCAATGCTCACCCAATGTCATTATGCTGAGTACTGAGCCATTATCCATGAGTTTCAAGTTGTTTGTTGTTCTGCTCACAAGGCCCCAACAGTTTGTAGTGTTGGAATTTTGATGAATATTGTATTAAATCTGTAATATTGCAAAAATCTGATTGTATTTTGTAAGATGGTCATTTTTACTATGCTATTTCTACCAATACATGAGCATGGGAGATCTTTCCATCTTCTGATATCGTCTCCAATTTCTTTCTTCAAAGACTTGAAGTTCTTGTCATCTATATCTTTTGCTTGCTTGGTTAGTTACCCCAAGATATTTAATATTATTTGTGGCTATTGTGAAGGGTGTTGTTTCCTTGATTTCTTTCTTAGCCCATTTATCATTTGTATATCGGAGGGCTAATGATTTTTTTTTTTTTTTGAGTTAATGTTGTATCCAGACTTTACTGGAAGTGTTTATCAGATGTAGGAGTTCCCTGATAGAATTTTTGGGGTTGCTTATGTATGCTATTATATCATCAGCAAATATCAATACTTTGCTTTTTTTTTCCAATTTGTATCCCCTTGATCTTATTTAGCTGTCATATTGCTCTAGCAACAAATTACTATATTGAATAGATATGGAGAGATTGGACAGCCTTGTCTTGTTCCTGATTTTAGTGTAATTGCTTTGAGTTTCTCATCATTTAACTTCATGTATATTTAGCTTGTTATATATTTCATTCATTATGTTTAGAGATATCCCTTGTATTCCTGATCACTCTAAGACTTTTATCATGAAGGGTGTTGGATTTTGTAAAATGCTCCTTCAGCATCTAGTGAGATGATTATGTGCTTTTTCTTTCAGATTGTTTGTATGGTGAATTACCTTGACGGGTTTTTGCATATATTGAACCATCGTCCCTCCATTTCTTTACTCTGTATGTTTAGTGTTTTGATTATTATGTGGGGGAGGGGATTTTCTTTTCTGCTTCTATGTATTTTGGTGTACTGTATGCTTCTTGTCCCTTTGTAGGCATGTCTGTCTTTAGGTTAGGAAAAGTTTCTTCTATAATTTTGTTGCAAGTATTTTCTGGGCATTTGGACTGGGATTCTTCTTCTATTCCTATTATTCTTAGGTTTGATCTTTTCATCATGTTCCAAATTTTCTGGATGTTTTGTGTCAGGGATTTTTTTTTAGATTTAACATTTTCTTTGATGTATCTATTTCTTCTAATGTATCTTCAAAGCTTGAGATTCTCTCTTCCATCTTTTCTTTTCTTTTAATATAATTGTTATTAGCCTATATTCATTATAAAGAAAATTGGTTTCATTGTACCATTTTGATACTACATATATAATTAACTTTGGTTATATCTACTGTTCATCTGTTTTCCTTTCTTGAATTCTGTTCATTTCCATGGTCCCCTTTTTCCTAAAAAAAAAAAAAAAATGCCTTCCACTTTCTTGTCTTTTGTTAAAAATCTTAATAACACATATGAGAGTTTTGTAGCTTGAATCTAAAATATCCTCCATGGCTTATGTATTTTGACACTTGCTCCCCAGTTGGTGGGACTGTTTGGGAGGCCATGGAAGCTGTCTGAGGTAGAGATTTGCTAGAGGAAGTGCATCACTGAAGAAAGCTTTGAGGATTTGTAGCATTGTTCCACTTCCTGCTTTCTTTTCTTTGCTTCCTTGTGCAATAAAAAAATGTGTTCAGCAAGTTTCCTGGTCCTGCCACCATATTCTGCCTTCCCCGCCACAAGAACTCTCTCCCTCTGGAACCAAAAGAGGAAATAAAATCTTTCTTCCATACATTGCCTTTGGTCATGGTTTTTGGGTTACATCAATAGGGAAGGAACAATACAGAAAGAAAATGTGATATTTAACTTTCTGAGTCTTGCTTATCATATAGATAGGTCGTTTGGTGGTGTGGTTTTATGACTTTGAGAAAATTCCATACTAATTTGGTGATGATTGGCCAGATTTTCATTTTTGGTAAGTGTTTAAGGGTTTTTTTTTTTTTTTCCCCTTATGAAGAGCTCTTGTTCAGGAAGAAATCTGTACTGCTGCTAGGATCTGAGATGGAGAAGCAGGTCGTGGCCTGAACACAGTTAGTGAGTAGCCAACCAAGTCCCCTGCACCCAGACTCACCTAAATTCTAGATGTTACAGGTCACATATAACTGCTATTCCTCGCTTGTGCTCTTTTTGTTGAGGAAATAGGCACAATGAAGCCGACAGGGCAATGGCACTGGCACCCAAACCCAAGAGGAGTCAGTAAGCAACAGGGCTTCTCTGCATCTTTAACTGTGAAATGCTCATGCTCAGAAAACTCTGCAGATTTTCAAAAATAAAACCTAATGCCACTGCATATTAAAATAGTCATTTCATAATGCTAGTGCATGCTATCATGTATAAAAGAGTTTGTGTATATTGGTAAATTTAGAGATTGGTTGTTTAATAGAATATTTTATAGACTAAAACCCTCCCAATTGTCACTGAGAGATTTATACTACTCTCCAGGAAGTCTTATCAAGTGATTGCCCTTTAGGTCTATGTCATGATTCTTAGGATACAGTTTTCCTTTTTTTTGCTATCAGTACATTGATTGTTTAGCATCAATAATATTTCCTGCAGCTGAGAAATTTATCCTCCAAATTGTATATTGTCACTTCTTTTGCTTGGGTAGCTAAATACTTAGATCTTCTCTAATTAGAATTGACTTTTGGGGTTGACAAAGAGACCTACAGGCTAAACAACGTTACACACAAGCGCTGCCAGTTTTCCCAAGAGCCAGTTCTTATTCCATTTTCTTTACGACAATTCAAAAAGTTCCTTAAAGTCTTTTTCAGACAGAAACAATTTCTTAAAAATTTCAAAGAACAAAATGCATACACAAAATAACATTATTGCAGTACAAAAACTCATTTTAAATCCATTCAGTCTAGTTAATATCCTCCATGTGGGAAGTCTGAACCCCCTGATGGTATTCAGTAGGCATATTAATAAGACTAAACACGGATCACACAGTAATGCACTCGGGTAATCCCAGGAAAAACAAGGCAGAGACCTTATCCCCTGACAGTTTGTAGATTAGCAATGAGAAAGGCAAGTTCATGGGAATTGTGGCACCAAGTGAGGTCTGCTAAGGGGGCAGGTGTTCACAAAGTGCTACAAGACAATGTAATTACAGAATATCACGTTCGCTTTCTTAAATGTATGCTACTTGATTGCTGGCAGATACCTGAGCCCCATTCAGGACAGTGGACCAAGGCAAGAAGGAATTTGCAGTGCTGTGGGCAGAGGGAGCATCATGTTCAAAGGTCTGAAGAAACAACATGGACTAGGAAACCTGATGTTTACTGTAGGTGAGGGGCCTAAGGCCAGATCAGAGAAATTTCACATCATATTTTAGGGATGTTGGGTTCAGAGACATGTGTTCACAGACAGTAGAATGCTGTCAGTCTCTGTGTGTGTGTTTACAACTTTAGAAATTTCAGTGAGGAACCATGATAATCCACTTAGCCTTTTCTCATTTACTCTCCATCCTAATCTTGGGTTCAGTTTAACACAACATTGGATTTTACTACAGTCATAACTGTTTCCTCTTTCTTTTAAATGCTATATATTCAGTTTCAAGTTATTTGTGGTAGCTATTAAGTGATTACAGTAACAACAGGATAGATGCTTCAGGAACTTGTGCACTTCCTCCTCCTTTGCGATTGCCAGCCAGGGCTTTACTGGTTCCATGGGCCTAAGGTCAAAGTCAATGATGTGGCCGCTGAGGGCTGAAACCAACAACATTAGTTGGCCCTGGCTGTACAACAGTAGGGAGATTATTACTCCTTATCCTTAGTTTAAACACTTGTGGGACCAAGTGAACACAGTGTCACCATCCCCATCAGGACTAGCTGTTTATTCATGGAGACTTCCTTCGAGTCCCTGCCTCACTGTTTGCACCAACCCAAAGCTATTAAAATAGAGCAAAAACAAGTACCCAATTTCAAACAGATTCCCGCTTGTACGACTCAAGTTAGAAACACTCAACCAGAGGGTCAGAGAGAAGGCTCAGAGATTAGGAATACTTGTTGCCCTTACAGAAGATCGGGCTTAGTTCCCAGCACCAACACTGGCAGCTTATAACCAGCTCCAGGGCATCTGGCACCCTCACTTGTCCTCTACACATATCCACATGCATGTACACATACCCAGCTGGACACACATAAACATCATGAATCATCATTGGGTCTTTATTGTTATTATAAGTCATTATTAGCATCGTTGCATGATGCTATATTTGGGGCAATAAATTTAAATAAACAGTTGTCATACTTCATAAACCTCCTATTATGTTAAGTGGGGAGAATCAGCAGTCTCAAGTCATGGATAAAACATAGATTTTTGTTTTTGTCAAAACAACAAAAACCTCAAGAACAGTTCCCAGTAGATTTCTTTTTCTTATTTGAAAAATCATGAGAAATAATGGGAAATAATGTCAAACACATTGGAACAGAAAACAACTTTCTGAAGAGAATACCAAAAACACAGGTACTAAAATCCACAAATAGCAAATGGAACCTCATGAAATTGAAAACTTCCTTTAAGTCAAAAGAAACTGCCAATTAGACAAAATGGCAACCTACAAAATGGGAAAAGATCTTTACCAACCCCACATCTGACAGAGGGCTGATTTCCAAAATATATAAAGGACTCAACAAACTAGACATCAACAAACAAACAAATCCAATTAAAATATGCAGTGCAGATTTAAACAGAATTCTCAACGTAAGAATCTCAAAAGGCCGAGAAACACTTCAGGAGATGTTCAACATCCTTAGCCATCAGGAAAACGCAAATCAAAATAACTAAGATTTCATCCTACATCTGTCAGAGTGGCTAAATTAAAAATCACAAGTGACAGCTCATGCTATAGAGGTTGCAGAGTAAGGCGGAACACTCCTCCATTGCTGGTGGGAGTGCAAACCTCTACAGTCACTTTGGAAGTCAGTGCAGAAGTTCCTTAGAAAACTGGGAAACACCCTCCCACAAGACCCAGCTTTACCTAGCTCTTGGGTATATACCCAAAGGAGCTCAATCGCACCACAAGGACGATTGTGTTCAGCTATGTTCACAGCAGCTTTATTTGTTCTAGCAAAAACCTAGAAACAACTGAGAAATTTAATTTTTAAAAAAATTTGTTTTAAAAGTTACACACGCACCAGCATACAGGTGCCTATGGCAGTCAGAAGAGGGTGTAGGATCCTGTGATCGGGAGTCACAAAAATTGTGAGTCACCTGATGTAAGTATCGGATACTCCGGAATGGGAGCTTTAGGTGTTTGCTACTGTGTGGGTGCTGGGAACATAATCAAGTGCTCTTAACAACTTAGCCATCTTTCCAGCTCAACAAAAGAAATAGGAAATAAAATTCATGACTCCATGTAGTTTATAGCTAGCTGGCAGTGAATATTCCGAATGATGAACAGGTGTTCAGATAATTAATAGTGTTCCAGTCACTGTGAGTAGCGTGTCTCCCACACTGTCTTGATACCATCTTGTCTTGCTCCCGATCTAGAAAATACTTTTTTTCACCTTCTTTTTAAATAAATGCAGCATTGAATAATTTCATCTTTGCCCCTGGAAAAGAAAGGCAATCATGTTGCCACTACTCCCGCTTTCCCAGGGTTTGTATTGAAATGGTAAGGATCTGGCCTCTGCTGCTTCCTTGGGTTCAAGGCTCCCGTTTCCTCGGCTGTTTCTACTGTTTCACGGAGACCACAAATGCAAGATATATGTGCTGTATGGAGGAAAATGCGAAGGATAATTCATTTTTGGTCAAGTTAAATGTACTGTTTAGACGTTTATAGTGTAGATAAATTTTAACACTGTTTATTTGAAACGCCTTGGGCTATAATCACTGCCTTTCCAGGAATGAGATTGCTTTTCCTTTTGAAGGCACCTCTGCCCATGTTTTGTATAGACACAACAGGAAGAATGGCTGACTGCATGTGCTTGCGCATTCGGAGGCCAGAGCTCAAAGTTCGCGCCTTCATCTAGTGCTCTCCGCCTTGCGGTTTGAGACAGAATCTGTCTACTGAACTCGGAGCTCACTTATTGTTTAGACTGACGAGCTAATAAACTTCAGGGATACACCCAAGTGTTACTATCCCACTTAACCGCTTGGGTTACAGATACATACAAACCACCACATACCACATACCGCCTTTGTTTGTTTTGTTTTTCGAGACTGGGTTTCTCTGTGTAGCCCTTGCTGTCTGAAACTTGCTCTGTAGACCAAGCTGGCTTCCAATTCAGAGATTCACCTGTCTCAGTCTCTCGAGTGCTGGGATTAAAGGCATGGGCTACCTGGACTAGCTGCCTCCAGTTTTTATAGGGGGTGCAGGGATCTGAACACAGGTCCTCATGCTTACAGAGAAGGCACTGAACTAGCTGAGTTAAATGAAATAAGCAAGCTTTTACAGGAGAAACTTACCCTAAGACCTGTCTGATCATATCCCTTCAGAGAAACAGGAAACTGGTTTGTGTTTTCATGTTTAGTTGAGACTCGTTTGTGCATGGAAATGTTTCACTCTGAGTGTCTGGGTGTAGGTTACATTACTTCCTTAAGTTAAAAAGCCCCCCCCCCCTTTTATAGCACTCTGATACCATTGAAGCCTTTTATAGCTCAGAGAGAACACAAAAGCAGTTGAGGGGGGGCATATGGACTGGAATTCATAAGGTAAGATCCAAGAATTCCCAGATTGGCGGGCCGGTTTGCCAGGAGGAGGAACAACACTTCCTGCCAAGACCAGAGCCATCCAGATCCTCAGTGCCAGCGAGGGAGGGGAGCAGACCGGAAGGGAGGGAAAGTAAAGGAGGGTGAGGGAGGGAAACAGGGGAAAGGAGAATAGAGAGAGATGGGTGGGAAGAAGAAAGAGAGAGGAGGAGGGAGGGAGAGGAGAGAAACATTCTTTTTGAAGACTGCATTGCCCCACTCCATTCCCTGGAGCACGTGATTCTAGGCGGTCATCCATTTTGCGACTCACTGAAGGCCTTTCTTCTGGGAATACAGAAACATTTCAAGACCTTCTGTATGAATTGTATTCTAGTTCTGTAAAGCGAAACAAATGCACCTAGGTACACAAAAGGCCAGTCAGATTTTAAGCTAAGGCTCTTAACGCCTTTTCTAACAGTTTCTAATTTCTCACAGAAGCAGTCATATTTGAAATGAAATTTGAGGGAGAAAGAAAAGCGTGGTGTTTGAAAACAATCCATACCTACACAATAAAGCTTTAATGACTTTTTCTTTCCAACACTTTAATATAAGGCCTCATCCTGTGGTATTTGCACCAATGAGTTCCCCAGTGCTCCTAATGGGATTTTAGCAGAAAAAAAGGAAAAAAAGAAAAAGAAAAAAAGTCCGCCCAGCCACATGCTGCCCAATAGAGGGCGCTGCGAACCCACACATCCATTAGCAAGGCACTAGCGTGGTGACACTCATTTTCATAGCCATGGTGATTATTAATTAACACATGGCATCGGGTTTTCACTGATAGCAGCAAACTGGGGTGTCTGTGACATTTATTAATAAACTGTGTAATACTTTTGGAAATATCAGGAGTTAGAAACTATTTAGGTATTTCTTCGTGATATTGCACTGACCTGTGATTAATAAAAACGAAATCTAAATTGCAAATTATTCAAGCTTTTGCCCCAAGGCAAAGTTTTATTCCTTCCTAAAAAACAAAATCAAATATATGTTTATGCTAGTTCCATGGTATGAGAGCAACTGACTAACGTCTGTTAATTTTATAGGAAGAGAATCGAATTGCTTGATACTTTTCAACTAAACAGGTGCGGGACACAGAGACAGGAGCTCTTAAGATGTTGTAGACAGTTTTTCTAAAAATCCAACTTCTTGCACTCTAGAGACAGGGTTAAGAGAGTCAAATGCTAAAAGCAGGAACTCTGGAGTTCTTGTTTGGCACCGAGCTTCAGTGGCCACTGTAGGGCGCTCTCGACTCTGTTATCTTTCTGAAGCCGGCCGCGCAGCAGGGTTCCTTTTCCAACCGAAACGCTGTGTTTACTGAAGTCTGGGATTGTTTAGGAGTAATCAGAAACACCCCGCCATTCGGACAGATTTTGTCCCAGTGACTGCGCCTGCCCATTATGATGCAAAGTCCTTGGCTGTCTCAAATGCAGGCTCGAAGAACTCAGCAATTTGCCTGAACAGCTAGACGGAAAATGGACTTGTGGGACCACACGTTTCGTTTTCACACAGCAAAGTAGGAAATTAAGAAACTCTATGCATCTTTGATCTATTTTTGCTTCTGTAGTGGTTTCATCGATCACTTTATTACTGCACCTTTTTGTGATGTTTCATTGCTAAGCCAACAAGTAGATAAGATTCCTATATTCTCTTTACTCAATGATGAATAAATAATTAATGTTATAAAAATTCTCATTACTGGAGCTGAGGGGAATGGCTCAATCAATTAAAGTGCTTGCCTCGCAAATAGGAGGACCTGAATTGGACACCCAGAACCCCCATGAACGTGCCCACAGCCTAACCTAATTTAGGAAGTCCAGGCCAGTAAGAGACCTCTGAAAGCAGGTGATGACCTTTCTGAGACTTCTGAGGTCAGCCTTTGGCTTCCACATGTGTGAGCATACTCATCCTCACATACATGAACATATGCATGCACAAACACACAGTTCTAGTTCTTTTACTAATTTTCTAGGCTTGGTCTGGCATGTCTCTCTCTCCAAGCTCTTATTATTGTGACTTTTTAGTAAAGCACATGGTAGATTGTATTACTTGAAAATATGGATTGTTTCTGCTCCCTGGTAAAGAGGAAATTCTCATGCACCAGTGTGTAGTAGTTTTTTCAGGGTTGATAGTGTCCCTCTAGGAGGGAGGGGCTCAGGAGACTCAGGAGGTAAACAAAAGGCCACGTGCCTGGGAAAACAGAAACTTAGAAGAGTCTAGAAGACCCCTTCCTTGCAACATAAAAGGAGTAAAAAATCTGGGAAATAGAATAGAATCTGGGGAGTAGAATCTGGGGAGTAGAATCTGGGGAATAGAATATGGGGAGTAGATTGCTCAGCCTGGCTGCAATGAGAAAGGTTTCCTGGCTGGTGAGTGCTTTGAGCCTGTTTACAGGGCTCCAGGATTGCTGCTTTCTTGAGCTGTCTCTCCTCTTGGTCTCTTCAGTGATGCAACTGTTTTTCAAGTCATCTGTGTTCCTCTAGGTGACCCCTTCCTTACCCATATATCTGTTAGTGACCCTAAAAAGCTCATTACTTCACCAGGTTGGACTTCAATGCAGTTATTACGTTGGTCTTTCATGGGTTAACTCCCTGGGGTGAGAAGGTGTGTGTGTGTGTGTGTGTTTGTGTGTGTGTGTGTGTGTTACATCTTCCCTGGAAAACTCTTCCATACAATGCCAGTCCCATCACGTGGAATATGCTCAGTGGGCTGTAGAAGGAAGCAGCCATGCACTGTCATGGGAAGGCCTCAAGCACGATGGAATGCCTTCTCATCACTTCTTCCACACCAGTGCACGCGCTGTGCATTAACCTCATACTTACTTAGCAATTACCAGCGTGGTTCTTGGGCAAGGAATGTATTTATCACAACAAAGCTGCTTTTAGGGCTGTTTTTTTTTTTTTTTTTTTTTTTTTTTTTTTTTTTAATGAAGCAAGCTAATACAGAAATTTATATGAGAGGGCAGGATAAGTTGTCAGTGGAAAGCAAACATTAAGGAAACTGGAAAAGAGGTGATCAACGTAAGCCAACTTTCCTGATACCTATAACTAGGGAGACAACTGCTTCACTGGAATGGTTTCTGCTTCAGCCTGGAAGGATATTTAAGGCATATTATTACTGTGGCTTTCCACTGATTCTCTATATGATAACTTTTTAAAAATTTATAAACATGGGAGATGATTGTTTGTGAAATATAGTATAAGATACTGATTACCTAGTCTTGGGATTTCATCTTTTAAAAATAAGATTGCTTTTAACCTTCAGCAAATGACAAAGAGGAGAAATAGTGTCAGCTCAGTTCACCAAATAGCACACTCGTGGTGAAATTGCAGGTGTGACCACATGCTGGAAAGACACAAGTTTATCATAGCTGCTTTATTTTCATTTTAAATTGTGTGAGTGTGTGTGCATTGTGCACTTGAGTGAGGCCAGGAAAGGGGGTTGTATCCTCTAGAGACTGGGTTGGAAGCTGTTAGACTAGAATGCAGGGGACAGAACTTGAGTTTAGGTTTTAATGGCTGAGCCTTCTCTCCAGCTCAAGCTCACCCTAGGGTGCCTTTAATTAGCCAGGGAAAAGAGCGTGCCTGCAGGGCTTGGGGGAAGGCTTCATCAGCAAAGCACCTGAGGAGGACTTGAGACCTTCATCTTTGCATCTGGAACTTTCAGGGTGCATTCGAAATCTTTGTATGCTAAATAAAATGCATGATACCTCATTTAGATAAATATTTGGTCATATTAGAACTTCCAACGGAAAATCTAAACTCAAAAGACAGTTCTATAAAATAATAAGAGACTACTGGTGGTGTTGATTCACAACACAGTTCTAGTGAGAATTGTGGGGCTTTCTTGACAGGATACCCTGAAAATAAACATTGTTTATATTGTCAGTTGAATATCCAGGCAGTGGTTATCGAGTTTGGTAGTTAATCACACCTCAGTGTCAAATTATTTTTAAGTATATTGCATGTGAAACCATGAGTTAGTACATTTTTAATATACATTAAACTCTCCTCATCCATACTTTTGTGTTTGTGGTTTCAGTTGTTTTAAAATTAGTGCCTTTTTTTTGTAATTGTCTTTCAATTTCAAATTTTCTGTGTTGGAAGTGATTTTTTTCCTTTGACTAAAAATAGCTCCCTCTACTCCTCCCAAGTCTTCTCCACCTCCCCTCCCATCTGGATCTACTTCTTCTCTGTCCCTCGTTAGAAAATAAACAGGTTTCTAAGGGAATATAATATACGATAAAACAAAAACTAATTTATAGGAATAGGAAAAAAAACAACCCAACAAATAGAAGAGAAACTTCCCGGGAAAAGGCACAGAACCTGATGTAGATGAGGAGACCCACGTGTTCACACACTCAGGAACCCCATAAAAACACTAATGGATAAAATTTAAAAATAATAAAAGATGTGTCAGTTCTATGTTATGAGAAAAGGAACCTCCCACGAGCCCTTGAATTCATTTGTTGGGTATATGGCTACCTTTAAGAGTAGTTTATTTCTCTGTCTCCATTCATCGCCTAAATGTTTTTCTTTGGGCTCACCTTCTTAATTAGCTTCTCTAGGACCACACATAATAGGCTCAACGTCCCCTATTCATGGCTAGAAACCAAATATGAGTGAGTACATCCCATGTTCCTCTTTTTGGGTCTGGCTCACCTCACTTAGGATAGTGTTTTCTATTTCCGTCCATTTGCCTGCAAAATTCAGGAAGACAGAGACAAAGACCCACATTGGAGCACCGGACTGAAATCTCAAGGTCCAAATCAAGAGCAGGAGACAGAGTACGAGCAAGGAACTCAGGACCGCGAGGGGTGCACCCACACACTGAGACAATGGGGATGTTCTATCAGGAACTCACCAAGGCCAGCAGGCCTGGGTCTGAAAAAGCATGGGATAAAACCGGACTTGCTGAGCATAATGGACAATGAGGACTACTGAGAACTCAAGAACAATGGCAATGGGTTTTTGATCCTACTGCACGTACTGGCTTTGTGGGAGCCTAGGCAGTTTGGATGCTCACCTTACTAGACCTGGATGGATGTGGGTGGTCCTTGGACTTCCCACAGGGCAGGGAACCCGGATTACTCTTAGGGATGATGAGGGAGGGGAACTTGATGGGGGAGGGGGAGGGAAATGGGAGGTGGTGGCGGGGAGAAGGCAGAAATCTTTAATAAATAAATAAACAATAAAAAAAAGAGTAGTTTATTTCTCCAGTTAAGACTCCCGTGGAGAAAATTGAAATTTCTTTTTTTTTATTCTTTTTTAATTAAAATTTCCACCTTCTCCCCGTTTCCCATTTCCCTCCCCTCCTCCCAAATATTGCCCCCTCCCCCCAGTCCCCTCCCCCTATCCCCACTCCTCTTCTCCTACCCCCACACCATTCCCCCTCCCTCTCGATACTGAAGAGCAGTCCAAATTCTCTGCCCTGCGGGAAGACGAAGGTCTTCTATCTATGTCCAGGAAGGTGAGCGTCTAAACAGGCTAAGCACCCACAAAGCCAGTTCATGTATTAGGATCGAAACCTAGTGCCATTGTCCTTGGCTTCTCATCAGCCTTCATTGTCCGCCATGCTCAGAGAGTCCAGTTTCAACCCATGCTTATTCAGACCCAGACCAGCTGGCCTTGGTGGGCTCACAATAAATCAGTTCCACTGTCATAGTGGGTGGGTGCATCCCTCGTGGTCCTGGTTTCCTTGCTCATGTTCTCCCTCCTTCTGCTCCTCATTTGGACCTTAAGAGCTCAGACCGTTGCTCCAAACTGAGACTCTGTCTCTACCTCGATCCATCGCCAGATGAAGGTTCTAAGGTGATATGCAAGATATTCATAAGTATAGGATAGGGTCATTTCAGGTTCCCTCTCCTTAGTTGCCCAAGGTACCAGCTGGGGACATCTCCCTGGACACCTGCTAACCCCTCTAGAGTCAAGTTTCTTGCCAACCCTAAGATGGCTCTCTTAGTTAGGATATATACCACTATTGGGAATATACCCAAGAGATGCCCCATCAAATGACAAAAGTATCTGTTCAACTATGTTCATAGCAGCATTGTTTGTAATAGCCAAAACCTGGAAACAACCTAGATTCCCTTCAATGGAGGAATGGATGAAGAAAGTGTGGAATATATACATATTAGAGTACTACTCAGCGGTAAAAAACAATGACTTCTCGAATTTTGCGTGCAAATGGATGGAAATAGAAAACACTATCCTGAGTGAGGTATCCCAGACCCAAAAAGAGGAACATGGGATGTACTCACTCATAATCGGTTTCTAGCCATAAATAAAGGACATTGAGCATATAATTTGTGATCCTAGAGAAGCTAAATAAGAAAGTGAACCCAAAGAAAATCATATAGTCATCTGCCTGGAGAGGGGAAGTAGACAAGATTGCAGGGCAAAAACTGGGAACTTGCGGGTGAGGTGGCAAGGGGCAAAGGGGAAATGGGATGAGAAACATGAGAAGGGGAGGATGGGAGGAGCTCGGGGGATTAGGATGGTTGGGATATAGGAAGGGAGGATACGGGAGCAGCGAAGTATATATCCTAACTAAGAAAATTGAAATTTCATTTGCAAGTGGTTACCATTGGAGATGGCTTCTGGGCTAGGGATGGGGGCACGTGTCCACTTCTTTCAGCTCTAGGACCCCATCTGGTGCAGTCCCACGAAGGCCCTGTGCATGTTGCCTCAGTCTCTGTGAGTGCATGCGTTCATTGATCCTGCTGATTTAAAAGACCTTGTTTGTGTTGTGTCTTCCATCCTCTCTAGCTCTTATGCCCTTTTTCTTCCTCGTTTGCAGGGATCCCTGAATCCTGAGGAGACTGGTTTGATGGAGACATTCTATTTAGGACTGAGTGTTCCAAGGCCTCTCAGCCTTCATTCTCTTCATATTGCCTGGCTGTGGGTCTCTGTATTTGTTTCTGTCTTCTGGAGGAGGAAGCTTTACTGATGGTGACTGAGAATGTCATTAGGAGCCATTTTATTGCTGCTTTTTTTTTTTTTTTTTTAAACCAGTAGTGTTTGGCTTTACCCTAAGGCCCTAAAACATGTCAGGTATAGGTTGGTTGCTTCCACAAGTTTTATGCCACTATTGCACCAGCATATCTTGCAGGCAGAGTTTGTGATGGGTTGATGCTTATGTTTATCCTTTGGTAGCCTGCAGAGCACATTCCTATACCGAAGATATTAGCACATAGAGGTGAAGGCTCTCCACAGGCCCCAGCTGGAGTTGTGTAGGTGTTGTTTTCAGCAACAGGGCCTGGTGTCCATTTGTCGAGGAAAACCTCATAGTCTTGGCAACAATCTGGGTTGTTTAGGGGTTCCCATGGGATCCCTTTGGCCTGCAATTAGATGTAGCCCAGTTCTGGTACTGGAAATGCTGTTTGGTGACAAGAGATGTCCACTTGGGTCTCTGTCTACCCAGCTATTTGTCAATTTCACTTAGATCTCCTTCATATATGTGTATATTTTTGGAAGCCTCTATTGTGTCAAGTTTCTATATTACTCCTCAAATGGCCCTTAATTTTAGTTGTCTCTCCCTATATTCCTTTCCCGATGCCCCTTTCCCTTCCCCTCCACACTTGATTCTCTCATTCCATTCTCCCCATCTGTCTATATCTATTCTATTTTCCTTTCCTTGGGAGATCTATCTGTTCCCCCCAAGTCCCTTACTCTATACCTAACCTCTATGGTTATATAGTTTGTAACTTATTTATCATTGATGTAACGGTTGATATCCACATATAAGGGAATATACACCATATTTATCTTTCTGGGCCCTGAGATACCACAGACACCATGATTTTTTTCTGGTTCTATTCATTTGCTTGTGAATTTCATGATTTACTTATTTTTAAATGGCAAAGTAATATTCTGTTGTGTAAATGTACCATATTTCTTTATCCACTCATCTGTAGAGGGACATCTAGGTTGCTTCCAGTTTTTGACTATTATGAATAGTGCAGCAATGGACACGTATGAGAAAGTGGCCCTCTGGTATGATGAAACATTCTTAAGGGTATATGCCCAACAGTGATACAGCTGAATCATGAAGTAGATCAATTCCTATTTCTTAGAACTGATTTCCACTGTTCTTATACATGCTTGTAATCCCACCAGCAGTGACTTATTCCACCTCCTTGCCAACATGAGTTGTCATTTGTTTCATTGATCTTAGCTATTCTAGTAGGTGTGAGACGCAATCTCAAAGTAGTTTTGATTTGCATTTCCTTGATGACTCAGAATGTTGAACATTACCTTAAGTGTTTCACAGCCATTTAATTTTTTTCTTTTAAGAATTCTGTTTAGATCTGTACCCCATTTTTATTTGGGTTGTTCATTTTCTTGCTATCTAGCTTTTTGAGTTCTTATATATTGCTCATATTAGCCCTCAACTGGATGTGCAGTTGGTAAAAAATCTTTTGCCATTATGTAGCCTGCTGCCTTGTCTGAATGATGTATCCTTTTCAGTTTTATGAGGTCTCATTTATTAATTTCTGATCTTAGTGCTTGTGCTAATGGTGTTCTGTTCAGAAAGTCTTTGCCAGTGCCAATGAGTTCTGCTAGTTACAACTTTCTCTACGCTCAGGCTCAGTGTATCTGGTTATGTATTGAGGCCTTTGATGCATTTGTAGTTGAGTTCTATTCACGATGATAAGTATGGATCTATTTGTATTTTTCTATATGCAGACATTCAGTTTGACCAGCACCATTTGTGGATAATAATGCTTTCTTTTGTCCAGTGTATGTTTCTGACTTCTTTATAAAAAAAATCAGGTGTCCATAGGTGTGTGGAATTACGTCTGGGTCTTCAATTTGATTCCATTGATCAATGTGTTTGCCTTTGTGCTAAGAGCATGCTGTTTTTATTACCATAGCTCTGTAGTACAATTTGAGGTTAAGGATTGTGATACCTCCAGAAGTTATTTTATTATCCAGGATTGTATTAGCCATCCTGCTATGTTTTTTGTTTTCTGTTTTTTCTTTCAAGATCTGTGAAAAATTGTGTTGGAATTTTGATTGAGATTTCATTGAATCTATAGATCATTTTTGGTAGGATGGTCAATTTTCTATATTTATGCTACCGGTCTAAGAGCCTGGGAGATCTTTCCATCTTCAGATATCTTTTTTAAGGATTTAAAGTTTTTTTTTATCATACAAGTATTTCAATTGCTTGGTTATAATTACCCCAAGATACATTATATTATTTGAGTATTATGAAAGGTATTATTTCCTTGATTTCTTTCCCAGTCTACTTGCCATATACAAACTTGTATACAGGAAGGCCATTAATTTTTGTCATATAATTTTGCATTCTGCTACTTTGCTAAAAGTATTTATAAGCTGTATGGGTTCTCTGGTAGAATTTCCAGGAACACTTATACACTATGATATCATCTACAAATAATGATACTTTGACTTCTTCCTTTCCTGTTTGTATCCCCTTGATCTCCTTCAATTGCCTTATTATTCCAGCTAGAACTTCAAGTACAGTACTATATTGAATAGGTATGGGAAGCATGGAAAGCCTTGTCTTGTTCCTGATTTTGGTGGTATTGCTTTGAGTTTCTCGCCATCTAATTTTATGTTTGCTAAATGCTTACTGAACTCATCTTTATTATGTTTAAGTATGTCCTTTGTGTCTCTAATCTCTCCAGGACTATTATCATGAAGGCTGTTGGATTTTGTCAAAGGTCTTTTCTTCATCTAATCAGATAAAATGTGAATTTATTTCCAGTTTGTTTATATGGTGGCCTACATTGATAGTTTTTTATATGTTGAACAATCCCTGCATCTCTGGGATGAAACTTGCTTGATCACAGTGGGTGATCTTTTTGATGTATTCTTGAATTCAGTTTGCAAGCATTTTATTGAGTAATTTGTATCTATGTTCATAAGGGAAATTGGTCTTTAATTCTCTTTCCTTTTTGGATCTTTACACAGATTGGGTATCAAGGTGACTGTGGCTTCATAAAAAATTTGACAATGTTCCTTTTGTTTCTATTTTGTGGGATAATTTGAGAAGTATCAGCAGTGATTCTTCTTTGAAAGTTTGGTAGACTTCTATGCTGAAGCCATCTGGATCTTGGCTTTTTTTTGTGGACTTTTAATTACTGCTTTGATTTCACTAGAAGTTATAGGTCTGATAACTTTAGTAAATGGTATGTATTGTGAAAATTGTCTACTTCTTTTAGATTTTTAAATTCTGTATAGTTTTTTCTTTAACTTTCTTTTTATTTATTCTTTATGTCTTTCATTTTATGCACCTTGATCCCATTCATTTCCCATCCCTGCTCATCTGTCCTCTGTTCTTGTACTGTTCCCTCCCCCTGCACCACCAGATAAAATTTAAGAGAAAAAAAGGGGAAAAAAAATCTCGTTATGAAAGCTGTAGTGTGACATAGTGAGTCACACAGTAAACTCTTTGGTCCACATATCTACTTGGAAGTGTTCATTGAGAAGAGTCATTGCCCTGGTTGAAGGTCTCTGGGTTCTACATTATCGAAGCTGCACCCTCACTAGAACTCTTCTTGGTTTTCTTGCTGTAGCCCCGTGTCATGAAAATACTGCAGCTTTGGGTCTGCAGGACCGGTCCCTTCACTGTTCCAGCAGATCACAGATGGGGTGGGTATTGGGGTGGGCAACCTATAAACCTGGTTCTAGGCCTGGGTAGTTGCACGGTTGGTCAGTCCGCCAGCTCTCCATTGTTCTCATCACCAGGGTGAGCTCCCCTGCATTGCCTAGACCAGTTCACTCCTTGCAGCAGTGAGCAAGGGGCAGGGCCAGTTCGACTTTCATTTCCTCAGGGTTAGATCTCTCACATCTACATATTCAGGGTCAGCTCTACCGTGTTACCAAGGCATGACATAGGGGCACTCTCCTGAGTGCTGCAACAGATGGGGGCAGGACCAGCTCTCCTGCTCTTATGACCTCAGGACCAGCTCTCCCACCTGCCTCAGGCATGATGGCATGGGAGAGGGACATCTCTCTCCCACCCACGCTGTCACAAGAGAGGTAAGTAATGGGGACAGCTCTTCCATGATTACAATATCAGGACTGAATCGCCCACACCTCTGCCATTGAGGTTGGCTCTATTATGCTATGCATGGGAGGTGCAGTGTTTGCTGCTCGGTGGGGACAGGGGCAGCTCTCCTGCACTCTGATGCCATTTCTCCCTCCTGCCTCAGGAGTTAAGGGGGGAGTATAGGTTTTTAAAGTATGTCCTTATAAACCAGGAGGTTATGGGTGCATGTTTTTAATCCCAGCAGTCAAGAGGCAGAGCAGATCCCTGTGAGTCTGAGATGAGACTGGTCTACAGAAATGTTCTTATGATTCTCTGAATTTCCTTGGTGTCTGTCTATGGTCCCCCTTTTTAATCTCTCATATTGCCAATTTGGATATTCTTTCACCTTTGCTAATTTATTTAAGGGTTTGCCAATCTTAGTTGTTTTCTCAAAGAATCAACATTTTATTTCACTGATTCTCTATATTGTTTTTTCTTTTGTTGTTTGTTTCTATTATATTGATTTCAGCCCCTAGTTTGATTATTTACTGCTGTCTACTCCTTTTGGGTGTGATTTTTTCTTTTTAGCTCTAGAGCTTTCAGGTGCAATGTGAATTTGCGAGTGTGAGATCTCTTCATTTCTTTTCTTTTTTCTGTAGGCGCTTAATGCTATGGAATTGCCTCAGAGAACTGTCTTCATTGTGTCCCATAAACTTTGGTATAGTGCGTAGTTATTTTCATTCAGTTCTAGAAAGCCTTTAATTTCTTTCTTCATCTCTTTCCATCCTTTAGTGAGCTGTTCCATTTCCATTAATATGTAAGCCTTCTGTTGTTGATATTCAGCTTTAATCCATCATGGTTGATAAAGGTCAAGGTGTTATTTCAGTTTTCTTGTATCTGTTGAGACTTACTTTGTTTCAGTTTTAGAGAAAATTCCATGAGGTGCTGAGAAAACATATATATATTCCTTTGGGTTTGGGTGGAATGTTACATAAATATCTGTTAGGTCCATTTGGTTTATAACATCAGTTAGCTATAACACTTCTCTGTTTTGTTTTTGTCTGGATGACCTGTCTGTTGGTGAGAATGGGGCATTGAAATCTCCCATTATCAACCTGTGAGACTCAACATAGAATTTAAACAGTACTAGTGTTAAAATTCTTCTAACACTTTTAGATCCGTTCCATATGCTTGGACCTAAGGAGCAAGCTGGTGTTCCATTTTAATATCTGACAAAATGGACTTCAAACCACAACCAATTAGCAGATATAGAAAAGGACACTACATACTCATCAAAGGAAAAACCCACTAGGAAGACACTGCAATCTTAACATCTATGCCCCAAACACAAGGACACCCAAGTTTCTAAAAGGATTCTAAGACTACAAATGTCAGCCCAGACTTCTATACCAGCAAAATTTTCAATCACAATAAATGACAAAAATAAAGCATCCCATGATTTGAAAAAAAAGTTTAAATAATATCTATCTACAAATCCAGTCTTAGAGTGTGTATAGTAGTTTGGCTTGGCATCCTGACTTTGTTGGGTGGATGTTCATTCCTTGGTTTCTGTCGTCCTCTATGGTTCTTAGGAGTCTGTGGTAGCTGTGTGTTGCCTGGTAACAAACATTTTGTTTAGCACATGAACTAAGATTTCAAATACATCCTGAAAGTTCCATTTTCTTAGGCCATCAGGTATAAAGTTGAAGGTCTTGTGTCCTCATGACTGATGGCAAATACTTTTTGTTTTGTCCAGTATATATTCGATGGACACCAACTTTCTGCTGGTCACTCAGCAGGCATTTTGGTTATCAGGCTGACTGTCATGGTACTATTGTGCTTGTTATTAAATAAGCCTTGCATTTTTTAACAATGGCTCCAAAGCGCCAGAAAAGTGAGGCTGGCATTGTGTTCTTCTTTTAAGAAAAAAGGTAGGAGTTTTCAACCTAAGAACGAAGTACCATACCCTGTGCTGTGAAGATCTGCACTAGAAGTGACTCTTCTGAAGCCATGTGTGCTCTGCAGCCTGGAGAAGGGAACACCAGAGTGTGTGGGTAGCACTCACTTAGAGTTTGCTCTGCCTGTGGTTTCAGGTAGGGTACAGTTCATCCTGAGCTTCCAGGATTCTGCCAGCTACCTTGGAGTATACCCATTGCATAAGGGGCTACTATATACTCTAAAGACTATATGTGCATTACCAACATCAAATGCATCACTTGGAATTGTCTGTTAATACTTCTCTGTTGAGCCTTTAGCTGGTGGTTCTCACACTGCAGGGCCAGCATCCTCTTTATGATATAACATTGGTATAAAAGGAACATTTGTCAATATTCTTTTCCTTTGCAAATTAAAATGAATTAAAGAATGTTTGTATAAAAGCATCAAGATTGCTTTCATTATGATAGCTTGTTTTTTCTTATTTAGAAAAATTGTATTATATTTTTATTTAGTTTGTGTGGGTGTGTCTATATGTGAGCATTTGAATGCTATGGCATGCATTTGGAAATCAGAACGCAACTTTTGGGAGTTTATTGTCCTCTTCCACCGTGTGGGTCCTTGAAATTGAACTTAGGTTCTCGGGCTTGGCAGCAGACACTTTTACCAGCTCCTGTAATTGCTTCCTTACATGGGAAAACATGTAGAGGTAATGTACAATGCCTCAGTAACCATATAAAGTCTCAGGCTGAGTTTGTTTTCATTATGATCACAGGCAAGGAGTGATTCAACATATCAGCACATGGCATGTGACTGCATAGTAGAGGCAGATAAAAGCCCGTTGAACACCTGTGAGCATTGGCATGACCTCTACTGGCATATAAAAGCACAGATAGATCTCTGTTACTCCATTTCAAATATAAGGACAAGTAGAGGGAATGGGGACTAACTGTAGGGTAAAAGGGCCAGTGAAAGAAACACACCCTGACCCTGAAACCAGAGCCAGTGAAGGAAACATACTTTGGCCCTGAAACCAGAGCCAAAGGAACACATTTTACCCCTGACCAACTGAGCAAGAAGCCTTACAATTCGTGAGCAGGAATATCAACCAATTCCTGGGCACAAAACCAACGAAACCCTTAGCATGAAATCTAGCCAATCTCTGAGCTTGTTCAAGTTTGGGGACTGAAATCTGGCCAATTCCCACCCTGAAAATCTTCTCCCTGGAAAAACTCCACCTCTAAGAAGTTCAGTATAATTCCTGTGCCTATTCAGTTGGGAGCTGCCCTTTTCCAAACTGGCAGAAGCAGCCACTCTTCTGAAGGATTATAGCCTCAAAATACATCTCTTAGATGAGTTTTGGGTGAAGATCTTTTTCCTGTAGAAGAGTAGAGAAGCAACAGACATATTTGCTCGGAAACTCCCTTAGTGGAGTAGAGATGTAACAACTTTCTCCAGAGAAGGAGCAGACTGCTACATTTCTGCAGGGGTTTCCCCTTAAGCAAAGTGAAGCTAAGAAGTAACAACTTTTGCCAGAGCAGAGAAGTAAAGGGTATCTCTGCTGGGAAACTCTCTTAGCAGAGTTGAACAGAGCTGAGCTGCAATGGCTCTCTCAGAGAGGAACAGGATTGCTATATCCTGTGGGGAGACCATCCCCCACCAGAACCCAGCTAAAGGTAGAGCCTGACTCCCCAGCAGCCAGGATACATTTCTTTTCACCGTTATAGGTATCCGATATCTTCCCTTCACAGACATGAGGATAGTCTGACTCCCTGAGAGAGTCAGGATACCTTTCCCTTCAGAGTTGTAACACTTCTACTAACAGCTTAGAGTAATCTAAGAATGGCAGAACCATTCCACGTAACATTTCCCACTCCAATTCTCCCTTTGGGATCAATATAAATTTTATTTGAAAATGAAAATTATCAATGTCTGGGAGGTATCGCTCCATTGGTCCAGTGGTAGCCTAATATGCATAAAACCCTGAATTTGATCCCCTTCAAAATGGAGGTGGATGCAGGAGAATCAGAAGTTCATGGCTATCCTCAGCTACATAGTGAATTTGAGGCCAGCCTGGGATATAGAAGACACAGTCTTAAAAGGATAAAGAATGTAAAAATCTACTGACTTTTCTATGAGCATAGAAATAATGCCCTGGAAAAATTTGAGTCCAAAGAGCAGGAATTCTCTGGACCTAGACACTTTAGATGTGGTGAAGACTTGGCCGAGGTTACTGCAAGGAGTACAGACTGGTAGAGTCATAGGTTACATGTCACCACTGGCATCGTCAGATGTGACTGAACCAGGGACAGGGGATATGAATGGGTGCTTAAAGGTATTTAGGACTGCAGTAATCTTCCCATGCTATGGTTCTTGCCTCATAGTGTACAATTCTCCTATTCCAGATTTGGAATAGAGCATGATCAATGCTTCAGACACACCCCTCACCACGGGGCTCTGGATGAATTGCTTCTTTCAGCTCTCTGGGACATAAGTATTAATTGATGCTTCAATTCTCCTCTCTCTTCTCTGATGCCTGATAAAGTCCCCTGGCAGAGCTTAGCGCCTTTCTTTACACTTTAGTTCCATCCCCTTAGATATTTCTCACTTTACACTCCTGTTATCTCTTTAGGGGATGTGGATATATTGAGGTCAGTTCCCAAGACTTATTCATTTTTGTGTCTCTGCAGGATCACCTTCTGAATAATGGTCCCCTGGTAAAAGCTACTCTTGAAGAAGACAGACGATAGTAGAAAAATCGCAGATGCAGAAATGGCAGCAGATAGCCATCAAGACAAACGTTAACCGTTGTGACTATGTGGCTACAGTGATTGCTGACTCCGGTGGCAGTGGGAGTAATCTTGCTTGCAGCCTTTGCTCTAGAATGGTAGTGCTAGATGCACTCAGTGCAGAGTAAGTACTCTTCCGCATGAGATGTTTGCTGTGACTGGCAGTGAGTGCGTGGCCACCTGTCCTCTCTAGGCCTAACTTCTCTGATTTCACATTCACTGAGAGCTTGTCTCCCCACCATGTGCATATGCACATATGTGTGAAAATCAGAAGTCCACCTCAGGTGGTACTCGGTAGGGTGCTGTCCACATTGTTTTTCTGAGACAAGATCTCTCCTTGGCTTAGAATTGACTTATTCAACTGGACTAGCTGCCTACAAAGCCACAGGGAGCCAGGGAGCTGCCCGTGTCCATCTCCCAGTGCCATGATGGCAGGACTGTACCATGGTTCTGGGAATGGACCTTGGGTGCTCATCCTTGCTCACAAGCACCTTGCCAACTGAGCTTTCTCTCCACCCATGTCTCCTTCCTCAGCAATCTTATTCTCAGTAATTTCCCTAGTAAGAGTTATAGTCCTCCACACTATTGTTCCTGTAAAAGAATTTGTGTCTTTAGAGTCTAAGACTGAGGGGAAGAGCCATTCCATCCCCTACTCACATTGGCATCAAATGTGGAGTATTGAGAAAATTCGAGAAGAAAATGGGTAGGAAGGAGCATGGACTTTTAGAGTTGGGGACTCCTTTAGAGATAGCTGACCTTGTGCTGTTTTGGCTAAGGAGAAGTAGATGTGGAACCCTGGCTCCTGTTCACCCTGCAGCAGCAGCCTGTAAAGAGTGTGACAAGGCTCGCTGACCTCCCAGGGCACACATCTTTGATTGGTGGATTGCATGACACTGGATTGCAGTTGTAACATAGCTGTCTATGGCTTGATAACTCTTTAGGGACTTTCTCAAAAGTCCCACACAGAGTAGAACTTGATCCTTTCACACGTAACTGTATTTTGACATTCACTGTCGGGATACAGTATAGATATAAAACAATTACATATGATCATTGTTAAGGAGAAAGAGGTATTCTCTTGTCATTATCTTGTTGTTTTTTTTTAAAAGATGAGGGGAGGGGTTTAGATAAGGAGAATAGCTAAAGGTCACAAAAATTCCTCATAAACCAGGCTAAAGAAGCAAACTTACTGTTTGGATTCAGCCACATGGATTTGAATCTAAGGGAATAGATGAATAGATCATGATATACTTTTTTAAGGAATGAAGAAATGATGGTACTGGCATTTTTGTTGTATAGGGTTAAAAAAAAGAAAGTATTGACGTCATTCACCAATTAGTGCTTTAGTGCTGAGGTCAGGGGACAGATTTGTCCCAGTCAGCTCAGCTTGTTTTTTATTTGATCTCACTAGGTAAGCAAGGTCCTCTGTTCCTTGTGTCCTGGGTTGTCCCTTAACTGCTGGACTGGTGTGACTTTGGATGGTTTTTCCTGTTTACTGCTTGCTTTTACTTGTTAACTTAAGACTATAAATAAATTCTCCTAATTCAAGATTCTAATAATAGTAGCAAGGAATATTTCTTCATGTGGAATTAAAATATACTAGTGGTTATTATGCAGATATTTAAAATGAACTGAAATTTGTCTTCCAATGCTCCATGGTGGTGGTATATCCCTCCTAAATCTATGTACTGATAATGCTACTTTAAATAATTTAATTTTAACTGGAGACTAGCTTATCACTTTATGTGGAGGTATTTCTAGAAGTCACTTATTGTTAGGCAGTAACATGTGTACTACAGGCTTCTAATAGTTAGTCGCCCTATAGTATAGGAAGGTCTCCTTACAAGTTGCAATTATTTGACTCAGAATGTCTATATTGCTCAGTTTGAGTTATCTTTATTCATACATGCATATATAAGTTATATAATACAGATAAGACTCATTACTGACCATGTAAATCTATATGACTCCCCATGAAACTATGAGGGTATAGTATTATGTATGTCTAAGGTGTGACTTAACATTTTACTCCCAAAGAAGTGTGAAAACACTGGGCTGGGATATGGGTTAGTGGGTAAAGTGCTTGCTTGCCCATAAGCGTGAGGACCTGAGTCCGAACCCTAGGGCCTACATGAAAGCCAGGGCATGACTACACATGCTGTTAAGCCCATTCCTAGGGAGGCAGAATTGCACACATTCATACAGCTCACTGGGTAGCCACTTTACCCTATTTGGTGACTTTCAGGCCAATGATAGTCTCTGTCTTGGAAGAACAGAGTCGACACTTGAGGTTGGGCACTGACTTCTGTATGCATATATATCTGTACCTACATACATCTGTACATTCACACATGTACTGGCACACATATGAACATGCACATGCATGTCAACATATGTGAAAGTGGGTAGACACACATGTCTCTCTCTCTCACTGCATCTCTCTCTCCCTCCCTCCTCCTACCCTCTCTCTTTCTTAAACACACATTCACACCACTGAACAGGTCTGCTCTCTTTGTCAAATAAAAAACAAAACAATTTTGCGAGCATTCCTAACTCTTTGGCCCTCTTTTGATCAGGAGTTTTGGCATTTATGTCCTTGTAAAGATTGACTCCATTAGTAGACACAATTAAAGTTTCCTAATTGTCTGTAGACCCTGGTATTGAAGCAAAATAGTGCTAACAGGTTAATATATTCACGTGGTCTGTGCTGCTGTAAGACTTCAGTGCTAATGCCATGTTTAGTTACTGTTCTTAGCAACTATTAATGGAGAAATGAGAGCGAAACATTGGTTTCTTTTAAAGCTAACATCTAGTGCTGCAGTCCCACTGTGCTGTGATTTTGCCTTTAAATGTAATCTCACAACGGCTATAATGGCAAATTAGTTTCTTTCTATTAGTCAAGTGATTATACAGCAATCAGAACTGAGTGCACACACTATTAGGTTGTTAATTATATTTGTGAATGTCACAGCCCACTTCATCTTCCTTCAGGACTCCTTGAGAGCTCTGTAATGCCTTTCTTCTCGAAAGGCATGTTTTACTGATGTTTAAATATGAATACCTTGATGGAGATTCTTCAAGTCAAACTTAGAGGTGAACAGATGCCAAGAAGCATTTAAATCTCCCTTTTCAGGCCTCAGTTAGAGGCCAGGTGAACAGTTAATGTTCGTCTGATTTGACTGTCCATAGCTCTGTCCACTCTAGAGGACAGGGTCCTTGAGCCCTGCCATTTCCCTGTCATAACAAAAACCAAATGCTAATGATTTGGCAGTGATTCAGTGGCCACTTAGAGAAAATTTATTCAAGCCTATAGCGGTAACTACAAAAGAATTGGCTGCATTGCCTTTTCTAGGGGACAATGTGAGAAAGGCGAATATTTATTTTATTAGATTTGCTGTCCATGGTGCCTCATTTTTGTAGCTTTCCTTTGCAGTTTGTTTATAATGCAGCTTGCTATTCTATAAAGGTAATTATTTTTAGTCAATGAATATTTATTGGAAGCCTGCCATATTCTTCAGTGTATACCAATTCTGTATAGCAGAAGCTTGAGAAAGCTTGGCAAATGACCTCTGATTGTCAGCAGGAGAACTCTGCGACATGGAGTGAATGGCTCAAGCTCCAGGGTCAGGCACCTGCGTTCAGAACCTGGGTTTTGCCAGCACATGACCTTGGAGTGTTTCTGAGCCTGGCTTCTCTGAACATGTGTTTCAACATATTTAAGGTCAATCTTCATATGGTCAGTCATCTGTCCTTCCAACATGACAGATGCTCTAACCACTGTAGCTTCCAATTTCCCTATTGAAATAAGGCTGAATATTATTATGCTTTTACGATTTTTAGCACGATGTGTGGACCTTAGTACTGGTCATTGAATAGTAAAGACCACCACAGCCACTGCTGTTACCATCTCCCTCACTGTTACCATCATATCATTATATGATTATCATAGTATCATCACATCAGCATAACGTTATTTTACCCTCATCATCACTACATCATCACTATTCCATATCATCATCACAGTCATTACATCATCACTATAGTCATCATTACATCATCACTATTATAGACCATCTTCACCATAGTCATCATTACATCATCACTAGTCCATATCATCATCACAACAGTTATTACATCATCACTATTATAGACCATCTTCACCATAGTCATCATTACATCATCACTAGTCCATATCATCATCACAGTTATTACATCATCACCATTATAGACCATCTTCACCATAGTCATCATTACATCATCACCATCATGTATTACCATAATGGTCAACATCACCATTATCACCATCATTATCATCATGAGAAGGTAAGCCCTCCTTCACTAGAGATATTTATTCAGAGACTAACTGACTTCTTTTATATTAGCATCAGATTTGTCTGTATTCTTTTGTGATACTATGCATAACATTCTGCTGGTTAGAATTCCCAAAATGTAGCAACCAGGCAGATAGTATTTGCAGACGAGAGTGCCTTCAAACAGAATAGGCCAACTTACCTCTCCTAGAATCCATGAGGCTGACACCCAAGAATCACAATTGACTTGCTGTAACTAAGGCCAAAGGGCTCTGCTTTAAAAAGTGTTTTTTTTTTCCTCTCAAAATCATAGTTGTCCCCTTTAAGCCCTCTCTAAATTCCACATATCTTCCTTGAATTAATTCAGTCACACATTCCAGAAGCGCTTCATGAATTCTTCATGCACCCACTTCTCCGCTTGTGCATGGCAGGCACACTCGTTATTTGCTTTCTCCCCAGCCACAGGACTGTTCTTGACACCTGTGTAGCTGGAGGTCAGTGACACCTGTCTGTCTCTTTGGGGCTCCATGATCTCTGTTGGTTCTCATCCTGAACTTTCACACACTGTTTCTCTCTTCCAAATGTCCTTTGAAACATCTGATCGTTTCACTCTTGTTTGCCTCCTCTGCTAACAGCGTTTGGAAATCTAATTTATCTTCTCAGGGTGAATGGCTCATTTTCTCCCCTACTCCTTATGGCTCAGTTGCCCATGGATATGTTGAAGAGTCCTTCTCTTCCCAGCTAAGCGATGGAAGCGAATTGTAAAACGCTTCATGCCCAGTCTGCAATTCTGCATGATTTTAGTTTTCAGAAATGTAAAGTGATTGAAGTAAATGAAAACAAAATCAAATCCTCGTTTGAGCTTTGTGACTGTGTGTGTTTTCTGTGCTCATGTCAGGATGCTTCTTCAGTGGCTGAGCACCTATCATTTTAGACAGCTATGCCTACACTGGACCTTTGAAAGGAAGGGTTTCTCAGCTACATACACCTTAAAGTGCCTTTCTCTCCCAACAGAAGGGAGGAAAACCTCTCAAAAGTTCCCAACAGAATGTTGTAAGGGCTGTATAGCATGCATTTCATTCTTGAGCAATAAGAAGTTTTCCAATGACCTAAGCAGTCTTCTTTTATTATTGGTTAAGTTTAGTTTAATTAAAATTCCCTATCTTGTTAGCCTTCTTCAATTCCATATTTAAATAATAGCAACACCTAAAACAATTAGCCTTCTAGTTTTCCAAAATCCAGGTATGAAAGCAATCTTTGGGACTGAAGAGATGGCTCAGTGGGTAAGAGCTCCCGCTGCACTGTGTAAGCAGTAGGCCCTGGAGTCAGGTCCCCAGTATGACACAAAAAAGACAAAAATGGCTTCCTGTGTTTATAACCTCAGCACTGTGGGGGCCTGGGAGGTGACAAAATCAGAAAGATCATGATGATGGGGGTTGTGCACTGCCAATCTAGTAAGTGTGGGTGAGAGGAAGGCGGCCTTCAGGTTCGGTGAGAGACAGTGTTTACAAAGAGAGTAGTGGAAGACATCTGATGTGCTCTAGCATATGTAAGGTACACACCTCTTCACACATGCCCATGTGTGCGCACGAGTGCACGCATGCGCACGCGCACACAAATACACATATACGTTCACACCATTTTAAATAGAAAAGAACAATGAGTGTTAATGAAGCGATAGAACACACTTACTAGTGGGAACCACGCCTTCCTGCTGAGTGGTAAAAAGAAGGCATGAGCAGAGCTGGGTTGGGTAGCACACACCTCAAATGCAAGCACCTGGAAGGCTGACAATGGGACTGTAAACTTCAGACGAACCTAGACTGCAAGACAAGGCTCTGTTTCCAAATAAGGAAATAATAGCTGGGGGTGGTGAGTTTCATATGTAATCCCAGCTCTGAGGAGGATGAGGAAGGAGCATGGTGAATTTCATATCTAATCCTAGCACTGAGGAGGATGAGGAAGGAGAATGGTGAGTTTCATATCTGTAATCCCAGTCCTGAGGAGGATGAGGAAGGAAAATGGTGAGTTCAAAGCCTACTGGGTTCGCATAGTGTAAAACAAACTTAAGCTGCGTATCATAACTCTACCCTAAAAGGATCAAACTAAAGACTAAAATGAAATTTAGCTGCATTTCTTCCTTCTTCAATTTTCTCCCCCTCCCCACTCATTTCCTTCTTTTTGGAAATTTCATTCCTCCTCTACTGGCTCTTTATTTTTGCATGTGCATATATATTTGTCTTTATTATACATAATCTCATTCCCATTTTGTTATTACAAACGATAGTGGTAACCATGCAAAAGATCAACAGAAGAGAAAGTAGCTATAGAGAACTTTACATGTTTCTATTTTTTAAGTATAGAACAAAAAATAATGCGTAGCTTTGGTTAACTTTTTGGTGCAGATGAACGAATGAATAAATGAACATTGACTGAGGTCACATAATTTGAGGCAGCTTGCCTGCACAGCACAGAATGTGACTTTGGGTGTGTGCTGCGTGAGTTGTCTTTACTCAAATATTCCTCCAATTGAGAACGGATTGCTTATTTCTTAGTTTGAGAGGGAATTACTTGCAGTTCAGTGTTTGTCTACCACATTCATCATCCTCTCAGAGGAGGGCTTCTGGTTATCACCAGATTAACCTGTTCTGTACTCTGTAGAAGCAGCTATCGTGTTTTCTTCATGTACTCCTCACCCATGGTGTTTATCCCAGGGGCTTGAGCTCAGTAAGTATATAATACATATCTGTGGATTGATGTAATGCATCAGTGTGTGTTAAATCCCTTTACAAGACACTGGCCACATGAGAGACAATGAGATAATTTGTGTCAAGTTGTGTAGAGAAGGAAGAGCGGTAGAAGTTGGGAGTGGAGCCTATTCCTGAGAATTAACACAAGATGAGAAGAAAAGATTTTACTTAAAAGGAAATGTTATTAGTAATTATTAGTGCAGAACTTTTCTTTTTACTAAAAAATTTTATAAAATAAAGGAGAAAAAAATCAAAACATGGAAAGTTGTGGTACATATCTAGGGTATTTTATTTAGCATCATCCATTTTCTTGCAAATGATATGACTTCATTCTTTGAAGCTCAATAATACTCCATTGTGAGTTCAAAGCCTACTGGGTTCGCATTTTATTATCTGCTCATCCTTTGATAGAAACATAGGCTGACTTCATAGCATGGTAATTGTAACAGACATCTATAGAACATTCCACCCAAACATACCTCAGCACCTCATGGAACTGTCTCAAAAATTGACTACTTATTTGGTAACAAAGCAAACCTCAACAGATAACCTCTTGTATCTTATCAGATCACCGTGGCTTAAAGTTAGAATTCAACAACACTCATTGTAGAAAGCCCACAAACTCGTGGAAATTGAACAAAGCTCAAATGAATCATCCCTGAGTAAAAGAAATAAAGGAAGAAGTTAAAGACTTCCTAGAATTCAATGAAAATGAATACACAACATACCCAAACTTAAGGGGTACATTGAAAGCAGTGCTAAGAAGAAAGTTTGTAGCACTAAGTGCCTACATAAATAACTTGAAAAAGTCTCACACTAGCACACTTAAAGGCTCTAAAACAAAATGAAACAAACTCACCCAGGAGGACTAGACACCAGGAAATAAACAAATTGAGGACTAAAATCAAAATAGAAACAAAGAAAGCAATATAAAGAATTAGTGAGACAAAGAGTTGGTTCTTTGAAAAAATCAACAAGATAGACAAACCCTTATACAAACTAACCAAAAGGCAGAGAGAGAATATGAAAATTAACAAAATCAGAAAAGAAAAGGGGGAAATAACAACACTGAGAAAATCTAGAGAACCATCAGGTCATACTTAAAAAATCTGTTTTTCACAAAATTGGAAATTTTAAAGGAAATGGACAAATTTTTAGATGGGTACTATATACCAAAATTAAATGAATAACAGACAAATAACTTGAATATTTCCTAAGGAAATATAAGCACTCATCAAAAGTCTCCCAACCAAAAAGAGGCCAGAGCCAGATGTGTTCAGTGCAGAAATCTAACAGAATTTCAAAGAAATGTTAACATGAATACTCCTCAAATTGTTATCTCAAATGGAGATACTCACAGGTGATTCAATAGAAACACAATAGAAACATAAGGGACATTCCCAAACTCTTTTAATGAGGGGAGAGTTGCCCTCATACTCAATCCTCACAAAGATGCAACTAAGAAATAGAATTACAGACCAATCTTCCTCATGAACATTGATCCAAATACTAAATAAAATACTGGCAAACCAAATCTAGAACCTATGAGAAAAATCATCCACCATAATAAAGTTGGCTTTATCCCAGAGATGCAGTAATGGTTCAACATATGAAAATACATTAATATAATCTACCATATAAACAAACTGAAAGAAAAAACCCACATAATCATTCATCATTAGATGCTGAAAAAGCATTTGACTGTCACACCAACACCAGTGTCATCTGTGTGACATGATATATGTCATTATGTCGGACGGGAGCTATGTGTCCTATGGGACTAGGCTTTTTAGAGGTCAATGGCAGACAGCCTGGTATTAGCCACCATTGAGGCATAAACAGGTTTTTCGAGTAGCTGGCTATATGGATTATGAGCTTTGTACAATTTTTTTATAATAATGATAGTCTTTATATATACAAGACAAGGATCATTTTCTTTAGGAACAGCTCTGGGATAAGGAAGCACAGTATGGGAATGTATAAGCCTACAGTAGAACCTTTGTCATACACAGGGTGTATGATGAGCAAGGGAATAGATGGGTTAATGTTGATGGACAAAGACTGTTATATT
The DNA here is from genome assembly GCF_950005125.1 of Chionomys nivalis. Taxonomy (NCBI): domain Eukaryota; kingdom Metazoa; phylum Chordata; class Mammalia; order Rodentia; family Cricetidae; genus Chionomys; species Chionomys nivalis. The sequence continues at coordinate 13,514,306 of NC_080089.1, read as the reverse complement.
ATACTTTGAACTTTATAGATAGGCTTGCTAGATCCCAACCCCCATGATGTCTGCTGCATAAAAAGGTACTAAAAAGTATATTTCAACAGGTACAGAGAACTGATTAGACATATTTGGTCACTAGATGAAATAAAGGGTAGGGAAGAGGAAGGGCCATGATAGTGATAATGAGACAGAAACTTTCTATTCATAAGATAAAACCATTTGCCTGAGGTTTACATTCCCAAGGACAAGATTTCCTCTTCTAAGGATGCTTTATGTCTAACACCTGTTCCTGATAATATACTTTTTTTAAATATTGCTGATGTGACTAAAAGAAGCTTTTATACTGTGTCAACCAATGACACATGACCTTTTGATTTGGTCTTTGTTTAAATACTATATAATGAAAACATAAATTCAGTGAAATCGCAGCAGATTCCAACCACTCTCTTGTGTGTTCTGTCTGTCTGTCATTCGCCGAACTTGTGCCTTCCTGTTACCAAGACCCTGCTTCTCCCACGGTCCATGACATTTGACAAAATTCAACACTTCCTCATGATAAAGGTCTTGGAGAAATCAGGGATAGAAGGAACATATCTAAACATACGGCAGGCAATATACAGCAAGTCAATCGCCAACATCAAACTAAATGGAGAGAAGCTCAAAGAGATTCCACTAAAACCAGGAACAAGACAAAGCTGTCCACTCTCTCCATATCTATTCAACATAGTACTCAAAGTTCTAGGTAGAGCAATAAGACAATAAAAGGAGATCAAGGGGATGCAAATTGGAAAGAACAGGTCAAACTTTTTGCTATTTGCAGATGATATGATAGTATACATAAGTGACACAAAAATTCTACCAGGGAACTCCTACAACTGATAAACACTTTCAGTAATTTGACAGAATACAAGATCAATTCAAAAAATCTGTAGCCCTCTTATACACAAATGATAAAGGGGCTGAGATAAGGAAATCAGAGTGTCATAACCCTTCATAGTAGCCACAAAGAACATAAAATATCTTGGACCAATGCTAATCAAACAAGTGAAAGACCTCTATGATAAAAACTTTAAGTCTTTTCTTTTCTCGCATCAAGGCTAGATGAAAGAACTTAAAGTCTTTAAAGAAAGAAATTGAAGAAAATATCAGAAAATGGAAAGATCTCCCATGCTCTTAGATAGATAGGATCAACATAGTAAAAATGGTAATCATACCAAAAGCCATCTACAGATTCAATGCAATCCCCATCAAAATCCAAGGACAATTCTCCACAGACTTTGAAAAAAACAGTAATCAACATCATATGGAAAACCCAAAAAATCCAGATAGCCAAAACAATATAAGAAAGAAACTTCCAAAGGCATCACTCTTCCTGACTTCAAACTCTACTATAGAGCTTTAGTAATGAAAACTGCTTGGTTTTGGCATGAAAACAGACAGGTTGACAAATGGAACCAAATCAAAGATCCTGATATTAATCCATACATATATGAACACCTGAGTTTTGAGAATGAAGTTAAAATTTTACAGTAAAAAAAAGAGAAAGCATCTTCAACAACTGGCATAACTGGATGTAGAAGTCTGAAAATAGATCCATGTCTATTGCCATGCACAAAACTCCAGTCCAGATGGATCAAAGACCTAAACATAAAACCAACCATACTGAACCTCAAAGAAGAGAAAGTGGGAAGTACACTTGAACACATTGGCACAGGAGACTACTTCCTAAATATAACCCTAGTAGCACAGATACTGAGAGAAACAATTAATAAATGGGACCACCTGAAACTGAGACACAGTCAACGAGAAAAAAATGGCAACCTATGGAATGGGAAAAGAATCTTCACCAACCCCACATCTGACAAAGCGCTGATCTCCAAAATCTACAAAGAATTCAGGAAACTAGAAATAAAAATATCAAATAATTGAATTAAAAAATGGAGTGCAGATCTAAACAGAGAATTTTCAACAGAGGAATCTCTAATGGTGAAAGACACTAAAGGAACTGTTCAACATCCTTAGCCATCAGGGAAATGCAAATCAATATGGATCTGAGATACTATCTTACCTCTGTCAGAATGGCTAAGATTAAAATAAAAACCCAAAAACTAATGACAGCTTATGTTAGAGAGAATTCATAATAATGGAAACATGTCTTTATTGCTGGATGGAGTACAAACTCGTACAACCACTTTGAAAATCAGTATGGCAGCTTCTCAAAAAATTGGGAATCAATCTACATCAAAACCCAATAATATTACTCTTTGGAATGTACCCAAAAAATGCAGACCCATATCACAAAGACATTTGCTCAACTATGTTGATAACAGCATTATTCATAATAGTCAGAAACTGGAAACAAAGTAGATGCCCCTCAACTAAGGAATGGATAAAGAAAATGTGGTACATTTACACAATAGAGTACTACTCAGTGGTAAAAAGCAATGACATCTTGAAATTAAGAGACAGATGGATGGAATTAAAAAAAAATCATCCTGAGTGAGGTAACCAAGAAATAGAAAGATAAATACCATATGTACTCACTCATAAGTGGAAAATTAAACATTAAACAAGGATAATCAGCCTATAGTCCATATCCCCAGAGAAGGCAGGAAACAAGGAGAACTCTAAGAGAGACATACATGGATTCCCTCAGGAAGGGGAAGTAGACAAGATCTCCTTAGTAAATTGGCAGCGTGGTGGTGGTGGTGGGAGTTTCTTTCTTATACAGGACTGTTTTGGGGGAGGGGGTGGTAGGGGAGTGGGAAAGAGAGAAGGACAGCAGAAAGGAGAACATGAGGGATTTGGAAGAGGGAGTTGGGTAAAGGACAGAGAAGGAAAACAAGCAAAGAGATACCTTGAAAGAGAGAATCATTATGGGGTTAGCAAGAAGCCAGGCACTAGAGAAACTCTCAGGAAACCACAAGGATGACCCCAACTAAGAATCTAAGCAATAGTGAAGAGGGTACTTAAACTACCCTTCCCCTGTAATCAGACTGATGACTACCTTATTGACTATCATAGAACCTCCATCCAGTAACTGATGGAAGCCGATGCAGAGAGTCACAACTAAGCACTGGGCTGTACTCCTGGAATCCAGTCACAGAGGGAGGAGTGACATTACAAGCAAAGAGACCAAGACCATGATGGAGATACTCACAGCTGATTCAAGCTAGTGGGAGCTCACTGACCCCGGACTGACAGCTGGGGAATCAGCATAAGACGGAACTAGGCTCTCTGAATGTGGGTGGCAGTTGTGTGGCATGGGCAGTTTGTGGGACCACTATCAGTGGAGCCAGTATTTATCCCTAGTGTATGAAATGGCCCTATGGAGGGGTACCTTGCTCAGCCTAGATATAGGGGGAGGGAACTTGGTCCTGATGCAACAGACTTTGTTGACTCCCCATAGGAAGCCTTACCCTCTCTGAGGAGTGCATGGGGGTGGGGTGGGGAGAAGGTTGGATATGGGGAGGATGGGAGGGAGACGGAACTGGGAATGGTATGTAAAATAAGATTGTTTTAAAAACAAACAAAAAAAATCTGTGTAGCATCTGTTGCTATATAATAGGTATGAGTTGATTAATTTATTTTAGTGAAATATAACACAAATAAAAATGCTCAAGTCTTATCAATTTTGGTAGATTTCAGAATGATAATGTACATCAATAAATGAGCATGGGGATGCGAATTTATAAGTGTGCCATAAGCTGCCTCCAGCTTCCACTGCCTTAAAATTGTTTATTTTTTATATTTATTTTTTGGTTTTTAATTTATTATTTAATGTGTATGTTCATCCCAGATGTGCATGCACATACTATAGCACACGTGTGGAACTCAGAGGACTCATTTATGGGAGTCCTTTACTCAGGCTTGGTGACAGGTACCTTTACCTGCTAAAGCCTTCTTTCTGACCCTAGAGTTATTTTTTGCTCGTGTTTTACTTCCCACACATATCACAGAGAAGATCTCTACAAATTTGCATTCTGGGATGCTGGCATTGGGAGCCCTTGGTATCTGGGGCATTTCCAGTCATCACGGAAGAGAGAAAATGACCTTTGGATGGACAGCAAAGCCTGTTAAATGTTCTGATTCAGAAGCGATTTGTATTACTTCTATTAATGCCTCATTTGCCTGATTGGGTTTAATACTCCCACCAACCACAGGGAAGCCAGGCATATAATTCTTGTGAGTAGAAGGCAGACAACTAGAAGTGTACAGTGACTATCACTCAAGATAATCACACTCCAGCTATTCGAGTACAGGTATTTGCTTGCTGGTTCTCACAACTGATGCATTTCCTCTCCCATCCCAGAATAGAAAAGCCAAAAGTTCCCACCAGTCTTAAGAGCAAGTCAAAGCTCAAGTTCTTTGGGTGGTTTGTAATGGTTTCTAAATTGTGGAGCAGAGTCAAGGGATTTCTATTAGGTTTAGATGTGGGGTTTCTTCAGTCACATATCTTTGAACTAAAAAGAGTAATGTGCTCCCCATATTCTATCTGACACACAATGATGGGGAAGGACAACAGAGCAACCACTCTGATTTCAAATGGGAAGCAAAGAAGATTCATAGAACTTATGGATTTGCAGCAATCCTGAAATTCCAAAGCTGGCGGCTCCAAGCTTATCTTAGCTTAGTCCTGGTTCTGCCCAGGTGATCTCTCTAGTTCGCTGCTCTTTGTGGTCCTTCCTCTGCCCTTCTTGTGGTTCTTCCTTTCATATAATCTTCCTTCCCTCCATGTGAAGAGGGGACTAGAGAATATACTTTCTCTTTGATTGAGCTGCTTCTTGAATGGCGTCCTATATCCAGAGAAAGATGCCAAAAAGTCAATCTTTCTAGGTCTCTTCCATTTCCTCTGCCTCCTCCTCTGTCTCCTTTTCCCCTTCATCACCTCCCCTTCCTTTCCTCCACATCTTCCCCCCTCATTTTCCTCCTCTACCTCCACCTTCTTGATTCATATAAATCCGATTTGTTTGCATCATAAGATTTTTTAAACTTCACAGATATTTTTACTTGTTTATTAGAGTTACCTTCATTTAGCAACAGACAAAATATGAACATATGTGTGAATATATATTCACCCGTGCATGTACACAATTTTGACTTTGAGGGAAAGACATGCTTTAAGTTTTTTTTTTCTTGGTTTCTTATGGAATACTTTTGACCAAATGGAAGGATTTTCTGGATTTTCTTGTAAGTTATTCAGATAAGTAACAAAATTTCAAGGACTTACCCTCTACTTACCACTTTCATGAAACCCAGTTTTCTTAGTCTTTGTATCTGAGAATGAGTCTTAGTTTTGTTCTCCTTAGTTTGGGGACGAGAAATATTTGCCTCGTCTAGTTCTACTCATCCCTGAATATGTACTTTCTCATGCCTGTTATTCTGATTTCTCGATAGACCTGTTTTATTCCCATCCTACCCTTACTGTTTTAATGCATTGAAAAGTGCAACCAACACCCACTGTAGCTAATGTTCCAGTCAGATGATGATTGTTAGGAAAAAACCTAAGATGAGCCACTCTGCCAGCACAAAGAAATCCAATCAGACCAGATTAAAACACATCAAATGCCTGTGTTTTATAAATGACAGTCACGGGTGGCTGTTGGGGGGGGCATGGCAGGGGAAAGACAGAGCACATAGGCAAACCCAAACCACGTGGTCTTCTTTCTGGCACAAGCCTGGGGGAGTGGTTCTGACTCTTCCTGGGGAGAGGTAAGCACTTGGCAGGCTGAGAGTTGCAGTCCACACCAGGGCAACTGCCAGGCCAGGGGCTTCCAATCACCCCAGACTTCTTGGATATAGGGGTGTTAGAGGGCTGGGTTGACACCCCAACTTAACATTATAGTGAGAATTCCCAGAAATACACATTCGCTAGATGTGGGACCTGCCATTAAATTATTGTTGTCAGTGTTGTGGTGATGTCTAATAGCTAGCTCTCAAGAAAAAAACAAAACCCCAGATGTCATGATGTATAGTACTTCCCAATTTCATTGGTATAATTTCTCCTGCTATGGTAGATCCAAGTTCTACCCTGACATAATAAAAATTCAGAGTTGGGCAGAGATTTTACTAGTGCTCTTGGACGTATACCAGGTTCAGCATACCACTAACTATTGGTGAGAGTTTTACCAAGTGCTTGCCAATTGCTTAATGTGGAGTGCCAGCTTCTCTTTTATCTTAAAACATTCTGCCTATCTCCAAGCCAAAGGTATAATACATTTTATATTTTTGTGGCAATCGTCCACTTCTGTCTACCAATTTCTATTTTAAAATGGGCTATGCTATGCTATAGCAATAAACAAAGACACACTTTTAATGACTTGAAGAAGAAAACTTTATTTTCCTTTCATACAACAAAACTCATCATGAAACCTGCAGGCTTCATACCCTAGGAACCAGTGCCAGTGATGCCACCACCAGGAACGATGCAAACCACCCTCAGGAGGCACAGACAGTTCTGGAAGGCACAGTACTGACAACCACATAAATTGTCCTCAAAGGTGACGATGCCACCCTCAGAATCATCAGCCAGAACCAAAGCCAACACTGCAAGGAGAAGAGGACATCTGAACCTATCACGTACCAAGAACACAGATGACTGAAAAGCCCTTTTGTAAACACTAACAGCCATCACAACTCCCTATTAGAGATGCCCTGGGCAACACAACCTGCCAAACGACCTCAGTCATATCTTCTCTCCCCTCCATTTCTTCTCTTTTCCAGAAAACATGCAATGACAGAATTATGTTTTATCAAGCTCTTCCCATCATGATCAATAAAATTTTACATTATTCTTGCAGTAACTGTGTAAAATAGCATGGTTTAAATACCTACACACGTAAGCACAGATTCATAAAACACAAGAAGGAAATAAAGTTACTGTTAAAACAGAAATGTCTGAGTTTCCTTTTCAGTCATTTATAGGATTTGTTCTTTGACGATTGCCTTCTGATTCCTGTTACCGCCACTCTCTTTTCTCTCCCTTCCGTCCCTTTTAAGCCTCAGCCTTGAGGTGTTCTCAGTATCTGTTTTCAGCTTGAAAATTAAGAATGATTTTTAAAGCAGCCCCCCTTTCTGATTAACTGTACTGACATCTTGTTTGTGTTGTTACTCTGGCTTAAAAGCGAGACACTACAAACCTTTTCTTTCACTTTCCCCATCATTTTACTTTACTATGACCTCAGTCATTTTGAAAAGAATTTAGGCAATGTTTATTGTTTATATTTATGTTGTCATTTCCAGTAGCAGAGGCGTGTGCATGTCTGTCCCTCCATTTGTACTTCTTTAAGAGACCTAGATCTGGCTGGCTGGGTGGACTGACAGCTAAACTCAGCTAAACATAGTCAATCTGATTTTCTTTGTCCTACGATCAATCTATATAAATATCAGTCAGTCATTCCTTCCATTATTTGAATAATGGAACACACCTCTCTTTAAGGTAATCTTGTCTGATTATTATATACGAGTTTATTCTCCCTCCCCCACACTGAATGGATGTGAGGATTAGTTTTAGGAGGTGTTGTTACTGGCCAGGAGTTCCCTGAGAACCAGGGAGAATGGTTTCACTGTTTTCACAGTCTCCACAATCAGAGTGCAAGCCTTATGATATGTGGACTGTCTTGATGTTCTCCAATTAACTAACTGTATGAGCACAGGGAATGTAGAACTCAGAAGGTCCTACTGTTCTAGATAAGCAAATAAAATGTCAGTGCACAATAATACTTGGTATGCTTTACAAAAAAAAATTAGAACAGTGTTCCCCATCCTAGTGAGTAGAAGGCAATGAGAGAGGGACTTAGAGAGAAGACCAGTCATGTGTCAGTTAAGAGGGTTATTACAATGAAGGTTGTATACCAAAGTCTACTTCAAGATTAGTTTGAGCACTACTATATTAGCCTATTTTATTAAAAAAGGATATCCTAATGTTTCCTACATTTTAAAGAATTATAATCATATTTTTGTAGCAGTGGGCATTGAACTCAGCGCCTTGAACATATTGGGTTCAATTCCACCACTGAGCCACATTGCCAGTCCAGGGATCACAGTGAAGGAAGCATGTGCAAAGGAGATCACATGCTGAGAAAGGAAGCCAGAGAATGGTGAAGGGCCAGATTTCCTCTTTTAATAACTAACTGTTGCAGTAATAACCTTGTCGAGTGAACTGGCAAGCCTGTGAGCTGCCACTGACCTGCTCACGAGGGTTGGGCCCAATGGCCTCTTGATCTCTCTCTGGGTCCCATCTCTCAGAACAACCAGTGACAGCACTTCCAGCACAAGAACCTTTGGGGACAAGCAGTATCTGTAGCTCATAACAAGAATAATTCTAGAAGAATTTGTCTAAAGTTTCTATTTACTACATTTTAGAAAAGTTGTCTTCAGGTAGAAATTCCCTGGCAAGGCCCAGAGAGTCTTTATTACTCTGCTCTCTGGAGCTGTCTCCTGTAGGCTTCCTCACACAGGTCTGGGAAGCAGGTCATATGTCCCTTTAGTGCATATGCTCCCCCAAGAGAATGGTTTCCTTCAAGGAGAGAATGGGGAATCCAAAATGGTTAGCCCTGCAATTTACTTACATGGAAGATGTGGCAATAAAATATCAAACCACAAACAGCATTATATAAAGTTCTTCTTGATTAACGATGTGTTTTGGTGGGAACCTTTTGAAAATTGTCCTCTTTTTAAAAATTGTGTGTGTGTGTGTGTGTGTGTGTGTGTGTGCACGTGTGTACAACTGTATCAGAAGACAATTAGTTCTCTTCTCCCAACATGTTGGTCTTGGGAATCTAACTCAGGTCATCAGGCTTGACAACAAGCACCTCCACCCATGGAGCCATCTAGCTGGCCCCTTAGTGGTTTTCTTGTTGCTGCTTATCTCTGAGGTACCCACATTCATAAGTTAGGTGGATGACCTTTGAAGACACGTATCTTTTCTTCTTTCCATGTCATGTTACAGAAAGGTTTCTCTGACAAAAGTCATTTCCTACCAACACATGGCTCAGCGCCAGCACATGACTTGGCCACTTGGAGTTTTCTCCCTATGCACTTAACGCTATCTGAAAATAAATGACTTGCATAGTAATATCTTTGCCTGAAGAGCGTAAGTTACACAACTGTTCATATTGGTTTCATTCACATCTGCATCCCTCAGATCTGGAGTAGTATGACACACAATAGAGGTTTATCTACCATTTCAAAATGAATAAATTAATTTATCTGCTGAGTTCCGACTGTTCTTTAAAGTGACCTAAAGCAAACTTGCAGTGACACAGCTACTTCTGTGTCCTCTGGTGATGGCCTGTTGTCCTTGTCATTTGTGAGGGAAGTCTTATCACAGCAAACACTTGATGTGGGAGTGATTTCTTTCTAATCTGTTGCTTTCATTGTTTAATTAATAAAGAAACTGCCTAGGCCCATTTGATAGGCCAACCCTTAGGTGGGTGGAGTAAACAGAACAGAATGCTGGGAGAAAGAAGCCGAGTCAGGCAGTCGCCATGATTCTTCCACTCCAGACAGACACAGGTTAAGAATCTCCCTGGTAAGCCACCAGCTCATGGTGCTACACAGATTATTAGAAATTGGTTAAGGCAAGATGTGAGAATTAGCCAATAATAGGCTGGAACTAATGGTACAGGCAGTGTTTAAAAGAATACTGTTTCCGTGTAATTATTTCGGGTAAAGCTAGCCAGGTGGCGGGAAGTGGCCTGCTGTTCCTCATACTACAAACACTGACCTGAACTTTTTAGATCCTTAATTCGTGACAAGTACTCCTTGAAATGAATGAAACAATGAAGGTGTAGTGATATTTAATTTGTATTTTAATAAACAAAGCTTGCCTGAAGATTAGAGAGTAAAACAGCTACCCTGGTCAGCCTTACAGACCAGGCAGTGGTGACACACACCTTTAATACCAGTAGCCCCACTAGTTGCCATAGAAACCAGGCGGTAGTGATGCACACCTTTAATCCTCGTGTTAGAGAAGAATATAAGGGGGGAGGGGGACAGCTCTCAGTCAGTCTCATTCTGAGGATTACTGGAGACAGGATCTCCATTGTGGGTTGAAATAGAGGTAAGAGTCAGTGGCTGATTTTATTGCTTTTCTGACCCTCAGGTTGAACCCCAATATCTGTCTCTGGGCTTTATTAATCATGCTGCAGGAGGAAAATGTAAAATCCTTGTTGAGATTTCTCACGTGTGCATTCAGTGTGTAGGCCTGAGGAAGCACACCAGAACAAGGTGCCTCACATCAGGAACTGTTAGGCTGGCTGGGCTGGTGTATGAGAGAAGAATAAACACGTCATAGTTTTGTTTGCAGACAGCCTTTCATATGCCCTGCTATTAACAATATAAGATGGGAAATGGCATCAAACACATTAAATCCTGTTCAGTGATAGTCTCACAAAACTTGATTTCAATTAAATATCTTGGGGCACATTTGGGTGAGGAACATTTGGCAAACCCCACTAAGTTTTGCCATGGTTTATTATACAGGTTAGCTGTCATTCTAGTCAGCAAAACCGCAAAGGGTAGGATACAAATGTGAAATATTAGACATTCTTTTTGAAGCTTCCCGAGTTTACTGTACTTAAAATCTGACTGTCAACAAATGTTCCTTTCTTCAGGATTAACAGTTGATTTTTAACAAAGATACCAGGGATGCTAAGAAAATCTAAATTACTTCATGTGTCTAACAAACTTTGTTCATTAGGTATCTGCGCACAGCAGAGAGTTGTCCATTTATATATCATGGTTTCTGAATCCAGCGTGCTGTGCTCTCCAGCTAGGCTGGTTGCTTCCAGACTATCTCATATGCAGCCTTGTACCTTGAAGTCAGATCACAAGGCCAAGGAGGCATTTGCTCAGTGTGTTCTATCATCATCAATACACAAAAGTCCATTCCCACTAGGGGAGGTTATTCCACGTGTTCCACGAACATATCAGGCCATGGAGTTCTTTCTTTTTCCTGACAGAGGTCTTGATTAATGGTTCATAAAATACATTCATGGAAATGTTCTTAGTCAATGTACTATGATCACCTTGACTTGATACATTTTTATGATAAATATCACTTAGCTCCTCAGTTTTGCCAATTTTTAAGAGAAAAAAGTCAAAACTTATAACATATGAACACAATGGAATAATAAATATCCACATACAACATCAAGATTTGAAGTTGAATCATTCATGTTTGCAAAGTAATGGCCTCTTTTCTTTTGGTTACACACAGCTACAAAACACAGAACCCCTTGTAGTAAGAGTCCAGACTTTGCTACATTAAACTGAGATGTACATATCACCTCTTCTAAAAAAAAAATACAACCAACTGTAAAGCATAGGGAAATAACAGCAATTACATAATACCATCAATCAGCATATAAAGTTTATTCAGATAATGTCTCTTAAAGCAGCTCAGAAAATCTAGAATTCAGTGAAGGAGCATAAAGATTATATTGCTCTGTGTGTGTGTGTACATATATGTTTATATACATATTTTTTTGCTCTCTTTAAATGTAGACTATTTCTTTCATGTTATTTTTCTGTGCTTGGCTTTTGAAGAACCCTGGACACCTGTCTTGTGTGCTGTTGGTGTCACCTAACTGCTTTTATTGCTATGTCTATGAACTTTATCCTCTGCTCTTCACCTCTCCTGGAAGTCAGAGTTAGAGTTGCAATGAGACACCAAATATCGACAAGACAGACTGACAGAGTATGATCTATATCTCACATCCCATCTATTTCAGAGGTACAGGGCATCAAAAGTTTATTTTTAATTTGCCATGTGTTAATCAGGTAGCTTTCAGAAGTCTTATATGTAAAGGTATATTTTTTGCTTTGTAAATTTTAAAGGACTCATTGTATAATTAATTCATCAAATTGTTTAAAAATGTTTGTTTTTTTTTTCCCCCCAAGTTTTGGTGAGGACTGGCCCTGGATGAAAGTATTTAAACTCCAGGGCCTTCCGGCCACAACACAGAATTACCCAGATTAGAATGTCAACAGTGCTGCTTAGAGAGAGGAAGATTTGTCACCATGAAGAAAAGACCTTTCTAGGCTGGGGTGATCCGGAGAGGTGAGTAAGTGGCCACAAACCAGACAGTCTCCAGGGAACTTATCCAAGCCCCCTCCAATTCCCTAAGCTTTTGTGGCCATCCAGCAGGGTGAGTTCCCTGCTGCTGGCTTTCTTTACCCCATTCCACCTTGCCCCCAAGCCCGACTTTTCATCTGTGAGATCCTTGGATCCCCAAACACAGCCTGCTTCAGGGTTGAGAGGTTCAGAGAGTCAGCGGGGAGGGTTCCTGCTGCCAGCTTCTTTCTACCATCCCATCTTGCCCCTCAAGCCAACCTTTTTGTCTGCAAGGACCTTAGAACCCTACAAGAGACCCTGATTCCATGCTGAGGGGATCCGGAGAGGTGAGTTAAGTGACCACACTGCCTGACAGTCCTGGGGGACTGAATTCAGGCACCCTCCAATTCCCTAAGCTTTTGTGGCCATCCAGCAGGGTGAGTTCCCTGCTGCTGGTTTTCTTTACCCCATTCCACTTTGCCCACAAGTCCACCTTTTTATCTGCTAGGTCCTTGGATCCCCCAATCCAGTCTGCTTCAGGACAGAAGGGATCTGAGAGCCTGCTCCAGTGCTGAGGGGACCTAAGAGAGGGTAGACCAAGAAAAACTCCAAAGTACACAGTCAGTCACAGCAAAGATTGGACAAAGAAATGAAGACTCTGCTGGCCTCATTTGAAGGAAGAGATGGGCAGGCGCCAATGCAAAAATTCCTCCAACATCCTGAAAAGCAATATGGTAACACTAGAATCCAGCAAACACACAACAGGAAGACTTGAACTCCCTTAAAGAAATGGAAGAGAAGACAAACAAAAAGTTAGAAGAAATTAATAAATCCCTCAAAGATACCCAAGAAACCCAAGAAAAAGCAATCAAACAGGTAAAGGAAACAGTTCAAAATCTGAAGATGGAAATGGAGGTAATGAAAACACAAACCAAGGGAATTTTGAATAGGAAAAATCTGTGTAAATGAACAGGAACTACAGCAACAAGTATAACCAGCAGAATACAAGAGATAGAAGAAAGAATCTCAGGTGCTGAAGTACTATAGAGGAAATAGACTCATTGATCAAAGAAAACATCAAATCCAATAAATTCTTAACACAAAACATCCAGGAAATCTGGGACACCATGAAAAGACAAAACCTAAGAATAATAGGGGTAGAAGAAGGATAATTCCAGCTCAAAGGTCCAGAAAATATATTCAACAAAATTATAGAAGAAAACTTTCTCAAACTAAAGAAGGATATTCTTATGAAGGTATAAGAAGCTACAGAACACCAAACAGACTGGATCAAAAAAAAAATCCACCTCACCATATATTAATCAAAATACAAAACATACAGAATAAAGAATATTAAGAGCTGCTAAGTAACATATAAAGGTAAACCTATCAGAATTACACCTGACTTCTCAATAGAAACCATGAAAGCCAGAAGGTCTTGAATAGATGTGCTATTCAACACTAAGAGACCATGGATGCAAGCCCAGACTACAATACTCAGCAAAGCTTTCTTTCACCATTGATGGAGAAAACAAGATACTCCATGACAAAAACAGATTTAAACAATATGTATTCACAAACCCAGACTTACAGAAAGTACTAGAATGAAAACCTCAACCTAAAGAAACCAACAACACCCACATTATCACAGACATCTGATAACTCTCCACCAACACAACTAAAAGAAGAGAAATACACAAACACTATCACCAAAAAAAAAAAAAAAACCACAGTTATCAACCACTGGTCATTAATATCGCTTAATATCAATGGACTCAATTCACCTATAAAAAGGTATAGGTTAAGAGAATGATATGAAAACAGGATCCAACATTCTTCTGTTTACAAGAAACACACCTCAACCTCAAAGACAGATACTACCTCAGAGAAAAGGGTTGGGAAAAGGTTTTCCAATCAAACAGTCCTAAGAAACAAGCAGGTGTGACTATCCTAATATCTAATAACTAAAATCAATCATAAGAGATGGAGGACACTTTATACTCATAACAGGAACAATTCATCAAGATGAAGTCTCTATCCTGAATATCTATGTCCTTAATATAAAAACACCCACATATATAAAAGAAACATTACTAGAACTCAAATGACACATCAAACCCCACGCACTAATGGTAGGAGATTTCAACACTCCTCTCTCACCAATGGTCAGGTCAACTAGATAGAAACTTAACAGAGAAATAAAAAAAATTAAGAGATGTAATGAATCAAATGGACTTAACAGACATCTATAGAACATTCCACCCAAACAGGAAAGAATATATCTTCTTCTCAGCACCTCATGGAACCTCCTCAAAAATTGATCACATACTCAGTAACAAAGCAAACATTCACAGATACAAAAATTGAAGTAACCACCTGTGTCTTATCGGATCACCACAGAGCAAAGTTAAAATTTAACAATACCACCCCCAGAAAGCCTACAAACTCTGGGCTGGAGAGATGGCTCAGTGGTTAAGAGCATTGCCTGCTCTTCCAAAGGTCCTGAGTTCAATTCCCGGCAACCACATGGTGGCACACAACCATCTGTAATGAGGTCTGGTGCCCTCTTCTGGCCTGCAGGCATACACACAGACATATAAATAAATAATAATAAATAAATAAATATTAAAAAAGGAAAGCCTACAAACTCATAGAAACTGAACAGTGAACTATTGAACCACCCCAGGGTCTTTGAATTCAAGGAAAATAAAGACACAACATACACAAACCTATGGGATACTATGAAAGCAGTGCTAAGAGGAAAGTTGATAGCATTAAGTGCTCACATAAAGAAAATGGATAAAGCTCACATTAGAGACTTAACAGCACACCTGAAAGCTGTAGGAAAAAAAAGAAGCAGACTCACCCAGGAGGAGTAGAAGACTGGAAATAACAATCCAAAGAATCAATGAAACAAAGAGCTGGTTTTTTGAGAAAATCAACAAGATTGACAAATCCCTATCCAAACTAATCAAAAGGCAAAGAGAGAACACTCAAATTAACAAGATCAGAAATGAAAAGGGGGACATAACAACAGACACTGAGGTAATTCAGAGAATCATTAGGTCTTACTGCAAAAGCCTGTATGCCACAAAATTGGAAAATGTAAAAGAAATGGACATTTTAAGATAAATACCATATACCAAAATTAAATCAAGACCAGGTGAACAGTTTAAATAGACCTATAAGTCACAAGGAAATAGAAGCTGTCATCAAAAACCTCCCAACCAAAAAAAGCCCAGGACCAGATAGTTTTAGTGCAGAATTCTACCAGAACTTCCAAGAAGAACTAATACTTATATTCCTTAATGTGTTCCCCATAACAGAAACAGAAGAGTCATTGCCAAATTCCTTTTATGAAGCTACAGTTACCCTGATACCAAAACCACACAGAGACTCAACCAAGAGGAGAATTACAAACCAGTCTCACTCATGAACATCGATGTAAAAATTTTTAATAAAATACTAGCAAACCAAATCCAAGAACACATAAAAAATATCATCCATTAAGAGCAAGTAGGCTTCATCCCAGAGATACAGGGCTGGTTCAACATACAAAAATCTATCAATGTAATCCATCATATAAATAAACTGAAAGAAAAAAAACACATGATCATTTCATTAGATGCTGAAAGAGCATTTGACAAAATTCAACACTCCTTTACCATAAAGGTCTTGGCGAGATTAGGGATACAAGGATCATATCTAAATATAATAAAAGCAATATATAGCAAGCCGAGAGCTAACATCAAATTAAATGGAGAAAAAGCGATTCCACTAAAATCAGGAACAAGACAAGGCTGTCCACTCTCTCCATATCTCTTCAACATAGTTCTTGAAGTTCTAGCAATATCAATAAGACAACATAAGGAGATCAAGGGGATTTGAATTGGAAAAGAAGAAGTCAAACTTTCATTATTTGCAGATGATATGATAGTGTACATAAGTGATCCCAAAAACTTTACCAAAGAACTCCCACAACTGATAAATACCTTCAGTGATGTGGCAGGATACAAGATCAACTCAAAAAATCAGTAACCGTCCTATACACAAAGTATAAAGAAGCGGAGAAAGAAATCAGGGAAACATCACCTTTCACAATAGCCCCAAATACCATAAAGTATCTTGGGTTAATACTAACCAAGGAAGTGAAAGAGCTCTTTGACAAGAACTTTAAGTCTTTGAAGAAAGAAATTGAAGAGGATACCAGAAAATGGAAAGATCTCCCATGCTCTTGAATTGGTAGGATTATCATAGTAAAAGTGACAATTTTACCAAAGGCAATCTATAGATTCAATGCAATCCCCATCAGAATCCCAACAAAATTCTTCACAGACCTTTAGAGAATAATAATCAACTTTATATGGAGAAACAAAAAACCCAGGATAGCCAAAACAATTATGTACAATAAAGGAACTTCTGGAGACATTACCATCCCTGACTTCAAACTCTATTATAGAGCTACAGTAATGAAAACTGCTTGGTACTGGCATAAAAACAGGGATGTTGACCAATGGAATCAAATTGAAGCCCCGGATATTAATCCACAAACCTATGAACACCCACTTTTTGATAAAGAAGCTAAAACTATACAGTGGAAGAAAGAAAGCATCTTTAACAAATAATGCTGGCAGAACTGGATGTCAACCTGTAAAAGAATGAAAATAGAACCATATCTATCACCATGCACAAAACTCACATCCAAATTGATTAAAGACCTCAATATCAACCCAACCCCACTGAACCCAATAGAAGAGAAAGTGGGACGTAGCCTCAATACATGGGTACAGGAGACCATTTCCTACGTATAACCCCAGTAGCACAGACAATAAGAGCAACAATGAATAAATGGGACTTCCTGAATTTGAGAAGCTTCTGTAAAGCAAAGGACACAATCATTAAGACAAAAAGGCAACCTACTGAATGGGAGAAGATCTTTACCAACCTCACAGCAGACAAAGGACTGATCTCCAAAATACATAAATAACTCAAGAAACTAGACATTAAAATTCTAAATAACCCAATTAAAAATGGGGTATAAAACTGAACAGAGAATTCTCAACAGAAGAAGTTCAAATGGCCAAAAGACACTTAAGGTCATGTTCAACTTCCTTAGCGATCAGGGAAATGCAAATCAAAACAACTTAGAGATACCATCTTACACCTGTCAGAATGGCTAAAATCAAAAACACCAATGATAGCCTAGGCTGTAGAGGATGTGGATTAAGGGAACACTCATCCATTGCTGGTGGAAATGCAAACTTGTGCAACTACTTTGGAAATCATTGTGACGGTTTCTCAGAAAATTGGGAGTCAACTTACCTCAGGTCCCATCAATACCGCTCTTGGGAATATACCCAAGAGAAGCCCAATCATTCTACACAAGCATTTGTTCAACTATGTTCATAGTAGAATTATTTGTAAGAGTCAGACCCTGGAAACAACCTAGATGTCCCTCAATGAAAGAATGGATAAAGAAAGTGTGGCACATCTACACATTAGAGTACTACTCGGCAGTAAAAATAAACAAAAACAAACAAACAAACAAAAAACAATGACATCTTGAATTTTACATGCAAATGGATGGAAATAGAAAACACTATCCTGAGTTAGGTAACCAAGACCCAAAAATATGAATATGGTATGTACTCACTCATTAGTGGATTCTAGTCATTAACAAAGGACATTGAGCCTATAGTTTATGATCCTAGAGAAGCTAAGCAATAAGGTGAACCCAAAGAAAAACATATATAGATCATCTTGGAAATTGGAAGCAGACAAGATCACCAGGAAAAAGTTGGAAGTATGGGGGTGGGGAGCGGTGGGGGGAAGGGGAGAGGGGAAGAGAGAAGGGAGAAGGGGAGGTTTGGGGAGAGTTTGGGGGAGTGGGATGGTTGAGTTGGAGGAAGGACAGATATGGTAGCGGGGAAGAAAACACCTTAATTAAGGGAGCCACTTTGGGGTTGGCAAGAGGCTTGGCTCTATAAGGGTTCCCAGGTGTCCACGGGGATGTCCCCAGCTAGGGCCCTGGACAGTGGAGGAGAGGGTGCCTGAACTGGTCTTGTTCTGTAGTCAGACTGATGACTATCTTCAATATCATCATAGAACTTTTGTCCTGCTTCAGATGGAGACAGAGACAGAGACCCACTCAGAGCACTGGACTGAGCTCCCAAAATTCAGTTGAAGAGCAGAAGGAGGGAGAATACGAACAAGGAAGTCAGGACCACGAGGCTTGGTCCACCCACTGAGACAGTGTGCCTGAGCTAATGGGAGGTCACCAAATCCAGCTGGACTGGGACTGAAAGAGCATGGGATCAAACTGGACCCTCTGAATGTGGCTGACAATTGGGGCAGACTGAGAAGCTAATGATAACGGCACTGGGATTTTTCTCTACTACATGTACTGACTTTTTGGGATCCTATTTTCTTTGGATGCATACCTTCCTAAGCCTGGATGGAGGGTAGTGGGTCTTGGACTTTCCACAGGGCAGGTTTCCCTGCCCTCTCCTAGAACTTGAGGGGTAGGGGAGAGGGTGAGTGGGGTAGCAGGGGAGAAATGGGAGGAGGGAAAAAGTAGAAATTTTGATTGGTATTATTTATAAAGTAATAAAAAAAGAACAAAAAAGTTTTTTCCTTACCCATATATTTTTTTAACACTGATTTCAGTATTCATTGATAAGCCTTGCTTAAATCAAATCTTATATTGGTTAAAGTATTGGGTTTTCAAATTTTATTCCCTAATGGACATTTATTAGCAGGCATTTTTCTGTGGTGACATTACAGCTGTTGTAACTGACATCTGACCTAAGATGGGATAATAGAATGACATTGATCACCAGATAAATATTTGACACATTTGGAAGCTTTATGACAATCTGATAAAAAATCAAAGCTTTTCAGAAAGACAGGGATAGCTAGCCATAAGGAGAGCAAGGAACATATACACACATGTGCAAACACACACACATGTATGCACACACAAATGCAAACACAAATGAGAGAGAGAGAGAGAGAGAGAAAGAGAGAGAGAGAGAGAGAGAGAGAGAGAGAGAGAGAGAGAGAGAGAGAGAGAGAGAGAGAGAGAGAAATTCTATAGGATTATCCTTCAGAGAAGGTTTCTGGAAAGGAGTCAGCCAAGATATTGGAGTTGGTACACAATTTCCATATTTCCTGTAGGCACATAACTCTGCTTTTCCTGTTGCAGTACAAATCCTATGTTTCCTATTGGGTAATGTCTGTGTTTCCTCTGGATGCACAACTCTCTCTCTCTTGTAATTCCTTGGTGTATGTATGTATGTATGTATGTATGTATGTATGTATGTATGTATATTGTAAATATACACAAGTGTATCTGTGTGTATCTATGTGTATGTGTCTCCTGTGGGTGCATAACTCTCTTCTGCATCATGTGTGTGTGTGTGTGTTTATGTGTGTGTCTGTCCTAGGCCTATCTTCCACATGTAAGGGCATATTAGTTACTTTCTTCATCATTATGAAAAATACCAGGCAAAGGTAGCTTAAAAGAGGAAAGGTTAGGTTTGGCTCACAGTTTAAAAAGCTACAGTTCAACATGGAAAGGAAGAGGAAGACATGTCCGATGAGTTCCATTAGTAGCATCATGAGCTTGTTGTATGGCTTGTAGTCCTTTGGATAAGGAAGCAGAGATTGCTTGGGTTGGAAACTGATCTACTATATAATTTTCAAGACCCAAATCTATCTTTTCTGTTTGATTCATATCCCAAAGGTTCTATAACCTCCCAAATAGTGCCATCGAATGAAATGTCCAAATACACCAGGCCCAAGGAGAACATTTGCTATCTAAACCATAACATGGCTTCTGATACATATAGAAATCAAGAACTCTGAGGTAGTCATAGACAGAATAACCATTCTGTATACATGGTTCAGGTAAGTAATATCTGGCATATGTTCTCAGATTCATTGGGAATATTTGATAAAGAGTGGGCATAGAGTAACACAACATGGACATCTCAGTGCTTGGAGCCAGGACAAGTTAGTCCTCTATGTCCAGCAGCCCCAGCAGCAGAGCAGAGGTGAGGGGATGTGATGATCAGCAGATGGAGCTAGATGGGTGGGAGACAACGCGCTAACCTCTGTCTGCAGGACTGGTCATGCCTCCTCTAGTTTAAGAGTTTTCTGACCTAAAATGCATGTTGTAAAAATAGACATACTTTGTTTTCATCACAAAAACCTTGCCAGGAATGTAGCAAGTGCTTGATAAATTTTCCTTCTTGAAGGAATGAGCCAGTGAATGGGAATGAGGGAGGGAGACCCGGAGGGTTCGTTCTGAGTTTTTAGTCTTTGAAATACAAAAGCAAATTTCACTTTCTTTTCTTTGCTAATGTCTGTCAATAGTGTGAGATCATATTATTGTATTTTTTAGAAGCAATCATCAATGAGAACACTGTACCAGAGGACTCTCGATGGGACTTCTGTGTTGAACACATTATTTAGCAAATACTAACACAGGAAATTGAGGGTATTTACCAATGTGCTGAAGCCAACACATGAACGCAGAGAAACAGCTCTCTATTAACCTTGTCGTTGTGGGGTCTTAAAAAGCGTTTGTCCAACACTGGGCTTTGAAACTTGTAAAATAATTCAAAGCATACAACAGTTAACCTCAAAGACATTTTGATTACCTCCTCAGGGTTTGTGTTTTTAAAGGCAGTGCAAGGAGGAAGGCAAGCTTCTGTCCTGACTTCAGAGTCAGCGGAACCCCAGCTTTACTACTTAGCCGTCACATCATCTAGCCTGATGCTGTGAACTCTTTAGAAGTCTGTTTTCCTCAACTGTCAACCATACTAATTGTTCTTTTTTAGTAGTATGTCAAAAATTAAGAGAAATTTTAATTTCAAGCATCTTATATGTTGTGTATATGTGTCAGGGACCAGCCTTGATGAAAATGCCTCTTATCAGGGTAGGGTCATGGGGATTTAGAAACATAGGTAAAGAATATGAAGATGCATGAAAAATAATTAACAGAAACCATAGAATAGAACTGGAAAGTCATTTTAGCAAATACTGAAATTATCTATGTTTAATTTTCCATATACTTTTATACCCTGATACAAAGGAGGAAGAAGGCTTCTTTAACTTGATACAAAGGACAACTCACACAGTTAATTTCTTCAACACTTTGAGACATCAAGTCATTAGCATTCTGTTGTTTAGGCTGTGAAGCTACCTTAGACCAAGTATCCTGAAGGCAGTCATTCCCCAGGCAACCGCATATTACAAAAGAAGGAGCAGAAGTACACTTGCATATCCTGACCATCTGTCAGGACAGAATAGATCTACCTATATAAGCCATCTTAATGTCAAAAAACCAAGAAACCACATCCTGAGTCAGGACATGTAGCTACACTTGTCAACCATTTTGAGCAACCTCCAAACTCTATGACCATTAGACAAGGTAGAAAGAGGCTCACATTTTTGGCCTCCACTTATATGTCTATGATAATTCACTGCTTTCCTTGGGGAGATATGAACTGAACTGATTCATCCATATTTTTGGGAGTTAAGAAAATGGGTCAGTTAGTTGTGTAAGCTTAAAGAGCTTGGTTCTGAAACTCAGAACCCATGTAAAAAAAAGCTAAACATAGTTCTATGCATTATAACCTACTGCAGAGCAGGTAGAGAAAGAAGGCTCTCCAGAACTCATGACCAGACAGTCCAGACCTGCAGTGAAATGCCGTTTCAACACATAAAATGAGGAGTGATTGAGGAAGGCAATGGACATTGACCTATGCCCTTCACGTGCACACATGTATGGACACACATGTACTACAAATACACAGATGTCAAAACAAGCAATCAATATGATGTTAATTTCATTAATTTTCCTTGATTTGTGCAAACTTTTAGAAAATTGTTGATGACATTCTGCAATTGATCATTGTAGAATCAATTTCACTAAATTCTGCTATTGTAGTTTGGTTTCTGCTGCTTTGATAAAACACTGATCAACAGCAACTTGGAAACGAAGGGTTTATTTCTGCTTACAAGTTAGAGTCCTTCTTTGAGGGAAACCGGGGCACAAACTCTAGTCAGGAACTGAAGCAGAGACTGTGGAGGAACAGCGCTGACTGGCTTGCTCTCCACGCCTTGCTCAGAATCAGGGACCCACATTGGTATGGGCTCTCCTGCAATTAGGACTTAAGAAATATGTCACAGGCATGGCTGGAGGCAAATCAGATGGAGGTTGTTCTTCAAACGAGAGCTTCTCTTCCGAGGCCACTCTACTTTGTCAGGTTACAGAAACTAAGCAGTTTATCTCCCATAGAAGAATGAAAGCTGCATGTTTTGCAAGCTTACACCCCTTTGCCACTGACTTTTCAAATACAAATTCTAGATATGATTTTCATCTTGAGGTGCTACAGACACAAAGATCAATTGAAAAATAGAAATGAAGATAAATATCAGAGTTTGTAGTTACCTAAAGCAGACGCTTCATATTTTTCTATAGAAATTTAAATGGATCATGTCATTCTTGCAGTGTACTTTCAGCTGGAGACAGAAATACAACCAATTTTTAAAAATTATTTTGTGGCACTGGGCAGTAAACCTAAGGTCTCAGGCTTGCAAGACCAGCATTCTGATTGAGTTCTACTTTAGTTTTTTAAATATTTATTTATTTTTATTTTATGCTATGAGTGTTTTGCCTGCATATATGTTTGTTGACCTTGTACGTGCCCAGTACCTACAGATGCCAGAAGAAGGTGTGGGGTGCCTAGAACTGGAGTTACAGATGGTTGTAAGTGCTGGAACCTGAATTCTGTCCCTCTGCAAGATCAGTAAGTTCTCTTAACCATGGAGCCATCTCTTCAGCCTCTCATTTTAATTTTCGATACAGTGTCTTCTCAAGTTTTCCAGATTGTCCTTGAATCTACTCTTAGCCCAGGCAAGACTTGAACTTGCTATTCTGCTGCTTCAGCTTTCCAAGGAGTTGGGTCACAGGCCCCAGTGCATTCGTTTTATTAGTGTCTTGATGCTAGACAATATTGTTGCATAGCATACAAAGACTCAAGATGTATTAGTCATTCACTATGAGGTAACATTATTTTCTTTTCAGGTTGTAGTATATTGTATTTTGGGGAGGAGAAACGGAACTTTAAAGAACAGATAGATATTAGAGTGTAATACACTAGGATGGAATGATGGTTCAGTGGTTGAGAGCACTGGCTACTTGTCCAAAAGACCTGGGTTCAATTCCTAGCACCCACAGGGTGGCTCACAATCATCTGTTAACTCCAGTACCTCGGGCATCTGGTGCCCTCTTCTGGTCTCTATGAGCACTGCACAAATGTGATACCTAGACATACTGGCAGGCTTTTAAAACATCTTTATACATAAATAATATTTTTTTAAAGTTACAGTATTGAAAAATAACATGTTTTAGCCTTGATAAGTTTTTAGAGAGAGCTTGAAAGTTCTTTACTCAAAAGGTCCTTTTATTTCCATTATTTTTCTTATTACCACTATTCATCAAGATGCTTCTAATTCAATTTTTGTCACAGTGCAAAGTAGCTCTTCCCTTGAAGTTTGACCCTCCTCCCCTTGGGAATCAGGTCTAGGCACATCTGGGAGGCTTGAAAGGAGAGGTGTTCTCCTAGGAATGGAGAATGAACATCCCTATGCAGAATCCTTGTCAAAGACAGGAAAAGCCTAATTCAGTATGGTTGCCCCAAAGTTAGAAACCAGAGTCCCTCTGCTAGAGACACAGAAAAGTCAATGTGTCAGGAATAGATTGTGTAAGAGACTGATACAAAAGTGACTCAAGTGATCTTGTAGCTTGAGGAGAGGAGAGCTGTGGCTGTCTCAAGAGCGAGCAGTAATTCTGGATGATGAGACGCAGGCTGTGATGGAGGGAAACTTCTGTGGATATTCTGTGCCAGCTTTTTACTGAATTCTGTACATAGAACTGAAAATTATTGTCCATGTACCCTTGCTTATGGCACCTCCAGTTTCACTACCCCTATGTAGGTCTAATGAGGGTCAGGGTGTGGAGTGGAGGTGTGGCCGTGGCTATTAGCATGAATGGTACTAGAACAGGCAGAATTCACATGCCATGCATGATCCCTTGGATAGAAGGAGATGGTAGCAGATGTGCCAGAGAAGAGGGAGACAAGCTTGTCACCTCCCCTCTTTCACCCTCTTGTCTTTATAATTAATTAGTGCAGTATGAACCATTTGCATTCTGTGTTATTGCTTGATGTGAATGTTTGTACTTTTGAGAGAGAATTCACATTTTTGGGATAGCTACTACATTTAGAAAAGGTAAAATGTCAAACAAATTTTAGCTTTTATGAAAGTAAGTAACCGATAAAGCCACAAAATTGTGTGGTAGAGAGTACAGTCTCTTGCAGAGACACATCAAGGTATAAAAGCCAGGGTATTGCAAATACTGGCTTATTCCATGTACTCTAGTTTCCTCTGACTAATCAATCAGTTTATCAGCTTCCTGTCATCCAGAGAAGGTTCATTTCCCCAGAACAATGAGAGTGTGTGTTGCATATCTATATTTTGTATATAGATTGCTGTCTACCCTCCTGAGAAATGCTTGCTAGAATTTTTTTTTTCAAAAAGCAGTTCATTTCCTTCCCTAAGCTGTTTGAAGAACATTGTTCTTGGATTTCACATCACCCAAAATATATTTCCCTTGCCACACAGGAAGTACTTTATTTTTCAGTGTTTTTGTGTAGCTTTATGAGCTGGAGGTAAGACGCATGTGAAATGTTCCGATGTTTGGCAGATATAATGTACCTATCACAACGGAAACCAGACAAGAAACTCATTTCTTGGACCTCCTCAGTGTCTTGTATGAAACATTTTGACTTATACCATCAATTTAGAATTACACAGCTTCACAATGAGTTTCTCTAAAAGTTACTGAGTTCAGAAGTCCAGAAAAAAACTCTTTGCAATTTCTTTTTCTTACTAGATCTAAAGTTTAGATCATCTTTGCTAGAAATTTCTATCCAAATGATCAGAGTTCGAGGACTAGAATAAAAATATTTGTTGAATGACTGGATGATAAATGCTACATATTGAAGATAAGGATCACTGCAACTGACAAATGACCCTCAGTTTATGTTATTATGAGCATATTAATAAAAATTGTAAGTGTTGTACGTTGGAAAACCAATTAATTGCTCAGCACCTGACCCCTTCCTCTTTCTTCTCTGGCTTTGACTTCCTTATCCTGTGTCAGGAGCATGACAGAGCCTGTTGGGGATATTTTGAAATATAAGAGAAAGTGGTAGTACTTTGATATAGTTTAGGTTTGGTAGAATATTTGTGTGATGTTCTCTCAGTTCTGGGCGAGGGCATGTTTTTGCCAGTGATTAGAGCATTCACAGGTTCTAACTGACATCTCTCCGTCAGGGTCGTATTCAGCCTCCTGCGCTGCTCAATACATGGGGTATGTGGGGGGAAAAGGAGATAACTTGAAGGTAGAAGTTAGAATTAGTCTAGGAGGGGATATTCTCAGACGTGAGGTAGCGTTAGATCATGGTCTCACTGATATCCAGTCAAATGACCCACTCTTCTCACTATTGTGTTTTGCAGTAGAGCATACAATTAAAGTGCACACTAGACTTCAAAGATTTAAGTAAGAATTCATAAAATAGCATTGAAATTTGTAAAATAAAAAGGGGTATTTTTGCATTGTGTGAGTCTGTAAGAGTTTGGGAGTGAAAGAATAACAACTTTCTTTAATTGACCTTTTTTCTTTAAAAAAGCCATGCTTTTATTTTTGAGAATACAATATAATTACATCATTTTGCTCTTCCCTCTCTCCCTGCAAATCCTTCCAGATATCCCTCATTTTTCTTTTTCAAATTCATGGTCTTCTTTATCGTCAATTATTATTATATATGTCCATGTTTATGTATATACATGCATATTTCTAAATACATAAAACAATCTGCTCAGTCTGAGTAATGTTACCTGCATGTCTGTTTTCAGGGCTGACGGTTTGGTATTGGGTAATCAATTGGTCTCCTACTTTCAGAATCTTTTAGCTGTCTTTAGTTTTCTGTGTAGATCGGAGGCCTTATTGTCTTTCTCTATCCATTTTGGCATGTGTGTGGTTGTCCTTGTTTAGTTCGTGTTGAGGCAGACATGTTGGTGAGTTTTTATGGGCGTTGCTTCTGAGTTACCAGAACACAAGTCTTAGTCAAGCTCCCTGGTCCTCTGGCTCTAAACAATCTTCCTACTCCCTCTTCCTCAATGCTCCCTAAGACTTATGTGTGGAAATATTTTGTAGATATGTCCGCTGGGACTGGGCTCCATACCCTACATTTTAACTGGCTGTGATTTTTCTGTATTGGTCTCTTACTGTTGCAAAGAGACATTTCCTTGGTGAGGGAAGGGGACTACATTTATCTGTGGGTATAAGGACAAATGTTTAGGGATCATTCTGGTTATAAAGTGGTGTTAAAGGTTTTCCTTCAAGGTCACATGATCTTGCCAACACACAGCAATGTCAAAAGATGCTTCCATAACACTAAATTTTAACCGCTCGGGTAAGAGAAAATATCAAACTACCTTTTCATTTTCTGGAAAGCAAAAGCTACACAAAATCATTATTCAATGAAAATTTAATCAAAGCCTATGTAGCAAAAAATTGTAAGAAAAAGAATGTTCCAGAAATACATAATAAAACTTTTATCTGATTTTTCAGACTACTATATTGTAGTGCTTATAGTTTTTATGAGATTTATAATATATTTGTTGTTTAAGTGGGCGGTGATGGTGCACAGCTTTGATTTCAGCACTCAGGAGGTAGAGGCAGGTGGATCTCTGAGTTCAAGGCCAGCCTAGTCTACAGAGCAAGTTCCAGGACAGCCAAAGCTTCACATAGAAATCTTGTCTTAGAAAACAACAACAAAGCCAAAGCATAAAACAATCCCCCAAACCAAAACCAGATAGAATACATTTTTATTAGTTTGGCTTCTCATTTTATGTAGATACTAGCTTTAACTTAATATAATTGTATATTATTCATATAACTTAATATATAGTATGTCTTCATACATATAAAATTAAGTTTAATCTGTCTTTATTTAAAATAAGAAACCAAACTTAAATATATTAAAAATGTGATAAAAATAAAAGTATGTATCCATATAGTCATCACCAAAATCAGTAAATAGTCTTATTCTTCGCAAAATTTTTACATAATTCAACAAAATATCTCTAACACCAGTTTTCCCTTCTAACTCTTCCTGGATCCCCATAAGACATCCCTCTCTCAATTTGCTGTTTCCTTCTTTCATTTTTTGATAACCCACTAAGTTCTTACGCTGTTTGCGTGTATGGAGGCAACAATTGGGTGCTAGGAATTGAACCTGGGTCCTCAGCAAGAACAGCTAGTGCTCTTAACCATTGAACCATTCCAGCCCCTCTTTCTTTATTTAATTTTTAAATTCATTTTCCATACCAACCACAGCCCCCCTCCCTCTTCTTCTCCCACTAGTCACCCCTTCCCCCAACACCCACCATGACTCCTCAGAAAAGATAAGCCCTCCCATGGGGAGTCAACAAAACCTGGCACATCAAGTTGAGGCAGGAACAAGCCCCTCCTACCTTCATCAGGGCTGAACAAGGCATCCTACTATAGGGAATTGGCTCCAAAAAGCCAGCTCTTGCAACAGCGATAGATTCTGGTTACACTGCCAGGGCCCCCACAAACAGACCAAGCTGCTCAATTGTCACCCACATGTTGAGGGCCTAGTTTGGTTCCATGCAGACTCCCCAGCTGTTGGTCAGGAGTCAGTGAGTTTCCCCAAGCTTGGGTGAGCTGTCTTTGTGGGTTTCCCCATCATGATCTTGACCTCCACCCTTGCTCATATAAAAAAAGTTGCTCCCTTTTTTCAACTGAACTCTAGGAGCTCTGCCCAGTGCCTGGCTGTGGACCTCTGTATCTGTTTCCATCAGTTACAGGATGAAGGTTCTTTAATGACAATTTGCGTAGTCACCAATCTGATTTCAGGCATCCTCTATACTAGTGCTCAGAGTCTAGCTGGGGTGCTCCTTGTGGATTCCTGGGAATTTCTCTAGTACCAGGTTTCTTCCTAAATCGTTAATGGGTCCCTCTATCTATTTCTTTAACTGCTCTCTCTCTGTCTCTCCCTCAACTTGACCATCCCATTCCCTCATGTTATCATTCCCCATTCCCTCCCTTATACCCCCCTACAGTTTACCCAAGAGACTTTTATCTCTTCCCCCTTCCCAAGGCAATCCGTACATATCCCTATTAGGGTGCTTCTTGTTACCTAGCTTCTTTGGATCTGTGGATTGTAGCCTGGTTATCCTTTGCTTTACATCTAATATCCACTTATGAGCGAGTACATACTGTGTTTGCCTTTCTGGGTACAGATTATCTCACATTAGATGATTTTTTTCTAGTTCCAATCATTTGCCTGCAAATTTCATGATGCCATTGTTTTTCTCCAGCTAAAGTTATTCTCCATTATGTAAGCGTATCACATTTTCTTTATCCGTTCTTTGGTTAGGGGTATCTAGGCTGTTTCCAGATTCTGCTTGTTATGAATAATGCTGCTATTAACATAGCTGAGCAAGTGTCCTTGAGGTATGATTGAGCTTCCTTTGGGTATATGCCCACGAGTGGTATAACTGGGACTTAAGATAGATTGATTTCCAATTTTCTGAGAAACTACCATACTGATTTCCAAAGTGACTGTACAAGTTTGCACTCCCACCAGCAATGGAGGAGTGTTCTACTTATCCCTTATCCTTCCCAAAATAAGCTGTCTTCACTGTTTCTGATCTTAGCCATTCTGACAGGTTTAAGATGGTATCTCAGTTATTTTGATCTGCATTTTCATGTTGACTAAGGATGTTGAACAACTTCTTAAAAGTCTTTTGGCCATTTGAGATTCTTCTGTTGAGAATCTGTTTAGATTTCTCTTTTTAAATCTGTCCCCCATTTTTAAACTGGATTATTTGGTATTTTGCTCTCTATTATCTTGAGTTCTTTATATATTTTGGAGACCAGCCCTCTGTCAGAGGTGAGGTTAGTGAGGATCTTTTCCCATTCTGTAGGCTGTCGTTTTGTCTTATTGACCATATCATTTGCCTTATAGAAGCTTCTCAGTTTCAGGAGGTCCTGTTTATTGATTGTCAATCTCAGAATCTGTTCTATGTTAGATTTAGGAAGTGGTCTTCTGTGCTAATGCATTCAAGGCTACTTCCCACTTTCTCTTCTGTCAGGTTCAGTGTGATTGTCTTTATGATGAAGTTTTTAATTCATTTGTACTTGAGTTTGTGTGGGGCGATAGATGTGGATCTACCTGCATTCTTCTACATGCCGCCATCCAGCTATGCCAGCACCACCTGTATGGATTGGACTGGTATTTCTTACTGTTTGATCTTTCACTTTGTGTGTTCAGCTTCACAGTTTTGAGAATCATCATAATGCTGAATGAACCACTGTTGAGAATCAGGGGATCATTCCTTTTACTGCTAAAAGTATTCTATTCAGGTTATTCTAAATCATCACTCAACTAGAGTTTTTTAATATGAGTGTGTGTTTTATTTCTCCAGTTAAATACCTAGATGGGGAATTTAGGAAGCATATGGACATATAATTATAAAAAGCTAACTTCTAACTTCTTTTTTTTTTTTTTTTTGTATTTTTAGAGACAGGGTTTCTCCGTAGCTTTTGGTTCCTGTCCTGGAACTAGCTCTTGTAGACCAGGCTGGCCTTGAACTCACAGAGATCTTCCTGCCTCTGCCTCCCGAGTGCTGGGATTAAAGGTGTGTGCCACCACCGCCCGGCTCTAACTTCTGTTTATTTTGTACTGACTTGATGCCTGCAGCTATTGCTAGATATTCAAATTTCCATATAGTCATTCAATGTTTGTGGGATGTATGGAACTAGATGCCAGGGAATCCTAAGTAAGCATTAAACTTACACACAGAGAGTAAAAACCAAATGACAAACTTCAAAGATGGAACTTTCCAGAGCTGGAGTCCAGCAAATGGTTAAGCTGAGTCTCAGGGAATATGGAGTCATGGAGTCAGACATATGATGGGGATACGAGGGCATGGCTGCATAGGATTTTAGGTGCTGTATAGTAACTGGGTATAGGGAAAGTAAGACTATCAGGTAAAGGTACAAAGGCAAGCTGGGTGAATCAAGCAGGATGCTGAATGACATGTGCCAGGCTTTTGTGTGACTGATCATATAGATACCTGGAAGGAACAAAAGAGATGATTTCTTTTGTTTCTGTGGTTTCCAATGGTGCAGTTCATGTTTGTTTGGCTCCTTGTGCTTGGACAGGAGTCACCACAGCAGGAATGTGTGGCAGAGGACAGCTGCTCACTTCTGGCTAATTCACATCACAGAGTCAGAAAGGAAGAAGCCAGGGACAAGATACCTCATGAACCCACAGTGTGTGAGTTGCTAACACTTCCTCCAGCTATCTCCCACCTTCTCTGTTTTCCACAGCACCACCTTCTGGAACAAGCCTTCAAACCATGTGTCTCCCAGAGTATTTCACACTCCTGGAGTTAGGTGTTTATATCTGTCTGTTGATTTCCTGAACAAGAACCTGGGCCATATTTAAAGCATATTTCTCTTTGACACAATGTGCGAGCTTTAGATTTTTTCTGTTGTCTTGTGAGTTAGTAGGGCTTCTAGTCCCTTTATTGCCCATAGCACTTCACATTTATTAGGATATTAGAAAAATAAAGCCTATACAAGAGTGAAGAAATGAATGGGAATGAGTGAAGTTGTCTATTCCCTTTGCTGTTAAGCAAGTTCATGAAAATTTCTTATCACAAACCTCTAGGGCCATCTTTGTAAAGGCACATTAGAAATGATCATCCATTTCTCTACTGACCCTAGTCAGGCATACAATTTTCTTATGAGCCTGATTTATTAATTTCAATTGTTTTATGATCAATACTGATTTCACAGCCTCATTGACTTTGGAGAGAGCTGCATGGACGGCTGAGGTACTTCAAATAAATGGATCAAGTGTGCTGTGGAGTCCTTAATTTTGTGGTAAAATTGGGCTTAAGATTGCAGTGCTGAGAAGATTGCTTTGTTTAAAAGATGCTAGAGATCTTTATATATTTTGAGCCATCTATTTTAGGTAAAAATTGATACTGCATTTTCTAATGTATACTTTCTCTCATGCCATGTCTCATAACATTTTATCGTCTTCATGATCTTCATTTGCACAGGTTTAAATAGACCAAAAGTCCGCCTTTATGAAAACATGGCTGTTTGTTGTGATAATAAATGAATTTATTTCATTGACCAATTATGCTATTCATGATAAAATAAATACACAGTAGAAGAGGAAGTCTGAAAATGAAAGAAAATAGTTGAGTGAGGCCACAAGCAATTATGAATGACACGGGATCTTTATCATTAGTGAACTGTAATTAGAGTGGTGCAATCCATTACCCAAACAAAACACTTCAGAGAAAGAAAGAAGAGCAGCAGGTAATCCTGCATCCTGACAGTTGGCATGGGAGCTGTCCCAGTGGCAAGAAAGATTATCTTCCTAGTTAAAATGCTCTCTTCAAATCCTTTAATTCAAGTCGTTATCATTTCATATTTCTGCCATCTAAGATACTAATTAATAGGTCTAGGAACCTCTTTTAGCTCCTTAAGTTTTAAGAAATACTCCCCAAGATGCTTTTCTTAATGTGAGAACTATTGTAGTGTATCAAGGGAAAATACTTCAAACTGCTGTGGAGTATTAAGAGGCCATGCATGAGATAATTTGCTTGATTATGTTAGTCATTTCCCCATGTATGTTAAAAGCAGATGGAGCTGGAGAGATGGCTAGAATGGTCACTGAACCAGCACGTGCACTGGAGTTCAGATCCCGT
The DNA here is from genome assembly GCF_950005125.1 of Chionomys nivalis. NCBI lineage: Eukaryota > Metazoa > Chordata > Mammalia > Rodentia > Cricetidae > Chionomys > Chionomys nivalis. The sequence goes on along the minus strand of NC_080089.1, from coordinate 13,482,367 downwards.
GTACCAAGTCTAAAGCTGGGTATGGTTGCATACAATCCGTGTGAAGCCCTGCGTAAACTCCGTGCTGTGGGATTTGTGGCAGAGGCAAGATGATCACTGGGCATGCTGAGCAAGTCTAGTTGAAAATAGATAATGTGTTCCAGGTTCACTGAAAGACCTGTCCACAGGGCATCAAGAGGGGAACTGACTGGTATGTTATTCTGGCTTCCACTGGTCTTGCATACCCCTTTCCACAAGGATAAGTAAATCAAAACATGTATAATATACGTATTAAGAGATTAAAATTAAAGGAACAATTAGAAGAATGTGAGAGATATCATAAACGTTAAAGTGAGATTCACTGCATATCTGGGAGATTCCCCACCCCTCACATGTCTCCTTTGGGACTGGGGTTGGTGTTGACAATGAGGTAAATATTAGTAGGAAAAACATTTATTTTGAGTGTGATTTGAGGGCTTAAGACATCGAGCATCTGTGAATTCAACACATATCTTCACGGATGTATTGGAAACACATATTCTTCTTCCATGTTGATTCAGGCAACAGTTTTGTCCCTACCTAGTTTGTCCATTGTTTGAGAGTTATCTTGTTTCTGTGGGGAGAGCACTTTGGGAATCTTTAGTGTTTTTCTGTTTCTGTGCTCATCTTGTGATTCTGATCTTGCTTTTGACACAAGTAAAGGATATTTATCTTCTTCATTTATCCAGTACACCTTGTAGAGAACTACCACACTGCTCTTGAAGGAGGTAAAGATGCTGTAAGGAGTAGAATATTCCCACAACATAGCTAGTTCTCTAGCAGAGAAGAGACATGCAATGTAAAAACGGCAAGATTTTATGAGCCTGTAGAATCTTTGAAAGGAAGGAGCAAGTGTTTATAAATTTGTAGTTAGAGTGTTAGCCTGCTAAGACACATACTAAATAATTCATGGAGTCTCTTCTGCTTCTCGTGTCTGTGTTCTCTCTGTTTTATTAGTCTCTACATCTCATCAAGGTGGTGATTATGAGCCATTAATCATTCTCAAAAAGTGTTCAGCCTAGTACAAGGCTTTCTAAATGCTCAGCACACATCACAGACTCTGATTCCATTGTTGTGTACTGTTCAGTCTCATTGAAGGGAGTGGAAGGTGCACTGGGCAGGTAGCTTTAAGGAAAAGTTGAGCACTAGAAGATGGCTCAGCTAGAACAGTTGCTTGCTGCCAGGCCTGACAACCCAAGTTCTATCTTTGGAACCCACTTGGTAGGAGAGAACTGCCTCCTACAAGCTGTCCTCCGACTTTAAAACTTGTATTGGACTGTGAGTTCACCCTCAAAGTTGCATACAAATGCTTTTATTTCTTCCATCTCTACCCTATTTCCTCAAATCACTAGGTTTTCTGAGAGGCAAGGAGCAGGCATGGGTTCATGATTATCCGCTGGTGAGATCTATGGGGGAGGAGAGCCAGGGGAGGGATAACTTTTCCATTACATTCTATTTGGGGATCTGACTTTCCCATAACATCTGTCTTCAATGTGCTACCTGGGTGTGTGTTAACTGGAACTAGTAGATTAGCAAACTGTTGATTATAGATAAACTTGGGGGAGAATCAGAAAACATCAACATTTAATCTTAATTCCTTAATCTTAATAATCAATATATTCCTTAATATTTCAAAAGACAAGTCCGAGAGTGTTGCTAAGCAGTGTTCATCTTAGCTTTGTAAACAGGGTAATTTTGAGATATAAAAAAAGAAATGAGAGATAATGTTTGTGTTAGTCAAGGTAACACTTTATGAAGTCTATTTTGATTAATTTTTTATATATTTTCTTTACTTTTTATAATTTCATACATGTATATAATTAAACACAATCATATCTACCCTCATGTCTCCCTCTAACTCCCCTAACACAGCCCCCTCCCTAGTGAAGTTTATTTTTATTTTTAATTTTTTTCCATGTTCAACACCAAAATGGAATATAGAAAAAACATAATTCTCCATCTTAGGGAAAATTTGTGTAAGCGTCTGTATTCATTGAGTATATGGCACAGTTTTATAACCACGAGAGGTGTACTACACCATCAGCATGCCAGATAACTAGAGTTTGTGATCATTTAAACTGGGGACTTTGAGTAGAGTTTAGTTATGGAACTACTCGCAAAGCTGTCCCCAAAGCTAATAAAGCCAATATGGCAGACTGCAGTGCTCAAGCCTCATGGCTGTTAGAAGCAGTTACCAAGGACCTGGAGTGTTTATAGGAGCTACCGACATGGGGAAAGATCTTGAGAGGAGCAGTGGGTTTATGTGACATCAGTCAGCTAATCTCTGACTGTGTAGCAGATATCGAGTCAAGGAATTAAAGTCTTAATCATATTCCCGCTTGGCCTATGACTGGCCAGTACTTCCACAGCATGAATCGCACAGAACGTCAGGGTTACAGGACCCATTGTTGTGACCATTTGTCATCGATTCTGGTGACTTCCCGACTCTTAGAGAGACATCTCCATCTCCACCTCCATCGCTGCCACTTCTGTTGCACAGAGACTAAGGACACAGTTGTTTATTTGAGAGGAGAAGATATGGTAACTTTGCCTTGACCTCCTTTCCCCTTGGAAACAGCTGGTACTGAATGTCACATGATTTTCATAGACATGGGGTGTCTTAGTGATGCATAGCTGGATGTGAAATTAATACTCAAGCAAATAATTCTTTTTTTGATTTTTAATTGATTTTTATTGAGCTTTACATTTTTCTCTATTCCCCTCCCTGTCTCTCCCCTCCCCTCTTCAACCTTCTCCCAAGGTCCCCATGCTCCCAATTTACTCAGGAGATCTTGTCTTTTTCTACTTTCTTCTTCCCATGTAGATTAGATCTATGTGTCCTCATTGTTGTCTAAGTTTTCTGGAATTGTGGTTTGTAGGCTGCTTTTTGCTTCATGTTTAAAAACCGCCAATGAGTGAGTAGATGTGATAATAATTCTAAAGAGATGCTCTGGACTGAAGCTCCAACCCCCCCGACCCCCAGTGTCCATTTCTACTGCCTGGTTCTAGTCAGCTCAAATGTTGTGGGATGTTTCCAGCTTAGATCTCAAGTTTCAAGAGAAATCACAATGTTAGGGAGAGACCTTGGAGACTTCTTGTTCCTTGTGATTCAGAAGTGTGTGTGAGTGTGAGAATGTAAGTGTGTTGAGATGTGTGTGTGTATTATATATCTGTGTGTTTTTGTTCTCTCTTTTCCATGACAATTTTGCAAACCCATTAACTCTGATTTTGTAAGAGAGTTTTGTGAATTAGACTCACTATATAATACCTTTGCTTTCCATTTTTAACTCCAACTTTTTTCGAGATAATTTATTTTCTGCCCCTTTATTCATTTTGACTGCTTCTCTTTGGACTATTTCCAATTTCTACACATTTCTAAAAGCAAAGCTTAGCCATGACTAAAGGGCTATTCTGGGAAATCATTACTTAAAGAAAAACCGCTAAAGCATTTAAAAGTTTAAAAATGGCTACATAGTTGTTAAAAATGAAATGTTTCCCATCGCATAGTGCTGATAGTGGATTTGTACTAAATTAAATTATATCAGATCAGAACATAAAACCTTGGATTGGAGTCAGGCATAACAGGGCCCAAAAAAGAAACCTTTGTTAAGAGAATGTGACTACATTGGCCAAAATTAAAACTCTAAGTTGAGAGAATGTTTCTTAGACTGATCACTAAAAACCCCTCTTGCTTTACCAAGTTGAAATGCTAGAATAGATATGAATCTTAAAATAGCTCATTTTCTTCACTATGCTAGGAAAAGGAGAATCAGAAAGAGTTCACATGGGATTTAATACCAATCTCTGTCTTTTTATTATGTATACTTTATTCCATATAGAATAACCTAGAAAAAATAGACTATCATCTTGTTATTATTAATATATTGATTTGTATTTGCTTATTATGTTGCCAAGTCCTAAAGCCCACTGACTTCCCACAGCAACATGATTGACAATTTTCTAGGAAATATTGCCATGCCAGGAAAGCTTTCCAATTGCCATAAATAGTATATCTAAAATATTTTAGGAACAAATTATCAGTAGTCTACTTGTGGATTTTTACATAACTGAAGATAATGTTCAAAGTCACACAGCCACTGCAGGGAATATTAGCTGATGTGAAGCCTTAGGATTGATCCACGTTGCAAAAAACTGGCCTTGGTGACACTTGGTGCTAGCTATGCCAATGTGCAGAAGGGAAGGCAGAGAAATCGGAAGTGCTAGAGGATGCCCAGCCACACAGCAGGCTCCAGGTCAACCTGGGATATGTGAGACCCTGTCTCAGAAAGCAGACAATACATATGGAACATACAGATGCCAGAGTTAGACACTGATTATATTGTCACATGGGACTTGATATCTCATCCCAAGAGGAGTTGATTTTATTTGGTGTGTAAAAGGTAAATGTCAGTGTTGATAGTGGTGTTGTCAGATTTGCTTGCATTCCTTGGTGGTGGGAATATGCCCTAAAATGTTACCAGTGAAGACAAGAGGCCCAGGGCAGTGCGGATGGTACCAGGATGCCAGAGGAAAGATGAAAACTTGCAAAAAATGCAGAGGGAGGTGCGTTTGAGAGGGAGCCTACATGCTGTCTCCAATACCAATGTAGGATGAGTAACATTTTGGAAAACATTAGAATATTTAATAGGTAATTTATTTCTTCAGTCCTCAAAGGAAGCATTGAAGAAAAACACATTCTAAAATGCCTACAACTAAATAAATACTTCAGTGTCCATATATTTTGTAAAACTTGTAAGTATAACACAGACATTTAGAGTATTGCTGCATTCATTATTACCATACTTAATGTGCTAGCTATATATAATTTGATCGTTACTATAACAATTAAATGAGGCTGAATTCTGACTGCTTGGGAAGAAAACTATCTCCTACTAATAGTCTGTATTTTAAAATGTATATTGAATTCTGTCAGCCATTCTAAATATTGCCCCCTTTTCATATCTTCATAGAAAAACTAAAATGATATTCCTACTTGAGTCAAATTATTCGAAATCCAATTTTTAGTAGTATTTCGAACTTGAACTTTATCATCTTCTCAGGAAGAGATAACAAGTCATGCAAAACGATTTTAATTTTCCTGTCTCCTTTTGTGTGACACTGCCTTGGAAGGAATGAGACTGGAGCTCACTCGAGGGATGTTATCCTATTAGTTGCTGACTGGCCAGACGCAGGTCTCTATATTGCTTGCATTTGTTAAGAGAAGAGGGCCCAAGCTCTCCCTCTTAAATAGCCAGAGTAGAAGAGGAGTCCTGTCTGGAGCCTTCCCTGACAGAGAGGGGGAGACCCGGCTGGAGCCTTCCCTGACACAGCACTTCTGTCTGTAACCAGCTATTTCCCTGACTCTTGAGCAGTTCTTACCCTGCTCTTTGTGCATTAGAAAGAAAACAATGTTTTGCCCTTGCTTGCCTCGCCTCATAGCGCCATAAATGCTCTCTGGCTTAATTCTGGCTTGTGAGCTTCTCTGAGCTCTCTACAGAAAGGTAGACATAGTTATTCAGTCTCAGGGATGCACTCTGCTGAATGCTGAAGGGAAGATTATGCAAACTCAGCCCCGTGTTGTACGAGAGATTTTGCAATGCTGATTACATATCCTTGGGGAACAAATTAAGTTTGTCAAATGCGTAGCATATCAACCTCAAATGCACACACTACTTGACTGGCGGCGCTGTTTCATTACCAGAGAATCGAGTACTCCCTCCCCACAGGATTTATACTCCTCTGCAGTCTGTGTGCTGGCATCGTAGAGTCTTAGAAGGCAGAGGATTTTGTGTTTCTTGACAAAAAGACTTGTTGATGTATAATTTTTGTGGACAGATTTTAAAATTGTTAAATGAAATGTTAACATGCAGGACCCATTACTCTGTTTGTAAAATCAGGCTAATCCCTGGATTACACAGTAGAACTCAGGGATGTTCTGCCATGTGAGAGACATTACCCTGTAGAATATGTTAGGGCTAGTGATTTTCATGAACAAGAGAGAGGGATGACAAGATAAATCTGAAAGGCAATATTTTCAAACCCATACAATCTCTTGTGTTTTCATTTTAAAAGATGTAAATTCAGCAAGATAAAACCAGTAGCAGAAAGACAAATTAGCTGCTGAAGAGTTAGGCAGGGGATACAAAGAGCTAATTCAGAGAAGAGTATATGTAACTAAATATATAACAGAATTGGAAGATTTCTGGTGGTCACAGAAAAGTAAATTAAAATTAGTGATGAGCAATAATTCTACATTCAACAGAGAGGCACAGGAAGGGGAAGGAGCGATCATATCAGATTATAGCTATTGCTGACTCAGGAATGATGGAGAAAAAGGAGCCTGCCTACCTATGTCCTAACGAAAAATACAAGGAGCCAAGTCACAGCCCGCAGAGAAGAGCAAAGTGAACATTCTTATTGAATCTTACTTCCACTTCCTGCCATTAGTATGGTAACAACACTGGTAGTAAGAACAGATAGGAAATATAGAGCCAGTAGTAGAGAAAAATTGCAACAAATTCTGGTTAAATACACACACAGCAAAACATGTGAGCTAGCCACCACAAGCTTTCTCATTTTGCTTAAATTGTGGCTGCACTGTAATTGGTTGGCTGGTGCTTCCAGGCTCCCTCGTGGCCAGTGCAACATTGTAAGTGAACGATTGCCTGTGAAGTGGGAGTGAGCATGACACTTGCTAGTTCCGGAATGGTCTGCACACCTGTCACATGCCCTTCATTTACCAGCTCATTTTGTGTCAGCCCAAGGAAGAGTCATCAGAGGAAGGAGACCCAGTTGAGGAAACATTTTCGTAAGATCCAGTTGTAAGGCATTTTCTTAATTTCTTAATTTTCTTACTTAGTGATCAATGGGGGAGGGCCCAGCCCATGGTGGATGGTCCCACCCCTGGTCTGGTGGTGCCGGGTTCTATGAGCAAGCCATGTGAAGCAAACCAGTATGCAACACCCTCTATGGCCTTTGCATTGGCTCCTGTCCCCAGGTTCCAGTCTTGTTTGAGTTCCTGTCCTGATCTCCTCCAACAATAGACTATGATCTGGAAGTGTAAGCCAAATAAATCCTTTTCCTCCCCAACTTGCTCTTGGTCATGGTGTTTCATCGCAGCAATGGAAACCCTAACTGAGACACCCCTACTTTCGTCAGTCCATGGTGGGATGACAATGACTAGGGTAACTTTCATGTTAGTGATATTGCTACCAGCTCAGCCCTAAGCAGCAGTTTGGAACCAACCACTAGAGGGAAGAATTGAAGAGACAATGATCTTACATTTCCCCAATCTTAAATTGGACATTGCAGTTTTTAGATCTCTTTTTAAATCATAGTCTAGAGTTATGTAAGCTAATATATGCATTATAATATAGCATGGAGTCATTATTAAAAACAGCTCAGATCTAAGGAGGGATATTTTTACATGGAAAAGAGAAATTACATCATACTAGTTTTAAGAAAGAAATTTAGGGGTTTAAGAGGTTAAAAACACATACTGCTCTTGTAGAGAACCCGAGTCTAGTCACAGGCACCCAAGTCTGGTGGCTCACAATCACTTGGGACTTCACTTCTAGGGGATCTAAAATACTTATAGTTTCTGAGGGCAGTTGGACTCTCGTGTACACATGCACATACAAATATACACAATAAAAATAAAAATGAATATTTTTTGTACAAGAAAATAATTGTAGAAACTTACTCTCTAGAATATATGGAAGAGGATATATATTGAACCAAAATTCAAACAAATAATGAATCAAGCTGAAGCCATCGAGGCCAGAATGACACATCGTGGAACTAAAGCTTATGTGGGCCATCTTTGTCAAGTTCTAGGACTATGATTGTGTTTGCCTGTGGGACTCATTATGATCTTTTGGGTCAAGTCATCACCTGGACGCTCTGACAGCATTTCTTACAATGAAAGTTAATCCTTCTAATGGTGAAGCAGTAAGAGTGTTCAGCAAATACTTTTGAATGCCTATAAATGTTCAAGACCTGTGATGCATTCTGGGTGGTACATTTTTTAAAGTCCTCTGTCTTTTCATAGCATATAATTAGATAAAAAAGAAAATGTGAAGGGGTCATTCTTAGTAAAATGTGTTAAATGCATGGACACTTGTATGCACAGAGAAGTGACAGAGATTTGAGGGGTCCTGTCCTTATTAGCTGCAGCTTTCAAATTGTGTGCTTGCTTGTTTTTGTTACCTTAACAAAAACTAGACAAGCCTGGGAAGAGGGAATCTCAATGGAGAAATTTTCTCCATCAGATTGGCCTATGGGCATCACTCTGGGACACTGTCTTGATGAATGTTGGATGTAGGAAGGCCAAGCCCATTGTAGATGGTGTCATCCCTAGGCAGATGGGTCTGGGCTATGAGTATGAGGCACTGGGCAAGCCAGTAATCACCGTTCCTCTATGGTCTCCGATTAAGTTCCTGATACCCAGTTCCTGCCTTGACTCCTACCTTAATTTCCCTAAATGATGCTCTGTCACCTTTAAGATAAAATAAGGCTTTCCTCCCCAAGTTGCTTTTGGACAAGGTATTTATTAGAGTAAGAGATGATAAAAATCTCTGGGAGTCTGAATTGGGGGATTTCCCAGGTCATAGTTTTGCTGAGCACCGGTATGTGGGACATTGTCTTGACTGATGGTTGATGCAGTAGTGGGCAGGCCTGTGAACCTTAAGTAGGTTGTCTGGCCTGTGAAATGGAGCTAGATGAGCAGAGGCTAAGAGCAAGCAGAGTGAGCCAGAAAGCAGACCTCCTTTGTTCCTGGTTCCTGCCTCGAGTTCTTGCCTGGCTTCTGAGGTGAGGCTCCTCAGCATGGCCACATAGCCTCTTCAGTGGCAGTTGTTCTCATGACTGTAAAGCCAGAGCTCTTGGCTTTAATGCATATTCAAGGATGAACAAATTTAAACATCTTTTTATGCAGATATTTTCTCTGCATACATGACTTTCTAAGGAGCCTGTCCAAATTCTTCTTCCTGTTCTTAATTGGATCTCTAGTACCATTTGTTTGTTTCAGTTATTTTCTAGTGTATATATGTTCTATTTTTTTCTCTATCAGTCACATACAGGCTCCCTGATTGTTGATTCTGTCTCTGTGAGCCCCTATGAACCCTGGTTAGTTGATTCGGTGGCAATTTTCCTCAAGTATTGCCTTACGTTTGGCTGTGGGTCTCTACATCTGCTTCTATCAGTTGTTGGATGAAGCCTCTCTGATGACTGTTTTGATTGTCTATGAGTATAGGACAGTATCATTAGGAATCATTCCACTGACTTTTTTTCTTTTTTGCCCTTCATACTTGGTGGTTCTATCCTTGATTTCTGAACTATCCAGTCTTTGGTTCATGCATGGCCTTCTTGGGGATATTAGTCATGGGCTTCCTCTTATGGCATGGGTCTCAATGGACCGGTCACTGGTTGGTCATTTGCACAAATTCTGCACCACCTTTATCCAAGCACATCTTGCAGGCAGGACCAATTGGAGGTTGAAGGATTGGCTGGGTTGGTGTCCCAAGTTTCTCCAGTGGAAGCCTTGTCTGGTTACAGAAGATGACCAGTTCAGGTTCCATATCTGCCATTAGTAGGTGTCATTCTCATGGATTCCTTGGAGTTTTCGTTGCTTTAGGCTTCCTGAAATGCTCCCCAGTTCCAGTTGTTTCTCCCAGTACTCTCTTCCTTCACCTGATACCCAATCCATCCTGTTACCATCCCTACCTGTCTCCAGAACATCCACAAAATCTATTCTGTTTTCCCTTCCCAGGGAGATTCATGCGAGCCCCTTTGGACCCTCCTTGTTACCTAGCTTGTCTGGGTCTGTGAATTGTAGCATGATTATTCTTTACTTTACAGCTAATATTCACTTATAAGTGAATAAATACCATGCTTGTCTTTCTGGTTCTGGGGTACATCATTCAGGATAGTTTTTTTCTAGTTCCATCCATTTGCCTTCAGATTTCATGATGTCATCTTCTTAACAGCTGAGTAATACTCCATTGTGTAAATGTACCACTTTTTTTTTCTTTAGTCATTCTTTGATTCAGGGACAAAAGTTTTTTTTTTTAAAGTTTTTGGCTATTATGAATAAAGCTGTTATTAATATTGTTGAGCAAGTTTAATATAGCAAGAGTCCTTGTGTTAGGATGGAGTGTTCTTTGAGTACTGTTGGGGGCCAACCTTGACAAAATTACCTTTCTTCCAGAGTGGAGGCATGAGAATCTAGACATATAGTAAGGAATATGAAGACGTGAACAAAAATAATAAAATGCAAAACCAAATAGGATAGTATCGGGAGGGAATTTTAGTGAGTACTGAAAATTCATTTGTGTTTAATTTCCAACAACTTAATATACCCCTGATTTCAAAAGGTAGGAGTAGAACAAAAGGACTGCATTGACATACAAATTGAAATTTATGGGGTACATTCATTGTTCATGCCCTTGACTCATGCTCTACACCAAATACTCTGTAGGCAAACCATTCCCTGGGTGGAATCCCAAGTTATTTCCATAAAGGGAACTAGAATCTAGTTGAATCCTTAGACTTTTGTTTTAGGCAGGAACCAACTACTTCCCTAATTCAGGAAGGAGGTCTGACAACTAGCTGTTTATAGTAGCTTTGAGAGAGCATAACTCTGATTTACAACTAGGTGGGACCTTTGTTTGAGTTAGAAGCATAATAATCTTGTACTAAAAACAAGTACCAAAATTCTCTGACCTTTGGCCTCTTTGGGCCTCCACAGAGTATAAGCCATGAATGTTATAACTGGGTCTTGAGGCAGACTGATTTCTAATTTTCTGAGGAATCTCCATATTGATTTTCATAGTGACTGTACAGGTCTGCACCCCACCATCCATGAAGGAGTGTTGCCCTTGCTCCACATCCTTACCAGGATGAGTTGTCACTTGTGTTTTTGATCTTAGCCATTCTGACAGTTTAAGATGTAATCTCAGGATCATTTGATTTGCTAAGGATGTTGATTATTTCTTTGCTTTTCTGCCATTTGAGATTTTTATGTTGAGAATTCTCTGTTTAGGTCTTTACCCCATTTTTTATTTTAAGACAGGGACTCTCTGTGTAGACCTGGTTGTTCTTGAACTCACTCCATAGATGTGGCTTACCTTGAACTCAAAGAGAGATGCCTGCCTCTACCTTACAAGTTCTGGGATTAAAGGTATATACCATCACAACCCAGCAGGACTCCATTTTAAATTGGATTTTGGTTTGTTGATGTCTAGTTTCTTGAGTGCTTTATATATTTTGGACATTAGCCGTCTGTCAGATGTGGGGTTGGTGAAAATATTTCCAGTTCTGTAGGCTGTCATTTTGTCCAGCTGACAGTGTCTATTGCCTTACAGAAAATTTTCAGTTTCATAAAGTTTAATTTATTTATTTTCAATAATAGTGCCTGAGCCACTGGTGTTCTTTTCAGGGAGTTGTCTCCTGTGTCAATGCATTCAAGGATATTCCCACTTTCTCATCTATCAAGTTCAGTGTATCTGGTTTTATATGTTCTGGTCTTTGATCCACTTGGACTTGAGTTTTGTGTAGCATTGTAGATATTGATCTATTTGCCTTCTTCTATATGTTGACATCCAGCTAGACTAGCACCATTTATTGAATATGCTTTCTTTTTATATTCTATATTACTGCTTTCTTTGTCATAAATCAGATATCCACAGGTGTGAGGATTTATGTTTGGGTCTTTGATTTTGGTGCCATTGATCAACCTGACTATTTCTATATCAATGAATGCCATGTGGCCTTTATTACTATAGTTATTTATATACGATATATATTTATATACTTTATTACTATAGTTCTATAACACAGTTTGAAATCAGGGATGGTTATACCTCCAACAGTTATTTTATTGGTCAGGGTTGTATTAGATATTCTGGATTTTTGTTTTTTCATATAAAGTTGAAAATTGTTCTTTCAAGGCCCATAAAGAATTGTGTTGAGATTTTGATGTGGATTGAATTGAACCTGTAGATTGCTTTTTGGTAAGATGGCCATTCCATGTTCCGATATCTTCAAATTCTTTCTTCAAAGACTTGAATTTCTTATCATACAGTTCTTTCACTTGTTTGGTTAGAGTTATCCTAAGAAATTTTATATTATTTGTCACTATTGGGAAGGGTGTTGTTTCCCTGATTTCTTTCTCAGCCTGTTTGTCATTTGTATAAATCAGTAGAAGGGCAACTGATATTTTTGAGTTAGTTTTGAATGCAGGCATTTCACTGAAGGTGGTTATCAGCTGTAGGAGTGCCCTGGTAGAATTTTTTTGGTAGCTTATGTATACTATTAAATCATTTGCAAATAGTGATACTTTGACTTCTTTCTTTCTAATTTGATTTCACTTGATCTCATTTAGTTGTCTTATTGCTCTAGCTAGAACTTCAAGTACTATATTGAATAGATATGGAAAGAGTAGACAGTCTTGCTTTGTTTCTGATTTTAGTTGAATTGTTTTGAGTTTCTCTCTATTAATTTGATACTGGCTATAGGCATGTTGTACTCTGCCTTTGTTATGTTTAGGAATGTTCTTTGTATCCCTGATACATGAAGAGGTGTTGGATTTTGTCACAGGCTTTTTTTTAGCATCTAATGAGATGATCATGCTTTTCTTTTCTTTCAGTTTGTTTATATATATTAAGTGGATTATATTGACAGATTTTCATATGTTGAACCATTCCTACACCTCTGGGATGAAGCCTGCTTGATCATGGTAGATGATTTTTTGATGTGTTCTTGGATTTGGTTTACCAGTACTTTATTCAGTATTTTTGCAGCATCGATGTCCATGAGGGAAATTGGTCTGTAATTTTCTTTTTTGATTGAATCTTCTTGCTGTTTGGATATGGGATGACTGTGGCCTCATAAAATGAATTTGGGAGTATTCCTTTGTTTCAATCTTTGGGAATAATTTGAGGAATTTTGGTATTAGGTCTTCTTTGAAGTTTTAAGAATTCTGTGCTAAAACTATCTGGCCTTGGGCTTTAAAAATATTTTTTTTTGGAGACTTTTAATGACTGACTCTGTTTCCTTAGGGGCTACACATCTATTTCAATTATTTATATGATTGTCATTTAACTCTTGTAAGTGGTATCTATCAAGTAAATTGTTCATTTCTATTAGGTTCTCCAATTGTGTCGAGTACAGGTTTTTGAAGTACGTCCTAATGATGCTGTGGATTTCCCCACTGTGTTATGTCCTTTTTGTTTCTGATTTTTTTAGTTTGGATGTTCTCTCTCTGCCTTGTAGTTAGTTTGGATAAGGGTTTATCTATCTTGTTGATTTTCTCTAAGAACCAGCTCTTGGTTTCTTGATGCTTTGTTTTATTTTCTTTGTTTCTATTTTGTTATTTTCAGCCCTGAGTTTGATTATTTTCTCTTGGGTAACTTGAAGTTTCTTTCATTCCTGGTCCTGCAGGAGCTTTTAAAATAACCACTCAGAGGCTTAATATTAATTACATACCATTTGGTCTATTAGTTTAGGCTTATTGTTAACTAGCTCTTACAACTTAAATCAATCCATTTTCTTTTTTTACTTTATATTTTACCATGAGGCTTGTGGCTTGTTACCCTGCATCTTGCTTTTGTGACAGCTGCTGGCATCTCCCTTGACTCTACCCTATTTCTCCCTCTATTATTTGGCTCTTCTGGCTAGCATATTCTGCCCTGCCATAGGCCAAAGCAACTTTATTCATCAAGCAATAAAAGCAACACATATTTGCAGCATCCCACATCACTCCTGTCTACTTCTTCTGGATGTGTATGCTTCTTTTGTTCTAGAGCTTTCAGGCAGGCTCTGCTCTTAGTTGCTAATGTAAGATCTTTCCATTTCTTTTTGAGACAGAGTTTCTCTGTAGCTTTGGAGCCTGTCCTGGAACTTGCTCTGTAGACCAGGCTGGCCTCAAACTCACAGAGATCCACCTTCCTCTGTCTCCTGAGTTCTGGGATTAAAGGTGTGTGCTACCACCACCTGGTAAGATCTTTCCAATTTCTTTATGAAAGCATATAATGTTATGAAATTTAGTCTTAGCACATTTGCTTGCGTTGTATCCCATAAGTTTGGGTATGTGGTGCATTAATTTTCATTGAATTCTTGGAAGTCTTCAGTTTCTTTCTTTATTTCTTCCTTGACCCAGTGGTAATTCAGTAGAGAGTTGCTCAGTTTCTATGAGTTTGTAGGCTTTCTGTTGTTGAAATACAGCTTTAATTCATAGTGGTCTGATACGATTCTTGGGGTTATCTCTATTTTCTTGTATCTCTTAAGACTTGTTTTGTGACCTAGTATATGGTCAATTTTGGAGAGTGTTCTAGGTGCTGAGAAGAAAGTATATTCTTTTGTGTTTGGGTGAAATGTTATGTAAATATTTGTTAGGTACATTTGGTTCATAATGTGTGTTATCTCCAATATTTGTCTGTTTAGTTTTTATCTGGAAGATCTGTTGGTTGGTGATAGTGGGTATTGAAGTCTCCCACTATCAGTGTGTGAGAGTTAACGTGTAATTTAAACTTTAGTAGCATGTACTTGATAAATTTGGGTGACCTTGTGTTTCAGACATATTGCCAAGAATTGAAAAATCATCTTGATTGATTTTTTTTATTTTGATGAGTATTAAGTGTTCTCTGTCTCTTTTGATTAACTTTGGTTTGAAATCTATTTTGTTAGATATTAGAATGGCTACAACAGCTTTTTTCTTAGGTCCATTTGCTTAGAAAATCTTTTTCCAACCCTTTGTTTGTCTTTGATGTTGAGGTGTATTTCATGTATGCAGCAGAAAGATGGCTTCTGTTTTTGAATCTGTTCTGTTAATCTGTTTCCTACTGAGGAATTGAGTCTATTGATAAGTGAGAGGTATCAATGACCAATGATTGTTAATTTTTGTTATTATGTTCTCCTTATTGGTGCTGTTGGTTGTTTCTCTGTGTGTCTCTCTCTTTGTGTGTGCGTGTGTGTGTCCGTCCATTATTAGGGTTTTTCTGATGTGAAATTATTTGTTACCTGTGTTTTTGTAGGTGTAGTTAACTTCCTTGACTTGAACTTTTCCTTCTAATACTTTCTTTACAGCTGAATTCATGGATAGATTTTTTTTTTTAAAAAAAATTTGACTTTATTGTGAAATTTCTTGTTTTCTCCCTCTATGGTGATTGAAAGTTTTGCTGCGTATAGCAATCCGGACTGGCATCTGTGCTCTCTTAGAGTCTCAATCACATCTGTCCAGACACATTTATGTTTTAGAGGCATCATTAGATGTAATTCTAATAAGTCTGCCTTTATATGCTACTTGGCCTTCCTTGCAGCTTTTAATAGTCTTTTTTGTTGTTGTTCTGTGTTTTTAGTGTCTGATTATTATGTGACATGGGATTTTCTTTTTTGGTCCAATGTATTTGGTGTTTTGTATGCTTCTTGTGTCTTCATGGGCATGTCCTCCTTTAGACTTGAAAAAAATTCTTTTACGGTTTTGTTAAAAATATTTTCTGGGTCATTGAGCTGAGATTCTTTTAATTCTTTTATTCCTATTATTCTTAGCTTTGATCTTTTCATAGTGTTCCAGATTTCCTGGATGCTGTGTGTCAGGGATGTTTTAGATTTAATATTTTCTTTGACTAATGTATAAATTTCTATTATGGTGTCACCAATGCCTGAGAGTTTCTCTTCCTTCTTTTGTATTCTGTTGGTGATACTTATGTCTGTCATTTCCATTAACTTACCTAGATTTTCCATTTCTAGAAATCCGTGTTTGTGTTTTATCAGTTACATTTCCATTTTCATGTCTTGAACTTTATTTATTTATTTATTTATTTATTTGTTTGTTTGCTTGTTTTTGCGTTTGCTTTTTTGAGACAGGGATTCTATGTATCTTTGGAGCCTGTCCTAGAATTGGCTCTTGTAGACCAGGCTGGCCTCGAACTCATAGAGATCCACCTGCCTCTGCTTCCTGAGTGCTGAAATTAAAGTTGTGTGCCACGGTTGCCTGGCTTGAACTGTTTTTATTTCTGTCCTTCAACTGTTTGTTGAACTTGGATTAATGTTTTTTAAAGATCTAATAAATTAAAAAAAAGAAATAAAAAATGTTTCTGATTTTATACCCCTTCTATGGTATAGTTCTGATAAGTTGATGAGCTATGGCTACTTACTGTTTGGGTCACAAGCTCAAGATTTTATATTTATTCTGGATGCAATCTAAATATTAACTTAAAGGTGTTTCCCATCAGGTAAAAGACATCTCTGTTCAATCCATACATGGTTCTATCAAGATATGTAGCTTTTGCTAGGACTCAAAAGTATGAGTATATTCCTTCTTTTTACAGATATCCGTTATCTGCTTTTTTTTTCAATATGGATTTCAACATGGGCCTAAAAGTTTCAAATACATTATTTCTCTTTAAGTACATAAATTTTAACTTCGGTTCCTGGTTTAAACTTATCTCAATAGGTTTCCACTTGGCTGGCAGATATATCTAAGCATCAGTTACTGACTACAACTTGCTCTGAATGACTGCAAGCCCCGGACTTCCTGAAAGCTGATGTGGACCAGTCCAGCTGATGTGAATGCTCCCTGTCTCTTCAACAGAGTCTGTGAACCAGATGCTTCTGATAGGTACCCCATTGCCTGAATTCCCTCCTTACCTTTGGCTAGCCTTGCAGCCTACGTGGGCTCTGATGACAATGCTCCAATGTCAGCTTGAAGTAGTTGCAGAAAGGAACATTTGGTCCCATACTCCCAATATAGGCTGGAGTCTTAGGAGTTTTTCCTTAGCTAATACCTGGCTGGTTGCAAGAAAAACCGTAAACTGAGACTACCCAGGCACCACCCAGGAACAGATCATCCAAAGGAAATTCCTAACATTCTAACCATTGTAGATAGAATCACCTGCCAGCACACACCCTGCTAATGTAACTTTTCTGGCTTTTGCCTTTAAATAAAGTCCTCTAGAAGGGTGGGGTAGTTTTTTCTTGCCCTGGTGCGCTGACGAGGTCCCTGCCAGCTTGTAATGTGCACACAATAAATCATGCTTTTGCATTTTAGTGAGTCAGTCTCCCTGGCGGTCTTTTGGGGTACTCACGGACTGGGTGTAACATCTATTGACAGAAATTGTATTGAATCTATTGATCAATATGGGGGATGGATGACATCTTTTGATAACTTAGAATCTTTTAAGTCAGTGCTGTGTATGTCTTCTCACCTATTAATTTTCTAGGTTCTCAAAGCAACATTTGGAAGTTTTCTAAATAGTGGATTCCTCTGTCTTCTGCTAAATGTATTGCTAGGTATTTTAGACCTTTTTATGCTACTGTAAAATGTATTGATTAAAACTGTTTTCTTCCAACTTGTGTTTGTTGCTACTATAAGCAAATAGAATTGCTTTTTAAAAAGTGTCAGTGTCAATTCTAGGACTTGATTGAATCTATGTCCCTGATTTAATAGTTTTTTTACTAGATTTCTTTGAACTTTCTAGGTATATATTTATTTCATTTGCAAATAAAAACAGTTTTATTTGATTTTATTTCCCCATTTTCATGTATTCTATTTAATTTTGTACTTAATAGTGAACACTAGCACAATGTTGAGAGGAAATGCTGAGATTGAACATACTTAACGTTTAACTATGACTGTAGAGACAAAGTATCCATTTTTACCACTGAGCATGACAAAAACCGTAGATGCTCTATGTAGAAATTGATCAGATGGAAGCTCCTTCTTTGACTTCTAGTTTCCTGAGGCATTTTTAAAATCAAAAAGCAGCATTGGATTTAATAATCCATTGTGTTTATTGAGATAATTATATATCCTTTTCTTTACCACTGGGATTGCTTCTCCTTTTTCTGATATATGAAACTGTTAAGTATCTTTTTGGGTTGACTTACTGTGTTTCTGTTAGCTGTTTCCACATGACTGTGTCTGAGGGGTTTTAGACTGCAACTTTTCTTCAGTGCTTTTGTCAGGTTGGTTCTAAAACAAGTTGAAAAGTGTTTTTCCTCCCTTTAAATTTTCAAAAGTATATGTAAATGTTTTTTCTTTATTGATTTCCCTGTCTGCCTCCTGTGTGCTTGGATTAAAATCTTATGCTACCAGTCCAGCTTTTAAATGTTATCTTAAAATCTTAATTGATATTTATTAATTGCACATATTTATGATAATTCAGGACAGATGGGTTATGTGTAGCAATCAGACAGGGGCTCTTGGCATTCCCAGCTCTTGGTATATTTGCTATTTCTTAGTGTCAGGAGTCTTTATATTCCTGACTCACAACTCTTCAATATGCATAATGCATAATTTAAACTGCACTTATCCTGCTGCTCGATAGAAAAATAAGCATAGTTTTCCTATCCAGCTGACTTTGGATATCTGTTCTCCATCCTCCCTTAGTCCTTCCCAATCATCCTTTCTATATTCCTATCCTGCTCTATTGTAGTAATAGGAGTGGCGGGCTGTGGCCTGGCTCCCAGCTAGCTTTACCTGAAATAATTACATGGAAATTGTATTCATTTAAACACTGCCTGGCCCATTAGTTCTAGCCTCTTATTGGCTAACTCTCACATCTTGATTAACCCATTTCTAATAATCTGTGTACCACCATGAAGTGGTGGCTTACTGGGAAGATTCAGCATGTCTGACCTGGCGGCTGGCTCCATGACATCTGCCTGACTCTGCTTCTTTCTCCCAGCATTCTGTTCAGTCTACTCCGCCTATCTAAGCTGCTGTCCTATCAAAAGGCCAAGGCAGTTTCTTTATTAACCAATGAAAGTAACACATAGACAGAAGACCCACCTACATCACTCTATTTTTTGAGGTCAATGCTTTCCCTTTGAGCACACAGCTGAAAATATTCAGCGTTTGAATTTTGTGCCCATTTTATTTTCCTTTACATTAAATTTCCCAGTTCTGTTTATTTGATGCAAATAACAAGACCTCATTCTTTTCGATAACTGAGTAAATAGCTCATTGTGTGACTGCCCTGATGCTGCGATAGATGCTAGCTGTATACTGTTATGGTTTAGAGATGAAGAATTTCCCAAGGACTTTCTCACGTGTTATAGGCTTGATGGATAGGTGATGGGCTTCAGTAAGTGACTGAATCATAAGAGCACTAATCCTGTAAGTGGGTTAGTGTATTTATGTAGTCATGAGTTAATGAAGTTATTGGGAGGTGGTAGAGGCTAGGTACTTATGTGGAAAAAGCAGTTCACTATAGGAATGTCCTAGAAAGGTATATCTTGTCTCTTCATTTCTTTCTTTTTTTTCTTTGTGGCCATCATGATATGAGCAGCTCTTCCCGGCTGTGCTTTCCACAATGATGCTACATCCTTTTCACAGACTGAATGCAAATTGATCAGCACATACATTAAGTCACAGAGAAATTGGTCTCTTTGCTTTAGAGGTGTGTAGCTCCATGATCAAGGTTTATTCATTGCTTGGGGAAGTATATCATTACAGGAACTCTTGATATAGCAAAATATTAGTCATTGACCAGGATGCAAATAGAGAAAAGAGGGAACTGGAGTCCCACCCCTTTCAGGTTCACTTGGAGATCTCAGTTATCTAAGGTCTCTCTATGTAGCCCCCTTGGAGGTTCTACCAATTCTCAATAATGCTATGGACTACAGGTAGAACTATTAACACAGAGACCTGTGTGTGAGATTTAGTCAAAACACGACTGTTTACAAACTGCCTTTCTTCACCCACTTATTTAGTCTTTAGTTTTGCCACTTTTCAAGCTGCAAAGAAATATTAATTTTGTATTTTTGGTAGGGATGCATATTTATAATATTGCCCTTTATATACTATGAAAGGTTTTGTAAGAATGAGTATGCATGTACAAGTGTGTGTGTGTGTGTGTATGCATGTGTGCACACACACAGGCATGTAGCTCTTAGAAACACAGAGTTTGCCTTCTGATATTGGCTGGAAGTCTTACTGCTTTTAAAACTATACGCTAGAGATAATAATATCTTCTCTATAGACTTATTGCTAGCTTTAAATAACATAAGACATGTAGAGTGCTTGGCAAGATGCCCAGCATATAAAAAGTCTCATTAAATATCACAGAGCACTTCCCTGTGAAATAGAGTCACTCACTCTAGTACAGCAAAGTAGCAGAAAACAAAAGTACGAAGTAATAAACATTGCTTCCGGTACTAAAAACAGTATTTGTGGTAGTTAATTTTGAGGCAGCCTCTTTGTGAGCTTATAGAAAGTATGGGATGGTGCTGAATTCTTTCTTGCTTTGTCCTGTTAATGAAGGAATGGAAAAAAACTACTGGGGACTGTAGGGTGCTATCCCCTGAGAACTGCAGATGCCTTCACCAGAGCAGATGTGACTGACTTTAAGTGACCCCCAAGATGGTGTCTATCAACTATTACTGTTGCCTCATAATAGGAGGGGTGAGGAAGGTTATGAATCCTCCCTTGAATGCCCAACTGGTTCCTCTTGCTTCTCCTAGCCACCTGCATGTGATTCCACACTAGTGGCACAGGACAGACATACAGTCACAGGGGTACCAGAATACATAGAGGGTAGAAGGTGGCCTGAAGTGGGAAGGCCAGTGGTGCATGTGTGAGGAAGCCATTACAGCACATGCTGGGGTCATCTGTGCTTCTCTAAGTCAGTTGTTACCTTTGCTCTGCAGGCAAGCCCAGTAAGTTCATGGCTTTGCCAAGCTATGCGTCAGTGAAATTATTCTTTGTGGGGAGTGGATGAAGCCCTGAGTGAAAAGATAAGGAGTGGATGAAGTCCTGAGTGAACATGTGTAACTGCATAACTGTGTCAAGTGCCTCAGTGCCGCACTTGGGAACGCAAAGCCTTCCTCTGGTCAGGTCTAGGGAACTGGAAAACACTTCCTCTGTTCCATTTATGAGTGTTTATGGATGGATAGCAGTGTGTGCAGAAATTATCAACCATAGCTTCCTCACGTGGATAACTGTAGCCCGGGGCTACACTTACAGAGACTTCTTCCAAGATTAGGTCAACCTACCTCCTCCTTCAGCTGGATACAGAGACCTGCGTCCTCCTTCAGCTGTTTACAGAGACCTGCATCCTCCTTCAGCTGGATACAGAGACCTGCGTCCTCCTTCAGCTGGATACAGAGACCCGCATCCTCCTTCAGCTGGATACAGAGACCTGCATCTTCCTTCAGCTGGATACAGAGACCTGCGTCCTCCTTCAGCTGGATACAGAGACCTGCGTCCTCCTTCATCTGTATACAGAGACCTGAGTCCTCCTTCAACTGTGTACAGAGACCTGTGTCCTCCTTCAGCTGGATACAGAGACCTGTGTCCTCCTTCAGCTGGATACAGAGACCTGAGTCCTCCTTCAGCTGTGTACAGACACCTGCATCCTCCTTCAGCTGTGTACAGAGTCCTGCGTCCTCCTTCAGCTGTGTACAGAGACTGCATCCTCAGTCAGCTGTAGACAGAGATCTGTGTCCTCAGCTGGATACAGAGAACTGCGCCCTCAGTCAACTGGATACAGAGACCTGCATCCTCCTTCAGCTGTGTACAGAGACCTGTGTCCTCCTTCAGCTCCTTATGGAGATCTGCATCCTCCTTCAGCTGGATACAGAGACCTGTGTCTCAATTCAGATATATAAAATAAATGTGAGGGATGTCTGGGTTGTTGCCTCAGCTATTGGTATTCTCCAACAGAGGGAACACAACTCACCCAGTGTCAGCATGTCTTTATGTATGTCTGTGTGTCTGTCCTTTCTTCATTCCTTTGTTGTCTTATTTAGGTTAGTTCCTGAAATTGTGTAGAGCAGGGCAAATGGGATTTGCCAAAGTGGGTGTCCATGTTCTGATATTTCTTCTCCAGTTCTTGTACTTCATAGGATTCCTGTGCACTGTCAGAGGTGCTGCAGTGGACACCAGATTCTCTTGCCAACTATGGACTAGTTACTGGCTTGGTTGGGAATGGATAAGGTTGCTCCACTTACACACCTTGGATCATCAAACTTCACACAATGCTTTGCACTACAAATGAGGCAGTCTGAGACATCGGAATGGTGTGTGTTTTTAAAACCTTGAGCAATGTATACTGTGTCTTTCACCTCTGCCACAGTGAGCTAGACTGCTTTGATGTGATGCCTCTAGAAGCTGAGCATTTGAGAGAAGACTTTCTTCTTATATTTTTATGCTCACTGTACTGACATAATCTTCCAGATGGGCCCCTTGTGTGTGCATCTGTCTGTATCTGAAATATGAGCTTTATATCATTCTTCTATCTGTGGTTTTCCACTATTTTTGTAGATGTGTCTTGTCTATTCTGCCCTGTCCTTGGTGATTTCATGTTCCTTCTCCAGCATTGACTCCCTGGTGATGGTCCCTGCAAACATGCGATCTGGGCTTTCTTTTCTTCTCTCCCCTTACCATCATCACTGGATTTGTTTCAGTGGCTGACAGCGGACCTGCCTCTCTTAGCAATTAAGTTGTCTGAAGTACACAGATGCAATGGCTGTAGTGTCTGTGAATCAGTATTTCACATTTCCCATTTCTGGGGCTTGAGGAAAAAAAGACACTTTGCAACAACAGGAAATGAGTTCTGCTGATCTGGCGGGGAATCAGCCCTGCAGAGGAAAACCCAGTGTGAAAGCTGTTGGGAACGCAGAAGTAAGTGGAAGACGAAACTTTTGGTCAGAATAGCTGAAATGAAAATAAGAGTAAATACGACGTTTTAGGAGTAAAATGAAAATGGAGAAATAATCAACATAAGTTCATCTTCTGAACCCAGATCAGCCTTGGGTCAGTGAGCATGGGCATGGAGGACAGTCAGAGCTCTGCATTCCAATTTTAAATCAAAGCTTTATTTTATTTCCCTTGGAGCAGAATTTTGCTCCTTAATAGCACTATTTCCAAAACATAACTTTAGAAAAAATTTGCTCTTGATTAATATTTTTATATGTGAGAAAAATTTCCTATTAGAGGTGAAATCACTGGTGTTATTGGCCTTGAGAGCATCTTCCAAAGCCCAAAGATTTAAAGTCTTAGCAAATGGATGCTGTGAAGAAGGCTGCACATGACCTGGAAGACTAAAGAACCATATTCTGCGTCCTCTGACCCCAAGGCATAACAACTGGCTGACTTAAGTCCCCTAGTCAGTTCTGTTGGTCTTCTTTAATCTGTTCTTATTATTGCTACCTGCTTAAGAGTGAGTGTCAGTTTGTACAGAACTTGCTCCAAATCCCCGCTGTCTGTATCTATGAGGTCATAATTACACATTTAGTAGTTCACATTGATGACCTTGAAAGATTAGTAGGGAGAGGGAAAGTAATCACAAAACCAGACATTCTGAGAATGGCACACTGCTTGAGAAGGTGGTCCTGGTCCGTGGCACTTTGGAGTTAACATGGAGAATTGGAAAATTGATAAAACTATAGCCTGTTCATAGGGTGCTTAAAATTGAAATTTAAAAACGAGTGAAGAGACACCAGAAATGAGTATAAAAGGAGGGAAGAGGATGGAGGAAATTTTTGAAAAAGAGCATGAATGGATTTTGAAAGTGTGAGCTGTATTCTCTAGTTTGCATAGCTTAAGACCCTGAGTGACAGAATTAAAAGTTTAAATGGATTTGTGCCCTCTGATAACAGCAAATAGTGAGTCTAGAAAACTGGGATTTGCAGTTACAAAAATCAAAATAAAATATGAGCTGCCATGAAATTTGACTGACAGTGATTTGAGAATTCTAATTGACTCTTAGTGAGAATTGTTCCCTTAGGATCTAAGTCAGTATAGAGGAGGACTGAGAGCTAATTACAACAGGGTACATAACTGGATTTAGAACTTGAATATTTATGTTGGGATGAAAGTCTTACTAAATTCTGACTATATATTCCCTTTAGAATTGTTAACTAGCATGTTAGAGTCTTAGTTCCTCCAAGCATAAATGTGATGTCTTTCATATTTTTCAAGGTTGCTATTATAATATAATAATATGATGTATGTGTATATGTTATATATAAAGCTAGAGATATACACATATAAAATTATATATGTGTGTGTATGTATATACAGGCTAGAATTTGCAGATGGGAGTGAATGATGTATTGTTTTCTCTTTTGGATTTATTTCATCTCTTTTAATTAATTGTACTTAACAGATCTATACATCTTTCTGAAAATTTTATAATTTTAAGTTTCTTTGAATCACAACAAAATTACATTGTGCATATGTCACACATTTTCATTGTTTGTTCATTAGTTAATAGACATCTATGCTAGTTCCATTTCCTTATTATTGTGAATAGAACAGCAATATACACAGACGTGCAAGTGTATTTGCACGATATGAAGTCCTTTGGACATACTTCAGACATAGTTTGAGTTCAGGTACTAGAAAGAATATTTTCTTTTTGTTTTAAGTTGGTTTTTATTGAGCTATACATTTTTCTCTGCTCCCCTCTCTTCTTCTCCCCTCCCTTTCAATCCCCTCCCATGGTCCCCATGCTCCCAATTTACTCAAGAGACCTTGTGTTTCTACTTCCATGTAGATTAGATCCATGCATGTCTCTCTTAGGGTCCTCATTGTTGTCTAGGTTCTCTGGGATTGTGAATTGTGGGTTGATTTTCTTTGCTTTATGTCTAAAAGCCACTTATGAGTGAGTACATATGATATTTATCTTTCTGGGTCTGAGTGACCTCATTCAATATGATGTTTTCTAGCTCCATCCATTTGCCTGCAAATCTCGAGATGTCATTATTCTTTTCTGCTGTGTAGTATTCCATTGTGTAAATGTACCACATTTTCCTCGTCCATTCTTTAGCTGAGGGGCATTTAGGTTGTTTCTAGGGTCTGGTTATGAGAAACAATGCTGCTATAAACATAGTTGAGTACATGTCCTTTGGCACTATTGAGTATCCTTTGGATATATACCCAAAGGTAGTACTGCTGGGTCCTGAGGAAGGTTGTTTCCTAATTTTCTGAGAAATCACCATATTGATATCCAAAGGGGCTGTACCAGCTTGCACTCTTACCAGCAATGCAAGAATGTTCCCTTTAGCCCACAACCTCTCCAGCATAAGTTGTCATCAGTGTTTTTGATCTTTGTCATTCTTACAGGTGTTAGGTGGAATCTCAGATTTGTTTTGATTTGCATTTCTCTGATGGCTAAGCATGTTGAACATTTCCTTAAATGTCTTTCAGCCATTTTAGATTTCTCTGTTGAGAGTTCTCTGTTTAGGTTTGTACCCCTCCTCTTTTTACTGGATTATTTGTTCTTTTGATGGCCAATTTTTTGAGTTCTTTGTATATTTTGGAGATGAGCCCTCTGTGTGATGTGGGGTTGGCGAAGATCTTTTTCCATTCTGTAGGTTGCCATTTTGTTTTGTTGACTGTGTTCTTTGCTTTATAGAAAATTTTCAGTTTCAGGAGGTCCCATTTATTGTTTCTCTCAGTGTCTGTGCTACTGGGGTTATATTTAGGAAGTGGTCTCTTGTGCCAATGTGTTCAAGTGTACTTCCACTTTTTCTTCTATAAGGTTCAGAATGGTTGGCTTTATGTTGAGGTCTTTGATCCATTTGGACTTGAGTTTTGCGTGTGGTGATAGATATGGGTCTATTTTCATTCTTCTACATGTTGATATCCATTTATGCCAGCACCAATTGTTGTATATGCTTTTTTTCCATTTTACATTTTTTGCTTCTTTATCAAAACTCAGATGTTCGTAGGTGTGTGGATTAATATCTGGGTCTTCGATTCAGTTCCATTGGTCCTCTTGTCTGTTTTCATGTCAATATTAGGCTGTTTTCAGTACTACAATTATGTAGTAGAGTTTGAAGTCAGGGATTGTGATGCTTCCAGAAATTTCTTTACTGTACAGGATTGTTTTGGCTATCCTGTGTTTTTTGCCCTGGAAGGAATATTTTCAACTGTTTTCCTTCTCTATAAAAAACTTTGGCTACTCATGGTCTTTTGTGATTCCATATAAATCCTGGATTTTTTTCTGGTTTTCTAAAGAATAGGATCAGAATTTTGCTGTCAGTTATATTGAATCTGTATATTAGTTTTGTTAATATAGCCACTTTCACGATATTAATTCTGCCAGGAACACGCAAAGTCTTTCTGTTGTCGAGTGTTGATTGAGTTTTTCAATGTCTGATAACTCTTTGCTTACTTGCTTAGGTTTATTCCAGTGCATTTGCTGAGCTCTCACAGATGACCTTTTACCTTCTATTTCTTTCATTCATTGTTGCATGATATGAAGCCTGCTTTATATATTAAATCTTTATTCATATTCTAGAGTTTTATTTAAGTGTTTATCAGATCTGAAAGCTTTTTAGGAGGTTGTATTTGGCTTTTTGAGTACAAAATCATGTCATCTGGAAGTAAGGCATAGTTTGACTTCTTCATTTCCTTTCCATCTCTTTTATGTCTCCCTCCTTTTATTGCCATGGTTAAGACTTTGAATACTATACTGAATCGCAGAGGTGAGAATGAATATCCATGTCTTATTTCTGATTTTAAGGAAAATGCTGATTTTCCTTCTTTACTATAATGTTGACTGTAGTTTGTTGTATGCAGTTTTATCACTTGAAGGTATGACTCTCTGTTCCTAATAGCCCCAGAACTTTAATCATGAAAGTATTTGAAACTCTGTTAAATGAACTTTGCATTTCTTGATTACATGGATTTTTAAAATTTCTTTATATGTTGGATTGTGTTTACTGATTTGCAGATGTTGAGCCAACCTTGTACATCTATGATGAAGCCCACTTGGTTATGATGCATGACCTTCTTAATGTGTTCTTAAATATTGTTTGCAAGTGTTTTAGTGAGAAAATTTGCATTTATGTTTATCAGGTGTTGTGGGAGGTCCTTTCGCTCCTCTAGCCAATAGCCGCTGAGATACCAGCCCATTGGGGCGTGGTCTCTCTCCCTTTACAAAAGCGGCCACTTTCCTCCTCGCTTTCTCTTACTTCCTGCTCCGCTCCCGGTGACTAGACTCCCTTCCTGATTGTGCAGAGGGCTGTTGTCTGGGATGGTGATCTGTAAGTTTTTTCCCTTTTAAATAAATAACCATTCTATTAATCATAATTCCAAATTGGTGTGAGATTATGACTTACACCTTCGCCTTCATCTGGCACACAACGTTTGGTTTAGGACCCCTCCTTCCCCCGCTCGGCTGCCTGCCACCAGTTCTGCTTGGCGCGAGCCCTCCCTCAGCAGCGGCCTGTGCCTTGTGCGTGGAGCCAGCAGTTTAACATAAATTATCACGCAGTTGCTTTTCTTGCTGCAGTTCTTTATACTTTCCCTTTAGACACCTCAGATTGACTTCAAGTCCCCATGCACCCTATCGTTTGCCTCCCCACGTGGATTTTAACTCCACAGGCCCACATAGTCTCTGCCCACGTGGTTTGCTCTTTTCTGAGTCGTTTTTAAATTGCCCTTGCAAACGCAGTGCTTGAATGACGCAAACCAGAACGCAAGCAGTTGCCGAAAGCTGCAACCCCTCTGGGCGACTATGTCACATGGAGGCATAAGCGGCTTCCAGGTTGCTCTTCTCTACCCCTGGATTCTGGGTTTCTGGTTCTGTCTATGGAATTGATTTAATTACATTTACTTTGTGGAGAAACTCGCATTTTCCAGTTTTTAACATCTACTAAAGCGGACACTGAAACAGGACCCCATTTTCGTCATGACTTGGCAACAGCGCCACCTGCTGGATAATAGGTAATATGGCAGTTTAAGTTTCTAATGCAAATTTTACTGCTTTGTTTACTAATACAATGGAGTATATCATACAAGGTTTATATGATTATGGGGATACCTTAATTTGCTTGTTACTAGGTTTCAGTTTTCTTTTCCATATTCTATCATTAAGGAAGAATATGGCACTCCTAAGAATGATAGAATCTTTACGAACTAATAATGAACAACTAATTAACAGGACTAAAATTATTGAAAATCAGAGGTTATCTGAACAAGTGGATACTACTATAGACAAAATTGACTCCATATCCAAGGGTACTAGAAAGTTACCTGAAAGGGTTCAGGCTGTTGAATTTGACATTCAGACGTTATCACAAAGTTTTGATAAGGTAACAGACAGAATGTACCTCCAAGATGGGAATCTACATGATGTTCACAAAAAGTTTAAGGAGGACATGTTATCTTTGAAGGAAAAAATTAAAGCTTTGGAATCATAGGTGCAGAATGGGGACCAAAAAATTGATACCTCAGTGAAATCACTAGAAACATATACAGGTCAGGAGATTCAGGATTTCAGAGAGACAATGATAAAAAGATTTGAAAAGATTGAAGAAATTATTGGAGCTGGTGAACAGAGTAAGGAGGCACAAGGACAGGATACAATGCTGCCACCAGCTATTAGAACTGGCTTACCCAGGGTTTTAGCAACATACCCTATACTTAATTCTGACAAAGCGTCAACTTCTAAAGGCTCAAAGGGATCAAAGAAGCTAGATGGACGCCAATAGCAATGAGTGATCTAAAAGAAATTAAGCAAGCTATTGTTAATTTTGGCTTGCACTCTGCATATGTTAAGGAAATGATAAGGACTTGGGCTTCTAATGCTAGAGCTACCCCCATGATTTCCATCAGTTAGTGTCTGCAGTTTTAGATAATGGACCTTCCTTGATATTTGGAATCTATTTCAGAGAAGAATCCAAGCATATGGAACAGCAAAGAAGACCAAAAGGTGTGGAGGTTTCCCAAGATCAAATTCTTGGTGCAGGAGAATATGCTGATCCACAGGTCCAAGCTCTTTATGACGAAGAAGTACTGTCTCTATGTCACCAAGCAGCTTTAAATGCTTGGCATAGGTTACAAGAGCCAACAAAAAGGGTTGAATCATATATCAGATTTAGGCAGGGACAGAGAGAACCCTTTATTGACTTTTTGCAAAGATTAATTAGGCTCTGGACATAGGGGTAACAGACCCAGAAGCTAGATGAATACTTCTTGAATCTCTAGCTTTTGAGAATGCAAACATAGAATGCAAAAATTAATTGGGCCTTTAAAGTTTAGATCAGCACCTATGGATGAATGGATTCAGCATACGATGAATGTTGAGACGTTTAGCTATAATGATGAATCTTGGGTAGGAGAAGCAATTTCCAAAGCAATGAGGAGACATCAAGCTGCCAGGTGTTTTAATTGTGGTAAATTAGGACATTTGCAAAGGGATTGCAGGCAAAGAATTTCTAGGAATAGTATCTCTTCTGGGAATGACAAAAATAGGAGACCTCAGCTTTCAGGTATACGTAGGAGATGCAGTAAAGGCCGACATTGGTCCAATGAATGTAGGTCAGCAACAGACAGACAGGGCAACCCAATATCATCGGGAAACTCCTTGAGGGGCCTCTCACAGGCCCCCAAGCCAACAGTGGCCTAGTCATTCCCAGTCACAGTGGAGAATGTGCCTCACCAAGAAAATTAAAAGCTCCAATTTCTGCTGTAAAAAATAATACTGGTCTAAATGATGAATTACGCATGGAGGATGAGTCAAAAAACCCAGTAGGACAGAGTAAACGTATATTTTGGCAGACTTCTATTAACGATCAAAGACCAAAGCTAAGAGTCTGTTAAATGGCACTTTTATTGAAGGCTTATTAGACACGGGTGCGGATGTAAGTATCATTACTTCAGAATCTTGGCATCTGAATTGGCCTCTTCAAGAGGTAGATGTTCAGTTCCTGGGAATTGGAACCCTATCTCGTGTAAAACAAAACACAAGATGGGTTGAATGCATAGGGCCCGAAGAGCAAATAGGAAGTCTAAGGCCATATATAGCCAATATTGAAATAAATTTATAGGGCCGTGACATGCTACAGCAATGGAATACCCAGATGAACATTCCTGTAGTTCCAGGAACTCATAAATCTGGGAAGGATATGATGAAGTATTATGGAAAAAGGTCACCAGCCATTCAGGCTGTACAAGAACATACAGCAAATACCAAACCTTTAGAGGTACCAACAGCCCTACCTTTAAAATGGCTAACTGAGAAGCCAATATAGATCAAACAGTGGCCTCTTGCTGAAGATAAATTACAGGCATTGGAACAGCTGGTGCAAGAGCAACTATATGCTCACCATATTGATGAATCAACCGGCCCTTGGAATTCTCTTGTATTTGTTGTGAAAAAGAAATCTGGTAAATGGAGAATGGTGACAGATCTAAGAGCTGTCAATAAGGTAATTCAACCTATGGGCCCACTACAATCTGGAATGCCTTTGCCTTCTCTATTACCAAAAGGATGGCCTCTTATAGTTATTGATTTGAAAGATTGTTTTTTCACTATACCGTTATAAGAAAAAGATAGAGAAAAATTTGCCTTCACAGTGCCTACTTATAATAATTCTCAGCCTAATAGGAGATATCAATGGATTATCCTCCCACAGGGTATGCTCAATAGTCCTACATTGTGCCAATATTTTGTAAGTAAACCATTGGAAATAATTCGTAAACAATTCCCCAAGTCCATAATTTATCATTACATGGATGACATCTTGTTATCTGATTCAAATAAAGATACTTTAGAAAGGATGTTTGAAGAAGTAAAGAAAGTAAACCAAAAAAAAAAAAAAAAAAAAAAGAAAGTCTTGCCTAGATGGGGATTACAAATTGCCCCTGAAAAGATTCAAAGAGGAAACTTTATTAATTACCTAGGTTACAGAATAGGGTTAGAGAAAATTAAAACGCAAAAGGCACAAATTAGGAGAACCCGGTTAAAGACTCTTAATGACTTCTAAAGATTGTTAGGAGACATTTCCAGTCTACAACCAGCTGTTGGGATAACACCTGATCTAATAGTTCATTTAAACAAAACCTTAGATTGTGATAAAGATTTGAATAGTCCAAGAAAACTGACAGCTGAAGCAGAAAAGGAACTGACAATGATTGAGGAAAAATTACAGGAGGCACATGTGGATAGGGTGAACCCAAATCTTAGCTGCATCCTAGTCATATTGCCTTCCAGAATTTCTCCAACAGGGACTTTAATGCAGGGAGAAGATATTATTTTAGAGTGGATATTTATACCTAATAAACCAAGTAAAAATTTAAAAACTTATGTGGAAAAAGTCTCTGAATTAATTATAAAAGGTAATCTGAGACTTTATCAACTAGCAGGTATATACCCAGCAGAAATTATAGTGCCTTTTACTACTGAGGAAATCAGAAAGTTATGGGAAGACAATGAACCATGTCAAAGAGCTTGTGCTAATTTTTTGGGAGAAATTAATAACAACTATCCCAAAAGTGGTAGACTTAACCTCATAAAGAGAACTTCTTGGATTCTTCCTAGAATTGTACCTGATGCCCCAATAACCGGAGCCTGTACGTTCTATACTGATGCAAATAAATCAGGGAAAGCAGGTTACAAGTCAGATGAATTGAGTAAGGTGGAACAAAGCCCTTATAATTCTGTCCAGAAGGCAGAATTATATGCTATTCTTATGGTGCTAAGGGATTTTAAAGAACCTCTTAATATAGTTACAGATTCACAATATGCAGAAAGAGCTATCTTGCATATTAAAACCGCTGAATTTATACCAGATGACACAGAGTTGACTTCATTGTTTATCCATGTACAAGACATAATCAGGAACAGGCTTTGTCCAATGTACATAACACACATCCAGTCCCATATAGGTCTGCCTTGTCCTCTATCACAAGGCAACACTGAGATTGATCAATTATTGATTGGAAGCATGTTGCAGGCCTCAAATTCCATAAGAAGCATCATGTCAATAGTAAAGGCCAAAAGAAAGAATTTTCCATTACATGGCAACAAGCTAAGGACATTATAAAGAGATGTCCTACTTGTTCTTTCTACAATAAAACACCGTTGCCTGCAGGGAGTAACCCAAAGGGTACTAAAAGAAATGAAATCTGGCAGATGGATGTGTTCCACTTTATGGAATTTGGTAAATTAAAATATGTACACCACACCATAGACACATATTCAGGTTTTCAATGGGCTACTGCCCTGAGCTCAGAAATGGCTGATTCAGTAATCACACATCTATTGGAAGTTATGGCCATCATGGGTATACCTGCACAAATAAAGGCAGACAATGGCCCAGCATATGTATCTAAGAAAATGAAACGTTTTTTTTTTTTTTTGCTTATTATAATATAAAACACATTAGAGGTATATCAAATAATCCTACAGGTCAGGCAGTTATAGAAAGATCAAATCGTACTATAAAGGACATGCTGAACAAACAGAAAGGGACAGAAAATACCCCCAGAAATAGATTACACAATGCTTTATTAACCTTGAATTTTCTTAACGCTAATGAGAAAGGAATGACAGCAGCAGAAAGACATTGGATAATGGAAAAGTCTGCTGAACTAAATCAACCGATTTATTTCAAAGATGTGCTGACCTCTCAATGGAAGCCAGGAGATGTGCTACGATGGGGAAGGGGTTTTGCTCTTGTTTCCACAGGAGAAGAAAAATTGTGGATACCATCAAAATTAATAAAGGTTAGATTTGAAGAGGAGAAACCTCTTGGAAAGGAGAAATGACAACTCATCCACAATGATGATATTCATACAGGTGGTAAGAAAAACATATAGAATGGGGGCAGGGTTCTGTTCTTATCTCCACAGGAAAACACTCATCTTTGAAAAATTCAAGAGACCCTGGATGTTTGGATACTGACCGATGGAAAAAACACCTGTCCAATAGGAACTATCAAGAAAACTAAATAATTTGTGTAAGTAAAATATACTAAACCGTATTTCTATATTTATAGAGCTGGTTTTGAAGTTGGACTCTGGCTCAGTCCCTCTCCAATTCCTGTTGGTAAGAGAAAAACCCAGAGTTTTTGGAGTTTCTGTCTCATGTCAAGAGCTATGATATGGGACAGAAAGAAATAATGAGTTTAGAAAACATCTTTGCTTTTCTTCATATCTATCATGCTTTTCATTGAATAAATCTATCATGCCTTTCATTGAATATATATATATGTCTATATATGTCTATATGATTAATGTTTAAGTTTTTCACAATGAACAATGAGTTTTTCCTGCACTGACATTTGAAGTTTCCAGGAAGAAGATGGGGCCCCACAACAACAACTCCACCTGGTTGATATTACGTCATGATACTGATAGCGCTACTACAAGACCTGTTTTGGGTACCACCTTCACAAGATGGTTCCAACTTGGTTAGCTGAAATGGTGCACATCTTATACAACATTCTGGCCAGACCTGCACAAAATACTCATAGACTATTTACAATTTTAAAAGACATTGATCTTGAAATTTAACCATCATTTTACTTTCACAGGTTCCCCTTTAAAGAACGTTGCCCCCATGACAGCTGGAAGTAATTCTAGAGGACCACGTCCCCTCTTCCAGTAAAGTTTGCCCTTGGGTTTAGGGACATCATTTAGGGGTTGATTATAACTAGTATACGGTTGAGGGTTGGGGGAGGAATTTTATAAGCTCAGGGATCATTTGAAAAAAAAAAGAGGGATAATGGGATGGTGGGGTAATAGATTGGTACTTGTTGATACTTGTGATTGTGAGTTATTGTTTTGAGACAAATATATTGGTCTTATATATTGATACAAAGTGAAATTATATTGACTATTGTATGCATGCATGTTTCTACCTCTGTTTAAAACATTTTTTATGTATTGACATATATTGTATTGATACATATATATTGTATATATTTACCATATTGCAGTGTGCCTTTCTACCTCTGATTAAGATACTTATATATTGTTTGTGTATTGATATATATTTACCATACCGCAATGTATATTTGTACATTGTTTATATTTGGAGGTCATTGTCCTCATTTGTTTCATAGTCGTTTATTGTCTTAGTCTTTAAGTTAGATAGGTATTGAGAATTATATAGATCAATAGTATTCTAAGTTTGTCATTTATAATTAGACTAATCAGGTTCTTTAGATACATAGTGATTATACTCAGTATAGATAGATAATCTTCAACCTCTTCAAAGAGCTGTAGAAAATGGCCTTTAATCTAACTCAGAGTTTTGTGGTAGTGAGACACAATTGCTCCTGGCAACACTGCTCTATTCCCGAGAGAATGTTGAGCACCAAAGACACTCCACCTGGAGCCTTTCTTCTTGGCTGAACTGGCCTTTGGGCAAAGAAATGCCCATACTTCAACCACTGACAGAGATACAGAGTATCCCATGAATGGAAAAAACAGGACTGTCATATCCTGCCAAGACAGGGTAAGATAGTTTTGAGAAGTTTCTTGCCTTTGAAAATGGTATGTCAGTTATGTTAGGACTTAGCCAAAGTTGGTTGCTTCAATGCTGCAAATGTGACCTTGGGTGATTGCCCAGGTAACTAGTTGTCTCTGTGATTTGTTGCATGTTTTGGAAGTTGTTTGATTGTACTTCCTGATTACTCAGGTAACATTATTTTCCTTCTCAGATCTTCGATGGGGTTGAAGACTATATAAATGTAGTTACTTTCCACTCATTACTTGGCCAAACTATTTATTATACAAGACCTAAGCTAGTTAGAATAGGATATTTGTATTTATTGTATATAATTTCGTAGTAGGTTTAGAACTCTTTTACTTAAACAAAGGGGGAGGTGTTGCGGGAGGTCCTTCCGCTCCTCCAGCCAATAGCCGCTGAGATAACAGCCCATTGGGGTGTGGTCTCTCTCCCTTTAAAAAAGTGGCTACTTCCCTCCTTGCTCTCTCTTACTTCTTGCTCCACTCCCGGTGACTAGACTCACTTCCTGATTGCGCAGAGGGCTGTTGTCTGGGGCGGTGATCTGTAAATTTTTCCCCCTTTAAATAAATAGCCATTCTATTAATCATAATTCCAAACTGGTGTGAGATTGTTTGTGACTTACGCCTTCGCCTTCAATCAGGGAAATTGGTCTGTAGTTTTCTTTTTTGTTGCCTTTATCTGCTTTTAGTATCAGGATAAAACTGGCTTTCAAGAATGAATTTCATAGTATTTTTCCTTTATATCTTGTGAAACAACTTGGTAAATGTTGGCATGAAATTTTCCTTAAAAGTCTGATAGAATTCTGCAGTGAATCTGTGATCCATGCTTTTATATGTGAGGAAACTTTTGATTATAACTTCAGTTTCATCATTTGTAATAGGTCTGTTTCAGCTTTTCATATCTTTTGGCTTTAATTTTGTTAAGTCTTGTACATTTAGGAATTTACCAATTTCTTCTAGGTTTTAAAGCTTTTTGGAGTTTCAGTGTTCAGAGTATTCTCTAGTGGTGTTCTAGATTTCTTTGGAGTCTGTTGTGTCATGAAGTTTTTTCTCTTGCCATGTCTATTTGGGTCCTAAATGCCTTATGTTCAGAGTTTATTTCATTCTCTAGGTTCAGAAAGTTTTCTACTATAATTTCATTAAATAGTCCATTTCTTTTGTCTTCACCTATGTTCCCCCCCCCCTTTTTTTAAATCAATGTGTTCTCAAGTTTGGTAATTTGAAAGTATTCCAAAATTCTTGCAAATATTGGTTTATAATTTTTTCTATGTAAGGTTGTTTTTATTATTGTCACTACCCACATTTCTGCTTTTTTTCAGTGTTTTAGTTCTCTTGATGATTTTTTCTCCATGTTTTGAAATTTCTCCTCCAGTTTACAATTTCATTCACTTTGGAGACTGCTTTGTGGAAGTCTTAGATTTATTCCCATGGCTTGTATATATGTTTTCTTTGGTTTTCTAATGGCCATTGATTTTCTTGAAAATATACAACTGTACATTCTTTCTCGGATATTTCATCCATGCCAGTAACTGTGGATCCTCCATGGGATAGATGGAGATGGGCTATGACTAGTATTAGTGTCATACTCCATGTTTTTCCTTGTCATATTTTACATGTCTGCTGGAATGTATTTTTCTTCTAGTTTTAACTTCCCTCCTTTATGACATTGGTTGTTCTGTTTTCTTTGAGTCTTCCAGAAATATATTTGCATGGTTTTCAGATATGAAAACTAATGAGTCTTGTTGTTGATTCCTGGGTGGGACCACTGAGATGATTTGGTCTTTGGTGGGATGACAACAGAACAGTTGACAGGAACACATGCTGAGCACCAGAGTGGTCGGATGGTCACAACCCTTGTCATTGTGAACTATATGACCTACCTGGAAGCTATAGTTGGAATCCTCTTCCTGCAGTGAACTCTGAGAACAGTGGAGCATGTGCCCTAGTTTGGGGAGGACTCCTAGGACTACTGAAATAATATCTTCAGTTTATTTGTGTAATTGGAATTTTCTTTGGGTCACCATCCAGCTCCCAAATAAAGACATGCAGACATATTATTATTAATGAATGCTCGGCCTTAGCTTAGGCATGTACCACTAGCTCTTTTAATTTAATTTAATTTAACCTTTTTCCTATTCCTCTATGTTTTGCCTCAGAGCTTTTTGCCTTTCTTTCATTCTGTATTTTTTACTTTCTTGCTTCCTCCATTCATGTCTGTCTAGCCCCTGGTGTCTCCTTGGCATCTCTTTTTCTTTCTCATTCTTTACTCAAATTCCTCCTCCTACGTACTCTCCTTGCCGTGAAGTCCCACCTTTATCTCCTCCCCTATTATTGGCTTTTCAACTTAATATTAGACCCATTTGTTGTCTGAGGCAGACAAGGTAAAACAACAACATATTTTTACATAATTAGACAAATATAATTCTTCTTTACCTAGTTAAAAATATTTCCCAACATAAACAAATGAAACACATCTTTACAAAGTTAAACAAATTAAACACATCTTTGTGTAGTTAAAAAACCATTCTGCCACATTGATGAGTTCTGTAAGTCAAAATTCAATTCTTCCACTGAATTATACACATTGGTCTTGTGGTAAACCTCAGGACTGTTGGAACCAAAACTCTGGTCCTGTACTGATATCTGCATGCTGATTCCACAACAAACCCAGGTCAGCAGAAACCCAGGAGCTGTGAATGGATCCCTTGAAGTTATAAGAATTGTGATCATTGTAAGGGTGGCACAGATGACGACTGTTATCAAAGTTGTATGTCTGCTCTCGGTTAGTAGATGATTTAAAGAGTCTCCAGTAGAACTTTCCACAGCAATAGAATTGACTCATCATGCACTGTGGTTATGTCCCAGCATCCACTCTGATATGATCACCACCAATCACACATGACTAATTAGCATGTGAATGTGATTATTTACTTTTAACATATCCATATGTTAAACATGCCTACCTTGTTTGTCAGTGACTAGCTAGAGCATGTTGAGATTAATTTATCAAAGTAAAATAAAAGGTAAATTACAGTCTCATACATAATGTCCCAATACCTGAAATGCAGTTTGAGAATCAATATTTGTTGATGATCTAAGATCTATATATGACAATTTGCCTACATTATCCACTTGCTAAGTATAGTTTTGGATCTCTGGAAACTTTGATTCAAGAACAAACCTGACTTATTTAAAAGAATCTCCCGGACTTTGTACATAGGACAATAACTCTCTGCCCACAGGAGATGAAAAGTGGCTGTAACTATAAGTGACTCATTCAGCCAGGTGATAGACAAGAGTAGTTTATTCTAGGACAGCGAAAGGATCAAACACTAAATTAAGTAAATGGTCTTAAAGTGTATGTCCATCTGTGTGCGTGCTCATGGGAGTATAGACGTGTACATCTGTGTGTGTGAAAGGTAGAAGTCTACACTGAGTTGATTGCCTTTCTCAATTACTCTATCATATTTTTTTTTTAAATAGAATCTTCCACTGAACCTGGATCTCACCAATTCAGAAAGACGAGATGATTGTCAAGAGTGAGCAGTCCTCTTTTTTTATGTTTATGGTCCTGGGGTTACTGCCATACTGCTATGCTTAGATTTGTACATGGGTTCTGGGGAGCTAAACTTAAGCCTGCATGCTTGTATGGTAAGCATTTTATTGTTAGTCATTTCCTTAGCCTCTCAAAATACCTTGTGAGTCAGTTCCTTTTCTACTGTTCTTACAGGCTTTCCGTATGGAGCTCTTGACATTTCTCTCCATGACTAGTTACCCAGCCATGCTGCCAAGGTTCATGTATTTTAGAGAGAAAGTGGGGATTTAGATGGAGATTAATGAGACTTGTGGCTGCCTAGGTCTGCTATAGGTAAGAAATAACTGAGTAGCACATTTCTGAATGTCTACTATGCATAAAATATTCTGGTTAATGCACAGTAGTGTACGAATGATATTCCTGGAAAAAATTCCAGTTTAGGTAGAAGATATGGTATAACAATATTTTATACTTACGCATTCAAGGCATTGTGCACATTTGTTGCAAATGTGTGAAATTATGACTAGAGTTCAGAAGAGGGACATGTTTGGGACTCTGGGTATGTCAGATAAGCTTCGTGTACTCATGTCTTATACACCAGGAGATATATCTTATGTAGTACTTAACTCTATAGATCAAAGTTGATGCCTTTTAAAATTGTTCATGAAGTAGCCGAGCTGAGAGATGAGTCATGTGTGAAGAACTTGTAAATAGTGACAAGACATGAAGGATTAGAACTCTAGGCCATATGAGTCTAAGAAGGAAAAGGCTCATGAGCATCATCAAGCACTGGAAAGAAGGGAACAGACAGGCTGACAGATGATGAACCATAGAGGGCTTTCAGGTGGTCTAGAGAAGTTGCTGCTGTCTGGTCATAGCAAGGTAAGGGATGAATGTATCAGGAGGGAGAATTGGTAATGATCACAAAAGTCAAGGCAAAAATAAAGGCAAAGTGTCACCTTATTGTAAGTTAATAGCTACAAATTAGCATCCCCAAAAGTTCACCCTAAGAAAATAATGTCATGCAATGAGAAAATGGCTTTTTATTATTTTCCATAAGCCCAGGAAGAGCAACACTGAAAGCCCGTGCTGGATCTGTAATCAGTTCTGTTCACCAGTGACTCTATTACTAGCAAGGGCTTGCAGAAAGGTGAGTTGACTGTTACCTCCAGTGTGGTCCTCACCAGTGGTGGAATATCCTGATTCCTTTATGTATTTGATGTTTGAATGCACATAAGGCTCTTGGGATAGTTCATGAGTTATAGTCATTAAATGTCTTGGTAGTAATGAAAACCATGTAAGAGATCAGCTTGAAAACGACTCAACACGCATTTCCTGTGAAGCAGGTAGGGAGGACTGAGCGTTTCTTACATTGACTGCTTAGATTGTTAGAGTTCTCAAAAAACAGAAGAGAAGAGATCTAATCTTGCTAGGAAGGTTAAAATACCACCAGGCTAATGAAGGTGTGAAAACATCACTTGTAGGAATAAAAATTGGGCTTAACTTCATGCTTTTTGTATCATTACCTACCAAAAATTCAAATCTCCTAAAGAACAGATACTCAAAATGAGATTATACATCCTGGGATTGTATCATGAATGCATATGCTTGTGGAAGATGAGAGGGGAGGTAGCAAGAGCAGGCTCTAAACTGCAATATAGATATGGGGGCTAAAACGGACAGGACAGAAGGGTGGCTGGGCACAGAAGCTCAGCTCTGAATCTTGGATAGCCTTAGAAGAAGCCTTCAAACCAGGTTTTATCCTGCACTGAGTAACAAAATTAATTTTGGCTCTGGTCTCTGCTGTGCAGAATGACTGGTGGTCAGCTGCCAGAGGAACTGTGCCATGGATTTAAAGTCCTAGTGGCTGGGATAGAGTCTGTCAGTCAACTAGGATCCTCAATGTAGATTCTTAGGGATAATTGAACATGTCATCATCACAGAAGACACAGATGCTTGCCATTTGGCTCAACATAAAGTTTCTCTACTCTGTACTATGAAATAAAGTCTTCCTAACTTAGAACTGGAGAGTGATGCTCTATTATGATTGGCTCAAATCCTTTTTACCCCAACTCTACCTGCCTCCAATTCTGGACTTCCTTCTGTGCTTCTTGTACTGATTGATATTGATAGTAGTTGATGGTAGGGACAGATTCATGTGTGTGTGTGTGTGTGTGGTGTCTGATACTCGAGAAATTAATTTATGAGTATGGTTGTTAGAGAAAGAGAGAGAGAGACAGAGAGACAGAGACAGAGAGACAGAGAGTGACAGAAAGAGAGAACACAAGAGAGAGAGAGAGAGAGTTTCAGTACATAGTATAAAATGAGCTAGAAAACAAACTCCTTCTCTGGGCCTCTAAAGTATAGAGATTAATGGCATCCACAACCACATTTATCTTAGAGACAGATTCTACACGCATATTTTCATATAAATAGATAATCTTTTAACACAAAGTTTTTCTGAAGTTGAATTAGGGTCTCTCTGTAGCCTACATAGAGTAAGGTCTAGTAGTGGAAGGACTGAGATATTATCACTCTGAAATGTTCACCTTTTAAGACCACACACACACACACATGTGCGCGCACACACAGCAAGAACTTCTGAAGCCACAGATAGCTGCCAAGAAATAACCACGACTGGAAATTTACACTTGTCATGCTTGGAACACCATGTTTGTTTGAGAATGAGATACAAGTCTCTGACTGCCTTTATTTTTGTTTTTTGTCCTGAGGGACTTAGTACTATAGCTACATATCTTTGACTTGGGAATGTCTGGCTGGCTGAGAGAAACTATTTCAGTTGTTGTGGCAGGTGTGTATGCTGAATAAATAAAGAAGCTGGGAATTGTGCACCTGTACCAAGAGAGTGGCACTGTGGATGGAGACCTGCCAGGGTGGAGGGTGATTGCACAGCACTTTTGGATCACTCTGACATCACTTGTGAGAGGAATGTGGCTCTCAGTCCACGTCCTTCTCTAAGTCACTCTGCCAGTTTCCTCCAGCTTTGTGTGGATTTGTATCTGAATCATATTTTTCCTAGTTATTATTTTGTGTGTGTGTGTGTTTGTTTGCGTGTGTGTGACTCATCCCAGAAGATAAAATTGAGAAAGACTGTGATAGAATAACACAGGGTTTGAGTAAAGGATCTTTCCATTGCAAGACTCAATCATTTATTAAGTTATCTCTAGTTACCATGGGACAGGCTGAAGATCACAGATTCAGAAAGAAAGAAAATGTGTCCCCACATTTGAAGTGCAATTATTCAGACTGTCAGCTGTCACCTACGTTAGCAACTGATAACTCCTAACTCAGGTAATGGATTCTGATTCATACAGAGTCCAAGATCAAATTACACCACATTTAAAAGTTTCCCATTTTTGTAGTTTTCATGAAAACTGACCAATTTTGTCTAGCAATATCATTTATTACGTACTGAATGTTCATCACATAAAGGTACGAGGGATTAATGTTAACATAGCTAAATCCAGATGTAGGTCAGGTGAGGCACAGAGGCAGGGAGTAAACCTTAGAGAATTTCATATTATAAAGGTAAAACAACATGTTTTAAACATTTTTTATTACATTTGAGAATTTCTCTCACATGCAAACACACATACAGAAATATATACACAGTATATCGTGGCTGCTGTCTCACTGCCATAGTCTATAGCAAATGCTAGCAGGATGCAGTATATGGAATTTAGTTTTCAAGATTTAATCACCATTACTTGGTAATGAAAAAGCATTGTGATTCTTACATTTTTCAGGACTTAAAGCTGTTTTAATTCTGTGCATCATTTCATATATTAGGTGAACCCTAGCATATTGTTTCTCACATTCTGTTTTTTCACAACTATTTTTTCCCACAGCTTTAACCTGTCAAAGATTGACACAGCTCTTATTCAGTGCCTTGATACTGAACAATATTAGATTAAAGTGACAAGTACAACCCTTATTTTGATGAAGGTTGCAGACTACTCAGATTTAAAAGAAAACATCAAGAAATTGTATTCAAGCATACTTCCCACTTTCTATTCTCTGAGGCTCAGTGTGGCTGGCTTTATGTTGAGGTCTTTGACCCATTTGGACTTGAGTTTTGTCCATGGTGATAGATATGGATCTATTTTCATTCTTCTACATGTTGATATCCAGTTATACCAGTACCATTTGTCAAAGATGGTTTCTTTTTTTCATTTGATGTTTTGCTTCTTTGTCAAAAATCAGGTGTTTGAAGGTGTGTGGATTGATATCCGGGTCTTCTGTTCGGTTCCATTGGTCCTCCTGTCTGTTCTTATGCCAATACCAGGCGGTTATCAGTTCTGTAGTTCTTCAGTAGAGTTTGAAGTCAGGAATTGTGATGCCTCTAGAAGTTCTTTAATTGTACAGGATTGTTTCGGCTATCCTGTTTTTTTTTTTTTTTTTTTTTTTGCCTTTTCAATTGAAGTTTAGTACAGACACTGAGAGAAACAATTAGTAAATGAGACCTCCTGAAACTGAGGAGCTTCTGTAAAGTAAAGGACACAGTCAACAATACAAAAGACAACCTACAGAATGGGAAAAGATCTTCACCAACCCTACATTACACAGAGGGCTGATCTCCAAAATATACAAAAACCTTAAGAAATTGGTCATTAGAAGAACAAATAATCCAATAAGAAAATGGAGTACAGACCTAAACAGATAACTCACAACAGAGAAATTTAAAATGGCTGAAAGACACTTAAGGAAATGCTCAACATCCTTAGCCATTAGAGAAATGCAAATCAAAGCAAATCTGAGATTCCATCTTATATCTGTAAGAATGGCCAAGATCAAAATCACTGATGACCACTTAAAGTTGAAAAGGTTGTGGGGTAAAGGGAACACTCCTGCATTGCTGGTGGGAGTGCAAACTGGTACAGCCCCTTTGGATATCAGTATGGTGATTTCTCAGAAAATAAGGAAAAAACCTCCCTCAAGACTCAGTAATACCATGTTTGGATATATATCCAAAGGATGCTCAAATGTATCATAAGGACATGTGTTCAACTATGTTCATAGTAGCATTGTTTGTCACACCTAGAACCTGGAAACAACCTAAATGCCCCTAGACTAAAAATGGATAAAGAAAATGTGGTACATTTACACAATGGAACATTACACAGCAGAAAAGAATAATGACATCTCGAGATTTGCAGGCAAATGAATGGAGCTAGAAAACATCATATTGAGTGAGGTCACTCAGACCCAGAAAGATAAATATCATATATACTCACTCATAAGTGGCTTTT
Organism: Chionomys nivalis; assembly: GCF_950005125.1. Taxonomy (NCBI): domain Eukaryota; kingdom Metazoa; phylum Chordata; class Mammalia; order Rodentia; family Cricetidae; genus Chionomys; species Chionomys nivalis. The sequence continues at coordinate 13,439,331 of NC_080089.1, read as the reverse complement.
AGACATAAAGCAAAGAAAACCAGCCTACATTTCACAACCCCAGAGAACCTAGACAACAATGAGGACCCTAAGAGAGATATGCATGAATCTAATCTACTTGGGAAGTAGAAAAAGACAAGCTCTCCTGAGTAAATTGGGAGTATGGGGACCATGGGAGAGTATTCAAGGTAAGGGGAAAGGCAGGGAGGGTAGCAGAGAAAAATGTAGAGCTCAATAAAATCAATAAAAAAAGAAACTGCACCATGCAATGTTAGGTGGAAGCAAATCAAGAGGAAGTAACAGCTGCAGTGTGATGGTGTGCTTTGGAAAGCATCATGCAAGAACAGACAGGGAACACACTGGACTAGAAGGGGGACACACTAAAGATCTAAATAGATCTCTGAGTGCTTGGAAATTGCAGTTCTTTGATCACCTTGTTAGGTTCTTGGTCTTTATCAAAGTTCTGCTTCTATTTTGAAACTCAATCTTTCAATTTTCTATTGTCCCTTTAACAATTTAAACATAACACACCCACCCTGGTAACAGTGGACTGATAGCATTCCCTTTACTGGTGCAGGCAGCATCCTGTGAAGACACACAATTTTCCCATAGTACCTTTGTTAAATTGTGCTTATTTTTAGTTTGTAGACGAGCATGTGGAAGTGGGCATCAAATCTCTCATCAAGCTCGGGTCATCAACGTTGGCAGCAAGTGCCTTTACCTGCTGAGCCATCTCCATAGCCGATATAATGTTTTAAAATTTACTAAGATTTTGTTTTTTCTTATTATGAGTATGTGGGTATGTTAGTGAGGCTTCATGAGTGTACGCTTTAAAGTCCATGCCCAAAACTAACATTTGGCAGACTTCTTTGATTACTGTCAACTTTATCCATCCCTGTTAACCCAGAGCTGCAGTATCTGGCTGGTCTCTCTGGCTAGCCTGGTTAGGGAATCCCTTGTCTCCTCTGAGCATTGGAAATGCAGGTGGACCCCATGCCCACCTAGTATTTATATTGACTCTGAGATCCAAACTCCAGTTCTCAGGATTTCAAGACAAATGCTTTAATCACTGAGGTATCTCCCCAGTGCCCAGTATTATCATTCTATGCTTGGAAATAAAATAATGGGAAAGTTTGTAGCAACGAGAGGACAGGGCACATCCATATCACCATGGCTTAGGAAGCAAATTCAAGTTATGTAAAACTGTTGTTGAGTTGTGATCAGAATTGTGTTTTTTTTTAATATTGAAAATAATGATTTCCGTCACTGTCTCCTTTCTTTTTAGTGATTTGCAAGGTGTTTATTTTAATATGGTTTTTGTGTAATTTAATAGCAAAACATTCTGTTTAACCTCCCGAAAATTCAGGTGAAGATTTCCAAACTACTCGAATAGAAACAATTGATCATAAGGTATTTATTGATTGACACTAACAAGAAATATATAAAAAATTTCAAGAATAATGAAAAAAAAATTATCCCCTCCAAAAGAAATTTCCACAAGAGATGGCTTAGTAGAGTTCTTGGGGCTCTGTTAGAGAAGCTGAGTGCAGTTCTCAGCATTTATGTCTGGTGACTGGCTTACGGCTACCTCTAACTCCAGCTTCAGGGAATCCAACACCCCTTTCTTGTAGGAGGAGGCTGCTTGTTCGTCCTAGCCACCAAGAACCAAAATAACCATACAGAAACTATATTATTTAAAACACTGCTTGGCCCATTAGCTCTAACTTCTTATTGGCTAATTCATACATCTTAATTTAACCCATTTCTAGTAATCTGTGCATCACCACATGGCTGTGGCTTATGGGCAAGATTCCAAGCAGTATCTGGTGGGACTACATGGCTTCTCTCTGACTCTGCCTTTCTTTCTTCCAGCATTCAGTTTAGTTTTCTCTGCCTAGCTCTGTTCCCCTACAGCTTGCTATAGGCCCAAAGCAGTTCCTTTATTAACCAATAATATTCACAACATACAGAGGGGAATCCCACATCATTTTTTGAATTCAGAGATCATGCACAATGAAATAAAATAAATTTAAAAATATTTAGGTAAATATTTTTATAATATGTTTACAGAAAATTTTTAAATGTAATTGTGAGTGCTTTTAGTTTGGCACAAACACCCTCAAAATTATAAAACCCCACATTATAACTATGATTTAAATAACTTCTATGTATGTATTCACCAAACATCCAAATAAAGTTGGGAGCAAAATTTTAAGACAATGCAATTGGCTAGAGAGGGAATATCACAGGAATGATTTTTTGGAAGCAAATTCTAGGGACCAGATTCTCCTTAGAAACCACACTCTACCTGCAAAGGATAGGCTGCCGCTTTCACTGCGGAGCACAGTCTAATCATTTATCAGACATTCTTAGTTCATTAGGTTATACTGATCCTTGGGCTATTTTTGGTGACACATATAGAGAGTGTAGAGATAAATTTATCCCTGTGCTGTATGTCTGATAAGCTGGTTGAAAAGATTCAATCAGCGATGTGACATGCTGTGATAGGCATAGACAGACCATTGATTTTCACTCACTGTGTATAAAACAGTCCAATTGCACAACCCTGCTGAGAATGCTTTAAATTGCCCGTTTAACAGATAGCACTCGGTATCCTGGGTCGAGCACCCACATCCCAAATAAACATTATTCATGAATTTAAGAGGATTTCAAAGTTGATGGATAAGGATAGAGGGGAGAAAGCTAATTAATTTTTAGTGTCTATTTCCTAGGTTTGTGCTCTAAAGAATAATAGGTTGGCTAGGCTTCTGGGCCACTGAACAGTTACATTGTATTTGGGAAAAGATCATCATATGGCCAGTCAGTAATGACTAAGGTTTTCTCATCTGTCTTTGTTCTTGCCTTTGCCCAATGTGACTTTGTAGTTCTTGAAATAGGAAGAAGGAAGAAGGAAATGCTCTTTTGAGATGTTGTCACCCTGACAAAGATGCTTATTCTATCAACATGAGACAGCATCTCATTTATTCCAGTTCTTGGACCAAGGATGAGGTCCCCAGTGCTGGGATTACAGATGTGCACCATCACAAGCAGTTCAAACTGTAGACAATACGCGATAGTCAACTTCAGAGTAAAGTTTGACCAATGACAATGACTCTAACCGAACAGTGGCAAGAGAAGGTTCTGGAGCGCAGCCTTGCAGCGTCTGAAACCCACTCCATTCCAGCAAACATGCCGGCTCCTGAGAGACATCTAGGCCTTATATGAACAACTGTGTAGTACCTACCTCACGTCATTGCTCACACAGGAGAGGGTGAGGTGATCCATACACGTTATAAATAATAGACCCAGTGTTGAGCGTGGTGGTGGGCGGCCATACCCATGATGTTTTAATAGAGTATGAAATGTCTATATTATCTTTTGTTTACTTTTGGGACCACAAATATTTTCAAATTTATTTCTAAATTTAAATTCTAAAATGTTATGGTGTTTGTGGAGTATATATGTCAAAGTATTCAGTAAGAAAGTGATTAACTGATAAAAAAAACTTTCACAGGGTACATAAAAGGATAAACTTCTGAACTTAGCGTGAGTGTCCAACAAAATCCCTGTACTGTGTATAATCTGGATGGTGTGTTACTAAAAATCCTGTAGAGAACTTGGGCTTAGCACTAAGATTATGAGGGACAGATTTGTCATAGTGGGATAGTATTTTTTCTAAAAGTTGCTTTTATTATATTTAATTGTGTGTGTTTGTGTGTGTGTGTGTGTGCACATGCACGTGTGTACACTAATGGATGTAGGTCTCCATGGGTTTAGAGACAGCATATCCTTGGAGCTGTAGCTACAGACAGTTGTCATGTGGATGCTGGGAATGGCACTCAGGTCCCCTGCTAGAACAACACATGTTCTTAACTGCTGAGCCATCGCTCCAGCTGAGATATTTCCTCCACATATTCTTAGCTTTCCACCACAGACACTGTAAGAAATTTAGAACTGTGTCTTCTGAATTAACTTCTTTATATTTACGATTTGATGATCATTTAAAAATGATTAATGTTTGACGACAAACATATCTATTTAGTTAAATTACAACAATTTAGTTAAATTATAACAATAGCCTTGTAATAGTATGCATTACTCTTAAGAGTTTGTTACAGCTTTTTAATATTTTCACTATAAAAACTGTTTCTTTTTAGTTAGCTATCACTTCAACACTGCGTGTAGCCTGTTTTCCTGCTTAATGAATCGGGAGACATGGGCTCCCTCAGCATTACTGGACAATGATAAATGGAAGCAGAGAAGCGGAGAAGAACACAGACCTCTACATTTAGGTATCTAACATTAACATGAAGTTATAGCGATAAAAGGACTCGTGCCACTTTAAATGCATCTGCACATTTATTCATGTGAAAAATTTGGTAATGGACTTTGTTTCTGCTAATAAAATATGAATGTGCCCTGACATTGAAAAACGAAGTGAGATTAAATGACTGTTGTGTCTGGGGTACCATCACTCCAGACACTAGAGCTGAGCTCGGAAGATGCCATGGAGATAAGCCCACACAGAGAGTCAAGGCTTCTTTCTCTGATTTCAGAGTCATTTTCATCTCTGAAAACCGTCGCTTGATACAGTAGAGCCTGAACTAATGGGGCACCTTAGATTTCCTATAATTAGACAGATCAGACGAGTGCAGAACTCACGGCCAGCTGTTTGCAGGAATGTTTTCCTTTGTGAGTCCAGGGAAATAACCAGCAACCTCTTCAAGGATGTACTAGAAATTCTTTCTCTTAGAAACCCTCTTTCTGTGGTGTCCAGCAGGGACCCTGCCTCCTTCCTAAGGCTCCCACCTTCAATTTTGTTTATTTTGTTTTAGTTATTTATTACTGCTAAGGAGGCAGGAGAGACTAGCTCTGCCAGGTAAATGTAAAGCTATTTTCTTTCATTAACAATTATGTGTGCGTTGATAGAGAGAGAGAGCCCAGGCTGCCTGTTGTGCAGGAGCAGGGAGCTTCTCCACAGAGGTAGGCTGCAGGATAAATCGACCCTACCATGAATTCTACACAGGATGCCTTTTAGTTGGAGTATGTACCCTCCCTCCATCCTCTTGTTATTAATAGTTAATATGATTCATGAATTAAAGAGAACGTTTCTTGAAATTTTTACTTATTAATGCATTCACTTGATACTTTTAAAATGATCAAATATACTTATGCTAATTTATTCTACGTCTCTAAGATGTTATCCTGTGCTATATGAGACCTGGTAGTCTGGACTGTGGCTTCCAGCTTAGGGATCAGTTTCCTGCCACTTAATATGATATGCTTGGTTATGTATGGTATACCCACACTCACTTCAGAACATAGCAAACCCTCAGTGATTGCTTATTGGGTGCCTACCCTATAGTATAGCAGAAAGTTATACAGAAAGGTCAGCAGTCAAGAAAAAAAAGAATAAGGCTCAATCAACCAGGGTGATGTTTGTCAAGACGATCAGCCCCTGATAACACATCACCAGATAACAAAAGTATGAGATAATTAATATACAATCATTCAAAACAGCACAGTCATTGCTGTCAACCCATGATGGGTCTTCGTCCAAGTGCAAACCACTCCCATTTGAATGTATTGTAGATGGAGGACATAATCGCCCTTCCATTTTTGTCATGTCCTTGAGTCTGATACCACAGTTGTCTCTGAGACTTGGTGGCTTATTCTCAGGCTGTTGGCTTTGTTTGCTCCTCTAAGCCCAAATGAAACAGAAATAACAGCAAAATTCATAGTAAAAGGAATGGATCTAGAAAACTGTGACTAGCCCAACAGAGCAGTAGTAATGTACAAGTGTGGAGTAAGTGCCCCTGAATAGGGCTTTCTCCAGTTATCTCTCTTAGGTGCTCTGGAAGGAAGGCACTGCTAGAATATTTAGAATACTAATTTATTCCATTGGTAAAACCTACTATGTATATGCTTTTAGTTTGAAATGATCTAATTATAATCTTCTCAGATAGGTTACCTGAGGAATCCATCTTCTTATATATTAAAAATAATGTGGAATGTTGAATTGCTTGCATCTCTGTGTTTATCAATTGATCAAAAGAACTGGGTAAGCAGTAGTTAGTTTTCCAGGTATTGGAGCTCCAACCAGTGTGAGCCTATTCTACCTTGTCTGAATGTCAGAGAATTTTAGCTTGCTCAAAGTTGCTAACTACAACTGTGGCTACACACTCTGACCTAGGGTGTGGTTACTTGGTGATTTGGACATTAAGATGGCCCATAAAAGTGTATCCTCTCGACCCTGACCAAAGGTCAGAGAATTCAAGCATACTTCTGCTCCTTCTTTTGAAATAGGAGACTTGACCTAGGGAACTGCCTGCCTTTGGTCTAGAGTGGGTTCACTGCCAAAACAACAGAATGCTTTCCTCATGAATTAATGACTTGATGTCTCTGTTGAAGCAAGTAACTGTTCTGGTTGTCCTTTGTATCATGTTAAAGCAGTCTTTTGCGTTCTTCCCCCTTTTGTATTAGGATTTAAAAGTGTATAGAAAATTAAACAAGGGTGAACTCAGGAAATCAGAACTCAGAACTCAGTATACAAGAGTTGCCCTCCTGGTACTATCCTATCTCTGTTCATCCTACCTAACTTTTCTAATTCTCGTCTCCTCACCCTAAAATATATAAACTTGCCGTGCCTAAGACCCCAGTCACAGTCTCCTCAAAAGGGTGGTCTGAAGCACATGGTAGCCCAGCAGGCGGCCTATGACACATGGCAGCCCAATGTGGCACAGCTCATGATAAACCAGAGGCCATTTATGTTTTAGATGGGAAAGCAATGTGTCTGTTTACAAAGATTTCTTAAATTTTACTTTCTGCTCATGTCTTTCTGTTTGTGTGAAAATATGCCATGTGGGTGCAAATACCCTTGGCGGCCAGAAGAGGGTAGTGAATCTTCAGGATTACAGGGCTTGCTGGAAATCTCTTTCAGGTCCTTTGGAAGAAGAGGAAGCCCTCTTAACTGCGGAGTCATCTCTCCTGCCCCTGGTCTGTTTTTAATGTCTATGCCTGCAGATTCACATCCAGTGAATACTAGGGTAACAAACTCATAAAGAATCTTAGCTTTGACTACATTTATCCTTATATTAAAAAAGAGACTGAAAATCCATAAAGGAAATGTGGAATGCTGGAGTTAAATAATGCAGAAGGGAAAATTTGAACATATGGGCTTTGATTTTTGCCTTTTAATGGGATTAATATCAAATTTCACCCTTATTTTATTTTGGTGTTTTTAAATTCCCCGAACCCCCCCACTTTTTCATTTTGTTTTCCCATTTTGTTTTATTTCTGCTGTTGAGGTTCACATTTAGGGCCCAGAGTCCAGGCTTTTTCAGCTTCAAGTAACTCTTACCGGCTTCATTTCCGCATTTTGGTTAAGGTAGGGAATATAGCTGCTCTTGCCCTGTAGCTGTCCTTTTAATTGCTTTTCATGGAAACAATGCTTTAACTGTTGTGTCTAAACAGATAGTGAAGTACAACATACAACGAACCCGTGTGTCACTGATGATCATGGATGAGGTCACCCTGTAATACCGGGCATTGTTTTTATTTTATTTTACTTCAGTGCAAGGTGTTTGAAGAACTGGGAATAGAGTGTGGGAAACAGCTCTGTGGGTGTTTGAAAACTAGAAATAATTTTGAGTAGGAGGCTATAAACTTCAGGAAGCTACTCTTAACTGTAAGTGGAAGAAAAGAAGGATGCTGCCTCCTCTACAGGTGCAAGTGTCTGAGAGGCTCCCACCCTAAGAGCCGCCACCATCTAAGGCTCTGAGATGGTCAACCAAAGGCAGAGCTGCAGAGACTGGGTCCATGGACGGGACTGATGCAGATGTTTGAGAGGCTACCTGACTGGTGTTGACAGTTAAGGTGACTCTTCTCATACTGGAGAGGATGAAGATATACCCTGTGCTTGTCCTGGATGCTGAAAGATGGTGCTGCTTTAGTGATCAAACTCTGCTGAAGATGTGAGAGGAACACCCAGCATGGAGTGGGTTTCTTCTCTCTGCTTTTTTTCTAAAACCTTCCTGACCCTCTTGGCAGGACCTGATGTGAAGCCATCTGGTGAGTGCATCTGGAGTCACTGGCCTCTGGACAGTAGACCAGGTTAGAAAGAGTGCAATGTGGGAATGGCTCACACCTGACATTCACCGCACTTCAGGGTACAGTGTCAGCACAGTTTGTACTAGTGTTGCAGTGCACACAAAACAAATTGTTCCAACCACAGGTGTGTGATGTCTGTGCAGATCCTGACCTGTGTTCAGTGCCCAGGACACTGTGGAAGGACAGAATTTTCTCTCTACAGTTATACCATGGCAAGTGCTTGCAAACACACACACACACAGAGGCACCCACCCTAAAACCTGATAAAAGTTAAAAGCAAATGCTTTGTCAGTATTTCCCCAACAGGCACCATCAATATCTGAGTGATACTAAATTTTCTTTGTGTACAGTCAAGTTTTCATGAAACATTCTGAAGTCAACTGAAGGTCAATTTGTTAAGGCAATTGGTGTCAACAATTTTTAAATTCTTTTATAAGAGTGAAAAAAAGAAAGAAGGAAGAAAGGAAAGTAGTGACTCTAATCAAGTGCACACTAAACAAAAAAGAAAGTATTCCTATACTGCTCAGCTCTTCAGGGTATAACTGGCCATAATCCCCTTGGCCTCTGTTTCACTCCCTCTGCCTTCAGCACTCATGGCAAAGGAAGCTGAATTCAGAGTTCTTTCTCTGGTTGGGTGACATGAAGCTGTCATGTTAGGTTCCTGGTCCCTTGCAGCCCTGCATCTAGGAAGATGTTCCAGTACTGCACTAACTTTCCCCTTCTGATTCTGAGCCCTTAGATTACCATGTCTGTTATAGTCAGTCTTTCTCCTCCTTTTGTGCTTTGAGGTGAGCATCATGCATTCTCCAGGTGACTGTATTTTCAGAGAATGACTGCACTTTCCTGGAGCTGAAAATTTGGAACACTCTTTGTGTTCACTTCTTCCTGTTTGCTCTGTCCACCCAGCATGGCTGTTCTGCAGTAGACCATAACGATTATCTGGGAGATGTTGATGTCATAAAACCCCTTTCAGATTGCATAGCTTGATCTCTGGATTACACTGGAGAAAAATGAGATGTATCTCTGATACAAGGCGGGCTGAGGTCCCTTCAGCTTGAGAAGTTTAGTTTATTGCTGACTGCAGATCCCTAATTTCCATGGAGAACATTTGCTTAAAACACTTTTTTTTGCTCCTTTGGGTATAAGTCTGAGGCTTCAGAAGAATATCCTCATCAAGAAACCCTCCTTTAACCCTTAAGGAAATCAAGAACCATAATTTCTTTCTCTGCAGGAGGGTAGGAGCCCAACTCTGGTACACACCAGTTAGCACACACAATTGAACCACAGGCTCACTACCCCAGGAGACTTCATGCCTATTGTGGCAGTCAGGTGTAGCCTCCCTCTGGATTCTCAGGCTTGCTTTCTGTAGATACTTTACCAAGCAAACACATGATAATTTAAATAATCATTGCATCATTACAGAAACACATTTCCCTTATGTCTTTAATTACACTAATGAGGGGGTTCTTCATTAAATTAAAACTCAAGAAAATGAGGTGCCTAATCTGAGAATTCCAGTCATGATGATACACTTATCAGCCAGATACTAGGGAGGCAAAGAGATGCTGGGCTCTGACAGAGGGCCTTTAGCTGCCAGGTATCAGAAGACTGGAAGAACAGAGGATTAATCTAATTACACTAGGTACATAGAAACAAAACGTTGCCTCGCTACAGTGCCTGGGTAGGGCAGTGGGGACAGTGCTGCTGAAATCAGACACATGAACACAGGGCTAAAACTTAATGAGCAGGGTGTCTGAGGAAGTGATTCTTTTTTCTTGTGTCCGATCTTCTCCCCCCTGTTAAGGCTGGGCAGAAATGGACTCAGGTGGAAGACTTGTCTGGGAAACGCCACATGTAAAGTCTACATTCTTCTTCCTTCTTTAGATTATAGAAATGAGATTGACACACAATAGGTAAATAGGTAAATAATCCATACAGGCACTGTGATTCTTAGACCCTAGTTTCTTTATACCATATATGTCGTAATCCTTTATTGGTCAACTCATTGGCATGGACCTTTCCCTGGTCCCTCTGGCTTCTATTGAGTACCCCACCTTTTTGCTTTCAAAAACTGTGCTGAAAACTCTGCTATGAGCACATTATGATTGATTTAGAATATTTTCTTTGTTCTCTTGAATATTTTATCTTCTTAAGGGACATGTCTTTGCATGTTTATCTTTTTTATTCTCTGTGCTAAGTGAATCAGTGTTTTTTCTGATTCTCAATCGAATGGAAGTTTAAACTTCTTCTGACTTTATGATACTTGTGTGGCTGGTTTCATAAAGAACTTTTGAGATCATTTTCCATGCTTTTGTGGTTATAGACCTTAGGATTGTTGTCTTCAGTTATTTGTCAATCAGGAGAATAGTATAGATATATAATCATATATATGAATGTCTGACATTGAAGAGAATTTACAATAAGGTTGACTCCAACATTGAACAGTGCTGTCTTATTAGGTTTCTATTGATGTGATAAATACTATGACCAAGGCAACATATACAAGAAAAATATTTAGTTGGGTTTATGGTTTCAATGAGTCTGCGAGGGCAGAGTAAAAACATGGTGGCAGGAGCAGTGAGAACTCACATCTTGATCTGCAAGCAGGAGGGAAGGTGGGGTATGTGGGGAATGATCTTCTGAAATACCAAAGCCTGCCTCTAGTGACACACCTCCTCCATAAGGCTACATCTCCTAAGTTTTCCTAAACAGTTTCGCTAGGTGGGAACTAATTATTCAAATGTCCAAGACTTATGAATAACACACTCTTTCAAAGCACTACAGGAAGATTTTCTCTTATCTGTCTCAAGACCCCTCTACATTGGAAACAGCTAATATCAGATGTTAAAAGCTGTACAATTCCAAAATTGAGTATTGTCTTTGAATTGATATTGTCAGTAGACACAGATGAAATGTGTTGGAATAGAATATGTTAAACAGAAGCACAACTGATGGAAATTAAAGGAATAAAACCCCAAACCTTTGCTTTCTTCAGAATTGCCTTTCCCACCCACTTAGAGTGGGAGACATCCATCTGAATTTGTTTAATATCCTGGGCTTCTTCTCTTTCTGATTGCATGCCAGTGGTACTCAAATAGAGAAAAGTATCTGAGGGGACTATCAAGCAAGCAGCATATGAATAGCTCAGAGTAATATGCACAAAGAACGTACTTATTTTAGATTTAAATAAAACAATAATTACTGCAACAACCTCACAATCAGCCACAATTCACAGTGGGAGCTGAGAGGATCTAAGTAGATACTTGGAGATAGAACTTGATGACACTCAAATGAATTCTGGAGGAACCATCCTTAAAGTCAGCACCTTAAGAGTGAAGTGGAACTTTGGAAAGACTAAAATAACACATGGGGTATAGGAAGTGGATGAACTCATAGATATTAACATTGAGAATCTAGGGCAATAATTCTCTTGCCCTTGGATTTCACTTAGTGTGCAGTCTTTAGAACTTTACCAGGGATTGACTTGCTTTGATATGGATCAGATCTAGTGTGCTGGTCTTTTTTTTCACATCTTTGTATTTTTGCATTTGTGTCAGTGATCCTGGAAGCTAATCCAGTCAGCGCTCTCTCCTTCCTTCCTTCATGTTTCTCATTCTCTATGTCCTCCTCCATACTTTGTTTACTATCTGACTACACGGGCTGTTCCAATTTGCTATTGTGTGTGGTTTCTGTTATCTGGAAATGTTTCTATTTTTTTTAATGTAAGATTTTTCCTTTCTCATTCATCTGAAGACAAAAATATATATGGTATACATTTTTTATTTGTCCTTCATAACATGCTGCCTCTAATACAAGGTTCAGGACACATCAAATACCTGGTATTTGTTTGGATGACTCATTGATGAGATGCTGAATACTTTGTATGTGTGCAATAAACCTACCTATTTTACCAACATCCATTTCTGTGTCTCAGTAGCACCATTTGGAAGATCTTCAGACGCACTTGAGAAGTATGTCTACTTAGCAGCTCCCCTTTTCCCTCCCAGCAAGACCAGGAGCCTGCTTATCTCTGTCTTTCAAACACCAGGGTGGCCAGTGATAGCTGCCATACATTCAACTTTTAGTTGGGTCCTGGGATTGAACTCAGGGGCTTATGCTTACAAAGCAGTGTTTTCCTGGCTAAGTCATCCCTCCAGCGCACTTGCCTTTTCTGTTTTACATTTCTGTGGTCTCAGCCTGGAAGTTACACTGCTATGTCATGAGAATTTCCTCCTAAGGGATCAATAAGAATGAGGAGCTTGCTGTACTAGTTTGCTGTTGTCACTACTATGTGTGGTTCCTATTATCTTCCAATATTGTTTTTTCCTTTTGGAGGAAGTGCAATTTGATTGGCAGATAGTAAATACCTTTTGGATTCACTTAATGTTCCTTAGTAACTTATGAAACTGAAGTACTTAACCACGTGTTTATCAATCTTGAACATTGTTGAGAACAGATTTTTCAGCCCATTTTATATTGACTGCATCAGAATGCTTATGGATGTGTGTCCTTAAATTAATTATCATTACCAAATGGGTTCCTGAGCATAAGTTTAGGATGGGTGAGTAGACAACCATGGTGGTCAAAACAAACCTACAGAATCGCCTGATATTCCCAAGTAGATCTGAAAAATGGCAAGCTCTCCCTTCCTCCCTCTTTCCTTTCTTTCCTCCACTCCTACCCTTTCTTCTCTTATGTGCCTTAGTTCCCTTTTACTCCTGCTTTCTTTTTACCTCCACCCCTACTGCTTCCCCTTCTTCCTTTCATCTCATTTTATTCTTTTCTTCTTCCATCTCCACCCGTTCTCTTCTCATTTCCTTCCCTCCACTTTTTCTTCTATCTTATTCCTATCTTGCTCTTCTCTATTTATATCAGAGAAATGAAAAATTTATGGAGCAGCCACATAGCTATTAACAACCACTCTCTTTCTGCTGTAGACAGTCTATTAAAAAGTGTTTAATATAGCTTTAATCTATTTCTAATTGATATTAATTGTATACATTTATGGTTGTGATGTGAGAGGGATGGGCAGGATAAAGGTGGATGTTGGTTATGCGTATAAGATTTTATTTGGAAGCATATTTGCAGTATGCTACTGGAACTTCTGGTGTGGTGCATGTTGGGAGACAATTTGATATAGGTTCCTCATGTGTTTACCCAGGAGCAGAAGCACAGAAACACTGGGTTGGCTGTCCTTGCTGTGGGTCTTTTCAAGGATGTTGTGTGAAGACAAACATGGTGTTTTCCACTGGGACAAAGGGTGGGTTTATTTATAGACTGATATATATTTGTTCTGTTACAAAGATCAAGTAGACTTTCCATCCATTAAACCTATTTAAGTTCTCTGAGTGGAGTGCTCCTGCAGGGAAACCCAATGACTGTGCAGGCACCATTGATCTCTCTTAAGTCACCCTCTGGGCATGGGTTTTAGGGAACATGGAATGTATTCACACTTTGTCTCCTGTGCATGCTGTTAGCAATGGGCTACTTTGTCCCTTGCTGAGGAGGCTGCTAGTGACTTCTTGACATGCTTTCAAACAAATGACATCGTGTACTTAACTGGCTGTCTCCTACATAGTATTGGGTAAAAATGTTGACTGAGGTAATAACTTTGATGAAACACTGTAGAGAAGGTTCAGTTTCTCACCGAACAAGCATACTTAGGAAATATATCACAAACTTATCAATGGGCTAGAACAGGCACTGATTTTGCTGAGGACCCCAGTTGGGTTCTCAGCACTTAATCAGGTGGCTTACAACTCCATGTAACTCCAGTTCAAAAGATCTGACATCCTCTTTGGGCCTCTGTGTGTATCTGCACACATGGATATTGTGCTGATATTCTCTCACATGGATATGCATAATTAAAAATAAAATGCCAAAATCTAAAGTTGATCCTGTACAGATTTTCTACAGGAGCAAAACAAAACTGTTCTCATCACTTCATTTAACACCATTGGCTAATTCTTGAAGCTTTACCTTGTGTGTATGTATTTAAATATTTCCCATATAAAAAGTTCATGAGTACTTTGGAAATAATTGACTTTAATTATTTAGTACAATTTTAGGCTAAATATTATGAATAGGACTTTCAAATGATGGTGGCAAGGTTTAATGAGGTGTAATTACAGGTCCTTAGATATTTGTATGAGGAGAAAAGCTTATTGTACATCACAGAAGCGTTTTATGTATGATGATGACTGACACAGCCCATTATGGAATTTGAATATGCTTAATTGTCCAAGAAAAGTAATTGAAAATAATCCTTTAGGTGTCAAAATGTAGCAATTTTTCATTTGACTCTGTCAGCTGTTATTTAATATCTTTCCTCATTGTACACATGCTTTTTTGGTAGCTCATTAGTTATGTCACTAAGGAAAGAAGAGTTTTTAAAACATTATTGAAGAAGAAACTTTTATTTTCAACATGTTGAAATGTGAGTTACATAATGACATTGACATGAAAACAATCTGACATTATCAGCATGACCTGTGTGCTTGGGTAATTGAAGGGCAAACTTGGAAGAGGTGCAATGCTAATTTATCAGCTGCAGCTTTGAAAATCCATATGAAGTTAGTGTGTAGCTTGGAAAAGGTACATGAGAGTATCATCTGTTTATGGCATGCCAATGACTCTAATAACTTTACTATTAATGATCTTTGTGTCCTTTATAGCTAAGTATAATTGGGAGATGCAGGATCAAACTGAGATATGTGGGTGGAAAAAGATAAAACCCTGGAATAAGCAGATATATGTACATTTCTGTACAGTTGTATGCTTAGTTCTGAGACTTAACACACAAAACACAAGGTAGAATTAAACCATTCATGAAATTTAGGCTCTTTATAAATTAAGGTCTATTTATTTAAAAACAATGCCTCACTATTGTTTGACCTCTTGGGGAGCTATACAGATGTTCAACCCTGATACAGAGAACATTGAGAGACAGAAGAAAGGACTCCATTCATGGCCAGCTTAGTGAATGAATGGGTTTATTGGACCAAAATAGTCCTGATCTGCAGTCAATTTCCTTTCTCTTGCTCTAGCATTCTCAAGACTACATCCCTCTGTGCTTTAATTATGTACAGATAGTCAGGTGGGAGTATGTCTGGAATCTTGCTTAAGTACTGGTGACCACTCTCTGCCTCCTTTTAGGGGGAAATGTTAGGTCCCACGATTATGTATAGAAGAGAGAGAGAGACAGACAAAGATAGAGGGGGAGGGAGAAAGACAGATTTATCTTTCAGATCACATCTATAAATGCTTTGCCTGCAGTCTGACTTTGGATGACGGTTAAATAGCAGACACTCAAGGTCATACTTTGCTGGCAAGAACCTGGCACCCAGGTATCCATTACAGTGACGAAAGAGGCTGTCTGTGTCCTTTGTAATCAGCTGGAGAGAGGCTAGTGTGGCATGGATCGAGCTACGGGAACTGTTTGCCTGCACAGGTGATGTGTAACTTTCTTGTGCTGGAAGGTGAAGTGGATACAGAAGCAGAAGCACATGCAGTGTAAAGATGTCCTGTAAAGTGACAGAATGAACATATCCTAGACACAGTATGCCTTGCTCTGCAATCTTAGAACTACCAGGGCTTCAAGGTAACTCTTGTTATCTGAGCCATTCGTATGAGGTCATGAGTCTGAATTCTCTACTTGGCTCTGTAAGATACCGTCTCCCCACCTTCTGTTGAGTGTGGACTAAGACTTGGAAAAGAAATTTTCCATCTGCGCAAGCGTCATTGTTTTTCTCTTTGGGTGTTTTTGCCTTTGTTTTATGACTAAGGGGATAGATTTATATCTAAAGCAGCCCTTTTCATCTGCACAGAAATGTTCCTCACTGCCTTAGGCTCTCTGCCTCTCCCTCCCACTTAAACCCTTTATATTCTCTGCCATCACTACACACATAAAGTCCTGCCTGAGACTTTAAACTTCTTTCATGGCTGTTTGGATTCTGAACCGCCCCTAAGAGTTGCCTGCTGCAACCCCCTGGGAGTGCAGACTTTCTTCCACATGTCTCCTAGGGCAAAGAAATAATGCAGAGAAGCTTCCTCCCTCTTCTCCAAATTCCACTCCAAGATAGGAAGAATATTAACATTTATTGTTATGAGATAAAGGTAATAAAAGATAACTATTATTTAGAAACCTAACAAAAATCTAAATCTGAAATGAATGGTGAACCAAGGCATTGAATCTAAAGAATGTAAAATAGAAACGCTTCATTGCGTTTAGAACTGAAATCAAAAGGTGACTATATAGAAAATTCAGGAAGCCCACTAATTTTAAAGATTTCTTTTTAATATGTGCATGTGAGTGTATTCTTGTAAACGTATGTTACATAGGTACAGATGCCCACAGAGGCCTTAAGAGGGTGTAGAATACACACGAACTGGAACTATAGGGCTGCAAACCACCTTGTGTGGATATGAGGAACCAAACTCACGTCCTTTACAAGATCAGCAAGTGGGCTTCCTGAATTTTCTATATAGTCACCTTTTGATTTATTTATTTATTTACTTACTTATTTTTTTGTTTTTCGAGACAGGGTTTCTCTGTGGTTTTGGAGCCTGTCCTGGAACTAGCTCTTGTAGACCAGGCTGGTCTCGAACTCACAGAGATCCGCCTGCCTCTGCCTCCCAAGTGCTGGGATTAAAGGCGTGCGCCACCACTGCCCGGCTCACCTTTTGATTTATATCTGCACCAATTAAACAAATTATTATTTTTAAATTCATTGTATGCATGCAAATTCCTGTGCCAGTATGTGCACATGTATGTATGTGTGTGTATGAGGTGGCAGGTGCTTAAGAGGGCCTTGGTTTCCCTGGAGCTGAAGTTACAGGCAGTTAAGAGCTGCTTGACCCGGGAGCTGGACAAAAAAACTCGAGTTTTCTGAAAGAGCAGAAAGTGCTTTTAATCATCTAGACATAGCTGTTTAATATATATACACATATGTATAATATACATGTGCTTAACCATCTAGACATAGCTGTTATATATAGACATGTGTATATATATGTGTGCTTAACCATCTAGACATAGCTGTTATATATATACAAATATGTGTGTGTGTGCTTAACCATCTGGACAGAGCTGTTACATATACAGAAATGTATATATATATATATATATATGTGTGTGTGTGTGTGTGTGTTTAACCATCTAGACATAGCTGTTTAATATATATATACATATGTATATACATGTGCTTAACCATCTATACATAGCTGTTGATTATACATTAACAACCTATATTTCCTAATTATACATTGCATTTTTAAGTGAACTACACAATCACAATACCTTAATAAAGAGCAGAAATATACATATAACAAGATTGACCTTAAATTTATATCAATAAAGCAAAATCCATACCAATGTAAATTATTCATATATATATCATATCCCCCTTTAAATGTAAAAGAACATTTATATACAATATTTGGGAATATGGGCATAGTTTTTTCTCTCCAAGCTGCTTTGTGCTGTATGGGGACACTGTTTATCAGGTTTTTTATGGTGTATCCTGTATGCTAGGTTCATCTCAGTCAGCAGTTGAGCAAAGTAAGTTTTTGAGGTTATTCACAGCAACCTTTCAAGAGGGCATGGTCTATCATACCATATTGGTCTAGAAGGAATCCACAGGGTCTCATTCTCTGTGAAAACAAAAGAAGAACCTCTTTTCCAAAGCATCATATCCTTAGACACAAGTTCTGAAGTCATAATACTTTTATAATATTCATGCTAGTTTAGCTTAGCAGCCCACACAAAGAAACATCTTTCTGTACTTAGCTCCTTCACAGTCAAAACATTTAAAGAAAACACAATAACATACATAAACAGGCTTTCTGTGAATTTCCCATTTTTTACGTGGCCTATTTTTCTTTATTTTTTAAATCTATGACTATCTATACTCTGTCTCTTTAAAGACTTTACCCCTTTTGTTTTTAAAGCATTAACTTTATTTTATGAGTCTTTATACTCTTTATCTTTTCTCTCCCAAGCCTACCTGCATTTATCCAACACTGTGACCCATTTAGAGGTTGCATATGTCTGAATCTGTCCTATTGCGAATCTGTAATTCTTTACTGTCCAGGAACATTTTTGCTTTGTGCTTTTAAAATACTAAGTTCTTAAGAATCTAAGCTGTAACAGTTCCAGATCAAACACAGGTATTGCCTGCTTGCCATGCCCAGTCCAACATGGCAGAGCCACTTGTACCTGTGAGTCACTTGTGCCTCTGAGCCGTGGTGTACAATGCCCCCCTTCCAGGCACACCTAAATTTACTCACAAACCCTATATAAATGCTCTGTCTCCCATAAGAGACAGAGGTTTTGCGGGCAGAAAGCCAGCATTTTAAAAGTGCCATGGCTTTTTTTACTGTTGTGGCTGCTGAGTGAGGAAATTCTCTCCGGGAACCCCACCAGCAAAGAACAAAAATTGTGCTAAACTCTGTTTTTTCTGTTTGTCTAGGATTCCTTTTCAAGCCCTCTCAGGTTTTATGTGGAGTTAGTCAACCACATTGGGGCACCAATTGTTGAAGGGACCAGGGTCCCTTTGTTCCAGCTGTCTGGCTAGCTTTAACCCAAAATAATCACACAGAAGTTGTATTAATTAAATCACTGCCTGGCCATTAGCTCTAGCCTTCTATTGGCTAAGTCTCACATCTTGATTTAACCCATTTCTATGAATCTGTGTTTACCATGAGGTCATAGCTTACTGGGAAAGATTCAGCATGTCTGATTCTGGCAGCTCCATGGCAGTACTCTCTGACTCTACTTTCTTCCCCCCAGAATTCAGTTCTGTCTCCCTGCCTACCTAAGTTCTGTCCTACCACCAGGCCCAAAACAGTTTCTTTATTCAACCAATGAAAGCAACACATAGAAAGAAGAACCTCATATACCACCCACACAGTTCTACTAACTGGAGACTAAGTATATATATGTATGAGCCTATGTAAGCTATTCTCATTCACACAACCACAATGAGAGGAGAATTATTAGTTCTACTGTCTGATAGAAGTCCCAAGTCCATTTATACAGAAGGAAAAAGAATAAAAGATGAAGTTGCAGGTAAAAATGAAGAGCATGGACAGGGGAAATTAGATGAACCCCATAAAGCTGTACACAGAAGAGTAAAGTTGTTGAACATTTTCAACAAGCAGCAGAGTCTTAACAGCATGGAGCACAGGGGCTGAATGTAGAACCCAGAGCTAATCCAGAAGTGGTCAAAACTAAGTAGCCAGCAGCAGCAACTCAAGAAAAGGGGAATGCCTCATCGCAGATTGGAATGGAAGGACAAAGCATCTAACAAGTCTTCAGATTTAGTATTGGCTTTGTAAGAAGGTGTGTAAAGCAATTTTTCCCCTGTGTGCATAAAGAGTAGAGGGAGAAAGGTAGGGTATGATCAGACAGTCCAAGAGTGTAGGAAGATGACACAGGGGGCATGAGGTTTGGAATGCAGACAAAAAGCAACTCCAAACTGTGGCCTTGAAGGTGTTTTCTCTGGTTACACTGTAGAAGTGGAAGCAACAATGAAAAAGCTGGGATTCAGGTGTGACATTAGCCAGCCAGACCTGTAAGCCCTTGTTAGTTTGTGTTCATTGAGAGGGTAGCATATTCCCTTCATAGGACTCATTGTTTCCTAGGTAACCTCTTAGGGGGCATGCACAATTGCATTTGTCCTTGGAAAACTTATGTCCTCTATAGCCAAAAGTTTGCAATAAATATCAGATGCACTCAAACAAGCTGCCAAAACAAGGCAAGCAGAGAGGAAAGTAATCTACACATTGGAGAGGGCTTTCAGGAGGTTATACTTTTCTGATTCATATTTAGGGCCCAAGGGAAATAAGTAGGGGCTTCACTAAACCCTTGAGCCATGACATGCTATTGATTTCCATAGGAAAGGAAAAGCTAGAGTGCATCTGTGTGAAGAGAAAAAAAGGAACATAAATTTATGACCATAATGAGAATGGTATTAGTTTGACTAGAAGCCAGATGGTGTTAGGGTTAGAAACAGTAGGAAATCTGGAATAAACGTCTACTGCTCTTAAATTTTGGACTTTTGTATTATCTGCATCTGTCCTTTGTAAGAGGTTAGGGGGTGTGTAGACATTGGATATGGAGCTAAGAGACCTTGAACTCTTAGAGGGTTTCTGGTTTACAGGACACAGTGCCAGCCTTGTGAGTACATGGAGGAATTTGAGATGTTCAAAAGGATTGGGTATCTCAATCTAGCTTGTACTTGAAGGCTTAATGGGTTTGGGGAGCTTTAAGAGGAACAGCAGCATGAGTAGATTTAAAGACAGGACACTCAATGGTCAGTCTCTTGGAGAGCAAAGAGTGTTCATCTCCAGTTGGAAAGTTGATCTTAGAAATATTTTCTGGGGCAAAAAAAGCAAGCAGAGTGATGCCAAACTCTGTCTGGCTCTAAGGAGAAAGAAAATAGGTTAAATGAAAAGCAAGTGGTCCAGCACGTCCTGCGCTGGGGCTTGTGACTGGGATAAACTTGAGTGGTACCCACAGTAGAGTGTTCCACTATGTCTGCTAGTAGGGCATGGGGGTGCTTTTAGGGAGGCAGGTATTTTATAAATGGGGAGTTACTTGTGGACTCAAGAGTGAGGTTTTGCCAGAGACAAATCATTAAGGAGGATAAAATTGGGGCCTTGTTTCTTTGTACATTTTCTGGCCACACAAATCTGTACCTGGTGCTGTCTCTTCCTTTGCAGTTTTCACAATTATTTCTATTTGTACAAATGGAAGGTGGTAGAGATGGTTGGCTTTTTTCCCTCTGTGTTTAAGTTGTGATACTGTAAGTTGGCATTGTATTTGCCTTTTTCTTCCAGTGGGTTCCTATAGTGTTGAGTTAATGTATGTGCTTTTTGGAAAAGGACTTTTACATCATGTTTTTGTATAGTAGCTCTCATTTATAAGTCATGAGTGAAACTAATGACCTAGTAAATGAGAAGAAAGACCAAAATAGCCCTTCCAAATATTTTCCATTCTACACATTACATAGAGACCGGCTCATCCCTTTAACCATCGAATTTTGAATCTTTGACTAGTTGTAGATGAGGAGAGGGATAGATACTGAAGTCCACCCTCTAATGTTTCATAGCCTCTGTATGTGCCTGAAGCATGTCCTGAATTCTTTGTAGGTTCCTTTCAGAAGTGGAAAGTTTGCTGTTTATATGGTTTATATACTTATGCAAAAACACAATTCGTACCTGAGAAGGGATCAGGGGTAGTTTATTCTGAAGCCAAATATGAGTCACCATGGCCTGGAAACACAGATTTAGGTGACTCTAAACTTCTTGTTTCAACGTGAAAGCAATTTCATGAGGTTTTCTTTTTATAGTAATAGAATAAAGAAAGTCATTAATCAAGACATTTTCCAAATACACCGGTGGAAACATCCGAGATGCGGGTTACATTCATGCAGAGAAATCCCAGCTACAGGCCTCAGATAATCTTCCTAGCCAAATGATTGGTAGAAAGTAGGGTTTGTTAAACTAATTCATCCCCAAAATAAGGTTTTTGTAATTGCTATTGACAGGATGCTACACTTGTCACAGGAGAGGTCAGGGAATGGCTACTTAGGGGTTAAAGACAGGCCTAACCGAGCTGTGGACCTAAGTCATTCCCACCCCTTTCACACCACCCAGACTCTAGTCAGTCATCATTTGCAGGCACAGCTCCTTTCCAGGACTTCTCATTCACAAAAGTGCCCAAATTAATACCCATTAGCATTTTCACAAGTTGTTATGTATTCAGGAGCCAAGAACAACACTGCTAAGAAACAGACTGTGGAATTACTACATTCCCTGTTCTTAGAGGGGTTCAGAAACCCCTGATCATGAATGAGACTGACAGTATTTGTACTCTATGAAAAGGGTTTTCGGGTATCAGTCACAGATGGGTAAGCTGTGGTTACAGGTCAGTGTGGGAGGTTGTGGAGCAAGGGAGCTCCTTGGAGGCAAGGAGGCACAAATGAAGGGGATTTCACAGGGTAGGGGACATAAAGGGACAAGACAACTGTGCTACATGTTCAGGCTTACAGGTGAGGAAAGGGCTGGAGGGAAGGACAGACTGCAGTATTAAGACTGTTCATTTCCAGATACTGAGATATTTTATTACTTTATAGCTTCCTAACTCTAAGAAAAACAAACTGATAGTTGATCATAGTTCTTCTTGTTGCTTACTATTTAAAACATTTATTTTTAGTCAGCAAACAAAATAGCGGTAGCTCTATTGTGACTTTGTTCTTATTGCCCCCTCTGCCTTTCTTAGCTTCCTCTCATCGTCCCTCTGCCCTTCTTATCTCCCTCTTATTGCCTCCACTGCCCTTCTTACCTCCCTCTTCTTGGTCTCATTCACCTAAAATACCCTTCACTCTGCTGTCATGTGATATAAACATTGTCATGCTCTCTCATCTCCTCACTTTTGTCTTCATAGCCTAAGCATATATATGTATAGCCATATGTAAATGTAAATCTTTTCCCTGATTCTGAGAATAAATATTCAATATTTGTATTTATGAGTCTGGCTTACTTCAATTAACATGATATCTCCATTTCCATCTACTGTCCTGAAAAAACTGTCATTTTGTTCTTCTATATGGCTGTATAAACTCCCTCACACATATTCCCTTATTCGTGCATCTTGGCTTTTGTGACAAGTTAAACTGTAAACATGTATCTCTGGTACATGACATAGCAGAAGCCACCGAGCCCTGAGATTCTAGGACATTGCATGGAAGAACAGTTCGGCAGATCCTTGGTATTGCAAATGGAATGCAGGAGTTCTCAGTTGTTCCTATTCTTTTGAAGGAATAAGCCCAGTGGCTTCTACAGAGTGCACTTTGTAAAGGGGTTGAACAAGAGACTGAAAGTCCTGTCATCCTACGGTTAAATAAAAGCTGGCAATGAATCTCAGCGTTAAGCGTGTTCAGGGAAGATGAAGCCCTCATTCTATGCCAGATGCATATGTCCAGAACACAGGCATTGGGAGCTGAACTCATCAGGGGTCCCTGCACTGTGAGTGGGCAAAGGCGCTTAGTGTCAGAAGTCTTAGTTCCTGCGGGGATTAAAGGAGAGTGTAATCGCTCCCTATACAGTGTGAGACTTCATTGCTACAACTGGAAGAGTTGTATTTAATTTCCATTTCAGATATTCTGCACTTACAAACTTGGGTCTAATAACCACTGATTTCTCTCTCACGGTTTAGTGAGAAAATGTATTTATGTAAAGTGTCAGGTCTGTAAAGTTAATGACCAAAACAAATGCTGCTTATGAAAAACAAACCCACAAAAGGATGCAGACATTCAGACCATCGCTATCTCTTAACTCAATGGATTTAGGTCCCAGGAATTTCTTTATGGAGCACTACTCTTCCAGGATCGCGAACCCCCTCCATGTGAAAGCGTGTGGCCCTCCATTACAGGCTATAGAAAGAGCACCTGCTACCATTTGCTCACACGGAAACCTCCCAGTCACCATGTCGGTGCTCTTCTCCCCATGCCTTCTCATTTTTATAACCTCAATTTTGAAATAATGCTATGTCGCATTTTATTACGTAGTAGCACATCCCATTTTGGGAAACAAGGAATATGAGATATGTTAAGATTTTCCAAGCATGTCAGCTGGCGTGGTAGAACATGCCTTTAACCAAGGTCTCAGGAGGCAGAATTTCGCAGATCTCTGTGAGTTTGAGGCCAGCCTGGTCTACAAAATGAGTTCCAGGGCAGCTACAGCTGTTACATGGAGAAACCTTATCTCTACAAACTAAAACTGAAATCAATAAATAAGAAAAGGGAAAAAAGATTTTCCACGTGTCGAGGTTTTACTTTCTCTTTATGTGACCAGAGTTGTAGACAGAGGTGCCTGAATTTGGGTCTGCTTGTGCTGTTTATAGTCCAGCAACAGACACAGTGCCTGTCTCCCACTTTTCAAAGTGATTCTACACAGATGACAATGCTAGCTTTTACAAGATATAGTCTGTTATTGAGAATAATAGGAAGCATTTACTATGTTAATAATAAATATTTTAAGACAGATATTTTTGCTTAGATATGATATTTCAGGTGATTGGATAGACAAGAAAATAAGGTGAATACTGATGTTCTTAAAGTTTGAGAATCACAATTTCAGTAAACAATTATAGTTCTGTTATCATTTCTCAAATGTAACCTTCAGAAAAAAATCAACACCCTGAAGAACCACCTATTAAACTGTCAACCTTTGACTTTGAAAGACTTACCACCATTGGATATTCTTCTATTTTGGTTATTCAATTTGAAACTACTTATGCTATGTTAACTATAGTATAGACCCCATGATGCAAAGGAGTTTTGCATTCCTTAGTGTCTGTATTATACTCTTAAATACTGCTATTCACCAAACAGTCTATTTAGGACCTGTTATTAAATGTTAAAGGACTGGAGAATCAGCTGCTTTTGTTTTTGGTTTAATCATTATTGGCTTAGGGACTGAAATAAATGACAGGAAGCATTCGACTTCATCAACAAGGGAGTGGAAATGAGAAGAGTCTGAGAAAACAGAACTGGAAGTTAGTACATGAATGGCCAAGGGTAAGAAGGAAAGTGTCTCAAGGGCATGTGACAAGTTCCTCTTGTTTTGTAGTTTGTGTTTCATGTGTTCTACACTGGCTTCAGATTCCTTTTGAAGCTGAGGATATCTTCGAATTTTCCTCCCATTCACACTGGATTAAGTACTGGTATTGCAATCTTGTGCTACTACACTGAGGCTCATGCAATGTTAGGGATCTTATGCAGGGCCTCATATATGCAAAGCAAGTACTCAACCAGACCTTTCTTACACTTTTATGCCTGGTATCAGCAATCTGGAATATACTCTGTTCAAAGTCATTCATTGAACAAAGAATGTAAAAATAAAGGCCATCTTCCAGTAGATTTTGAGACAAATGTAACTGTTGTTTAAAGGCAACTATTAATTCATATCAAGAGTGGAATTATTTGCCCCATGGCTTGGAAAAGAAACAGCATTTTTTTCCTATTATCCAAATCAAACAAAATTTGTCGTTATCTCCCATTTTCCATTGAAGTAGGTCTCCTATTGTCTGAAGTAGTACTGACATATGTGTGTGTGTGGAATTAAGGAAAGCTGTTTTTAGTCTTTAGTGGTTATATAGGTGTATAACATATATGGCCTTATGACCAGCCGGGCCTGTTTGATGATACCCGTGCCATGGCATTTTGATCATCCAGGCTTTCATGATACTGTACAATGCCATCTCGGTCTCTTCCCTTCCTAGGGAGCAGGAAAACATTCCATAAAAGACTTCCCTCCATTGATTACAGGGCTTGTTAGAAAATTCCATGAGTTTCTTAAGATCTGGCTTGTTTCATCATTAACCAGGACCCACACATGGAATTCTTTCTTTCCTCATGGTCCTGTAGAACATAAGTTTTTATTTCTTGTAATCAAGCTCATCTTTCACTGACATATCTTTGCACCAGATCCTATATAAAGTTGAGTTATCATCTCTCAAAAAAGATTTGATGACAAGTGCTAGGTGTGATAGTACACACCAGTAACACCAGTAGCTGGGAGACAGAGACAAGAGGATCATGAGTTCTACGTCAGCTTAGGTCACTCAGCATGCTCAGGCCAATGAAAGGTACACAGTCTCAAAAATTAAACCCAACCCAAACCCAACTCAAATCAAATAACCACAAAAGTTCGGTGGCAGGAATGGGACTCTCTGCTGCCATCTGTTTAGTGAATTCTCTTTTAAAAAACACAATTTGTTATTGATTCTTTGGGAATTTCACATCACGCACCCCAATCCTGTTCATCTCCCATTCCCTCCATATCTGCCTCTCACCTCTACAATGTCCCCCACAAAATGACCTCCCACCACAAAATTAATTAAAAACAAACGAACAAAACCATCTCTCTCCTTTGTCTTTCCCATTTCTCTAATGCTTCCTTATTTGTTGTAAGATGAGCTCGGCATTCAGAACTGCAGTGTGTCACACAGTAGACACTTTTGTCCAATCAGGCCACCAGCAAATGTTCATTGCAATAAGTCATTGTCCTGGTTCAAGGCCTCTGGCAAATACATCATCATCACTGGACCCTCGCTGAAACTCCCTTTGGATATCCTGCTGTTACCCAAGTCATGAGGATCCTGCCACTGTCATTCCTCAGGACCTTCATGCACTCTAGTAGGTGATAGATGGGGTAGATGTTAGTGTGGGACGACCCAAGACCCAGGATATGGGTCTGGGTGGTAGATAAGCTTGTGAGTCCAGACCACTGGGGCCACTCCTCTCAGGCAAGGGGCAGAACCAGCTTTCTTAGGGCCATGCCATTGGAACCAGCTCTCCCATGTTCATGGTGAGGGGTGGAGCTATCTCTGTGGGTCCATATTTTCAGTGAGGGTGGGGCAGATTCGCTTGCTTGCAGAGTCCATTGAGGGCAGGGTCAGCTCTCCCAAAGCCAATGAGAGGCAGCTGGATCAGCAAGACCCTTGGATTTCAACACAAATGATTCCTATGACCCCTTGTGGGAACACAGGCCACGGATATTAACATAGACCTCATCTGCAGCAGGAATATGAACCCAGACATGGTCCTGGGCAGCAGCTCAGGCCTGAACATCACTATAGCCCTGTCTGCAGCAGCACAGGTCTCCCAGATCCGTATGGCTCCAGTGACAGCAAGGCCCTTGAATACCAACATGGTCTCAGGTATCTGACCAGACCCCAGGCATCCACACAGCCTTCAGTCGTAACAGAAGCCATGGACATCAACTCACACCTTGGCTACTGCAGGGCAATGGACCCAGACATGCCTCAGCAGCAGCCCAGGCTCGGACATCACCCTGGTCCCAGATGGCATGCAGGCCACGCACATCAGCCTGTTCCTTATCACCCTCGTGTTTTCAGATCTGCCTCTTTCCACGGGACGTGAACCATTCTGTTTCTTTCTCCCCCATTTCTCTTCAATATATTTGCTTATCATAGTGGCACCTACCCACCTGGCACCATCAGGGCTCTAATGACCCAGACTGGCCACTGGGTGTCTTTTACCCACATGAGGTGAGTGTTACCAGGAGTGTCTGTGGATATCTTTAGCCAGGCCTGACTGTGAGGACCCAGGCTAGCCTATGGGTGTCTTACATCTGCCCGAGCTCAGTGCCACCAGGTGGGCATGTGGACACCTTTGTTACTTCTTATTTTAGATTCTGTCACATCTGAGTTCCTAGGACAGAGTGCTTAGATTGTGAGCCTGTGACCACTATTGAAGATGAACAGGACCCAATATATCCCAGTCTCTTTAGAGTCTCTTTGACTCTAAAGCAGAGATCAAGAAAGAAATAAACAAAACAGCTCCTCCACGAATTCCCATCCACATTTTCCCAGAGCTCTTACATTTTTCTCCACTTGACGTCTTTTTACAAATGTGGTTCATGAGCCCTTGCACCTCGCTCCCTAAGCAGCTGCTCCCATAGTTAAGCCAGTGTTTCTGATGATTTATATTCTCCCTGAGTATTTTAAAAATCTTGCCTTCAAGAATTAAGCAAATTGAGTGCCTTTGGGGGGGATTTCCTGTGTGATCCTAGAATGACTTGTGCTGAGAAAGTATAAGAAAAATTAATTAAGATGGAATTTCCAGCTATGACTTTTTATCTGATTTTTATTAAATTCATTAAAATTATTTGACCCTTGCTTATCTGAGGACTCATTTCTTCCAGTCCAGTACACTGATATCAAGTATCTTGCCGTGATCCTTAAGTTGAGGAAGGTAAAGCATGCTGTCTTTCTCAGCCTCTACCCAAAATTGGCATTAGTTCAGTTCCACATGTCACTGGCAAGTTCTGAATCCTGTGCTACAATTATATTCTGGCTCACATCTCTAAGAGAGGTTCTGGAGAGTTGAATTTCTTGAGAAATCAGGTTGGGTCTTCTATCTTATCTATCTTTAATTTATCTATATCCATTAAGTATGTCTTAATCTTTGTAGTCTTGGTTTAGGGTTCTCTTTATGAGTGCATAGCCCCTAAAAGATAACTTTCTTCAGTGGGTAATGTCTCTGTCTGAAGCGCCTGGCCTCTATTTCTTTTTCTTCATGGACTTTTCTGATTTACATTGTGTGTGTGTGTGTGTGTGTGAGAGAGAGAGAGAGAGAGAGAGAGAGAGAGAGAGAGAGAGAGAGAGATTTCATTTCCATATTTATTTACTTTGTCTCTGTTAGACACTCTGTTAAGTACTGAATTAAGTACTCAGGAGGTCATTAGCATGGGACTTTTTATACGTTAAGTTTCTACATAAAGAAGTTACAGCCTAACATAATGGACAGAGAAATGTGAACTGAACATAAGATTATACATTCTGTAGTGAAAAGCCAGGGTTTGACAATTCAAGAACAGCTAAGTACAGCCAATCACAGGCAACCAAATGATCAGACCATGCTCCAGTGAGGAAAATACCCATCATGTATGGCCAAGCCAGGCAGGTTCTTAGCTCTGAGGTATGGGGTGACTCCATACTTTCTCTGTTAAGTGCAACTATGAACCTCTTGTTTTGACTTCTTCCTTTTTTATGACACTTTTGATTAAATAAGTATTCTCAAATTTATTTATTTATCTATTTGCATATTGCAGTTTTCTTTTTTGTTTAGTATACTTTAACTTAAAATGTAATTACATCACCAGCCTATTTCCCTCTCCTCCCAATTCCTTCCTTGCCCTCCTCCCACATACTCCACTCACTTCTCAAATTGATAGTTTCTTTATAATTCATTTTTATTGTTTGACTATTATTTTTACACAAATACACAGATACAGCATGGTTGAGTCTATTTTGTTGTTGATGTGTACATAATTTCAGGACTAACCACTTGGTTAAAAAATTAGGAGGTCCATCCTTAGGAGAGGTTAATTTTTTCTCTCTCTCAGCATTCATTAGTTGCCTGTAGTTCTTTTTTTTAATTTTATTTTTTAATTAATTAAATTATTTATTAAAGATTTCTGCCTCCTCCCCGCCACCACCTCCCATTTCCCTCCCCCTCCCCCAATCAAGTCCCCCTCCATCGTCAGCCCTAAGAGCAATCAGGGTTCCCTGCCCTGTGGGAAGTCCAAGGACCACCCACCTCCATTCTGGTCTAGTAAGGTGAGCATCCAAACTGCCTCGGCTCCCACAAAGCCAGTACGTGCAGTGGGATCAAAAACCCATTGCCATTGTTCTTGAGTTCTCAGTTGTCCTCATTGTCCGCTATGTTCAGCAAGTCCGGTTTTATCCCATGCTTTTTCAGACCCAGGCCAGCTGGCCTTGGTGAGTTCCCGATAGAACATCCCCATTGTCTCAATGTGTGGGTGCACCCCTCGCGGTCCTGAGTTTCTTGCTTGTGCTCTCTCTCCTTCTGCTCCTGATTTGGATCTTGAGATTTCAGTCCAGTCTGTAGTTCTTTGATGAGCGGTAGGACTCTGTGGGATTTTTTTCTCTTTTTCATTAGCATGTCTACTGATATTGTCACTGTTTAGATCTTGTTCAGGCAGTCATTTATAGAAAACACAGTCTCAAATCAGACTTCCTGGTCCTCTGCCTCTTAAAATCTTTCTGCCTCCTCTTTCAGAATGTTTCCTGGGCCTTAGGGTCAGTAGTTGTGATGCAGATGTACTTTATGGGGCTGGGTTCACTACAATCCATTGATCACTGCATTGTGTCTCATTATGGTTTTCTTTAATGCTCCCCATTGGCTGTAAAGAGAAGCTCTAAACCTCCTACCAATACTTTACTAGATGAGGATAACTCTACTCTAAAACCCTCATACTCAGATAAATGTAGCTACTGCCCTTTACCAAAAAGAGCTTCTCTTCTAAGATTCACGAGTTCTCTAGCACTGGGTAGTTGGCTATTATTTCTAGAACCAGGCATATATCTCTTTCTTTCTTTTTGAGCAGGCCTTAATTAGACAGCTCTTCATTACCACCAGGTTCCATATTTAAGAATATCTTGATATTCTCGTCACTGCTACAGTTCATAGGCATTGAGGGTTGATAGGACTATTGACTGATTCCCTCCCTATGAAGCTTTCTTAGCAATTCCTGTTACTATGGAAGCGAGACCGTAGGAAGGAGTCTTTCAGGTTAGATCCAGCTTGAACCACCTTTTTTCCATATCATAAACGTGTGGTGTCTTCAACAATAGGGACTTATCTTCTTCCTTGGGGAGGCAACCAAGGGCAAAAGTATTTATTATCATGAGAGCCACTTGGATCACCCTTATAAATAGACTAATGAGAACACTATTTACTACTGTGTAAATGTGCTACATTTTCTCTACTCATTCTTTGGTTAAGGAGCATCAAGGTTGTTTCCAGATTCTGGCTATTACAAATAATGCTGCTATAAACATAGTTGAATAAATGTTTTTGTAGTATAATTGAGCATCTTTTGGGTATATGCCCACCCGTGGTATTGCTAGATCGTGAGGTAAGATGATTTCCAATTTTCTGAGAAACTGCAATATTGATTTCAAAAGTGGTTGTACAAGTTTGCATTCCCACCAGCAATGGATGAGTGTTCCCCTTATTCCACATCCTCTCCAGCATAAGCTATCATTGGTGATTTTGATCTTAGCCATTCTGACAGGTGTAAGATGGTTATCTCAGAGTTGTTTTGATTTGCATTTCCCTGATAGCTAAGCATGTTTCACATTTCCTTAAGTATCTTTTGGCCATTTGAGATTTTTCTGTTGAGAATTCTCTGTTTAGTTCAGTACCCCAATTTTTGTTTGGTTTATTTAGAATTTGAATGTAATTTATTGAGATCTTTATAGATTTTGGAGATCATTCCTTTTTCTGATGTGGGGTTGGTGAAGATCTTTTCCCATTCAGTAGGCTGCCTTTTTGTTTTATTGACTGTGTTCTCTGCTTTACAGAAGCTTCTCAGTTTCAGGAGGTCTCATTTATTTAATGTTGCTCTCAGTGTCTGTGCTACTGAGATTATATTTAGGAAGTGGTCTGCTGTGCCCATGCATTGAAGACTACTTCCCACTTTCTCATATCAGGTTTAGTATGGTTGGAATTATACTGAGATCTTTAATGCATTTTGACTTGAGTTTGGTGCACGGCAATAGATATGGATCTATTTTCATTCTTCTACATGTTGATGTCTAGTTAATGCCAGCACCATTTGCTGAAGATTCTTTTTTCCATTATATAATTTTAGTTTCTTTGTCAAAAATCAGGTGTTCATAGGTGTGTGGATTAATATCCAGGTCTTTGATTCAATTCCATTGATCAATCTCTCTGTTTTTATGCCAATACCAAGTTCTTTTCATTACTACAGCTCTGTAATAGTGTTTGAAGTCAGGGATGGTGACTTCAGAAGTTTCTTTATTGTGCAGGATTGTTTTGGCTATCCTGGGATTTTTGTTTTTTCATATGAAGTTGATTATTGTTCTTCCAATGTCTGTAAAGAATTGTTCTGGGATTTTAGTGGGATATTGAAACTATAGATTGCTTTTTTTAGGATTGCCATTTTTACTATGTTGATTCTACCTATCCAAGAGCATGGGAGATCTTTCCATTTTCTGGTATCTTCAATTTCTTTCTTCAAAGACTTAAAGTTCTTGTCAAATAGGTCTTTAACTTCTTTGGTTAGTGTTACCCCAAGATATTTTATATTATTTGTGGCTATTGTGAAAGGTGATGTTTCTCTGATTTCCTTCTCTACTTCTTTATCATTTGTGTATAGGAGGGCTACTAATTTTTTTTTTTTTTGGATTTGATCTTGTATCCTGCCACATCACTGAAGGTATTTATCAGCTATAGGGGTAGAGATTTTGGGGTCACTTATATACACCATCTGCATATAATGAAAGTTTGGCTTCTTCCTTTCCAATTTGAATGCCCTTGATCTCCTGTTGATAGGGGAGGAAGGCTTGTTCATCCTAGGTACCTGGCTAGCTTAGCCCTGAAATAACCACACAGAAATTTTATTCATTGAGACACTGCTTGGCCCATTAGCTCCAACTTCTTATTGGCTAACTCTTAGTTTAACCCATTTCTATTAACCTGTGTATCACCATGTGGCAGTGGCTTACCAGGTAAAATTCCCAGCATCTGTCTCTGGTGGCTCCATGGTATTCCTTTGACTCTGCTTTCTTCCTCCCAGAATTCAGTTCTGTCTTCTTTGCCTACCTAAGTTCTGCCCTATCAGGCCAAGGCAGTTTCTTTATTTCTTAGCCAATATGAGCAACACATAGAAAGAAGGACCTTCTATACCATTTCCCCTTTTCAGTTTAAACAAAAAGGAAGGCTTTAACATAGTAAAATTCTAGCAAGAATTACAGTTACAATATTTATATATGCTTTATCTTTTATCATTACAAAGGAAAACTATAACTATAAATTCTTCAACTCCTTCAAAGACTCCAGAAGGATATATTACCTAAGTAAACAAGAAGTGCATTATAAACAACTTCCAAAGCTCTAGAATTGACAGTGACATCTTGCTTCCTGGACAGTCAACAAAAGTTATTCTGTACCATTTGGGCATCCATCTTCAGCCTATAGGCCTACAGTGTTTAGCAGACTTTTTCTTGAAGCAGGAAATTTCAAAAACAGTTCAGTTACTTTCTTCTGTATCCTGCAGAATGTCTCGCAGACACTTTCATGAAGCAGGAACCCTGAAGGATTGTCTCACTTTTCGGCAAGTTCACCAGTCATTGCTCTGTGCGTCCTGCATGTCCAGTTTATGCAACAGTCCAGGCAAGAACCAGCTCTTTGTTTTATTGATTTTTTCTATTGTTTTCTTTGGTGAGTGTTTCTATTTGTTGATTTCAGCCCTCAATTTGATTATTTTCTGTCTTCTACTCATTCTGGGTGAGTCTGCTTCATTTTGTTTTAGAGCTTTCAGGTGTGCTGTTACATTACTTATGTGAGCTTTCTCTGTTTTCTTTATGTGGACACGTAGTGCTATGAACTTTTTTCTTAGCACTGCTTTTATGGTGTCCCATGAAATACATTGTGCCTTCATTTTCATTGAATTCAAGGAAGTCTTTAATTTCTTTTTTATTTCTTCCTTGACCCAGTGGTGATTCATTAGTTCACTGTTCAATTTCCATGAGTTTGTAGGCTTTCTGAGAGTAGTATTGTTGTTAAATTCTAACTTTAATCCATGGTGATCTGATAAGACACGGTGTTAAACCATTTTTTTTTTGTGGAGATTTTCTTTGTTACTGAGTATGTGACCAATTTTAGAGAAGGTTGTAAGAGGTGCTGAGAGGAAGGTATGTTCTTTTGTGTTTGAGTGGATGGTCTATAGATATATGTTAAGTCCATTTGATTAATAGCATCTGTTAGTTCTCTTATTCCTCTGTTAAGTTTCTGTCTGGTTGACATGTCCATTGGCAAGAATGGAGTGTTGAAGTCTCCTCCTATTAGTGTGTGGGGTTTGATGTGTGATTTAAGTTTTAGTAATGTTTCTCTTACATATGTAGGTGTTCTTGTATTAGGGGCATAGATGTTCAGGATTGAGACTGTATCTTGATGAATTGTTCCTGTTATGAGTATAAAGTATTCTTCATCTCGTTTGACTGATTTCAGTTTGAAATCAATTTTGTTAGATATTAAGATAGCTACACCTGCTTGTTTCTTAGGTCTATTTGATTGGAAAGCCTTTTCCCAACCCTTTACTCTGAGATAGTGTATGTCTTTGAGGTTGAGGTGCATTTATCGTACACAGCAGAAGGCTGGATCCTGTTTCTGTATTTATTCTCTTAGGCTGTGTCTTTTTATAGATGAATTGAGTCTATTGATATGAAGCAATATTAATGGCCAGTCTTTGTTAATTCCATTTATTTTTTGGTAGTAGTGTTTATATGTTTTCCTTCTTTGGGTTATACTGATTGGTAGTTATTAGATGCCTATGTTTTTATGGGTGCAGTTAGCTTCCTTGAATTAGGGTTTTTCTTCTAGTACTTTCTGTAAGGCTGGGTTTGTGAATATGTATTGTTTAAATCTGCTTTTGTCATGGAATATCTTGTTTCCTCCATTGATGGTGAATGAAAGCTTTGCTGGGTATAGTAGTCTGGGCTTGCATCCATGGTCTCTTAGTGTCTACAGCACATCTATCCAGGACATTCTGAATGCCAGGGTTTCCATTGAGAAGTTGGCTGTATTCTGATAGGTTTACCTTTATATATTACTTGACCTTTTTCCTTTGCAGCTCTTAATTTTTTTTTATTCTGTATGTTTTGTGTTTTGTTTATTATATGGTGGGGGATTATTCTTTTGATTTAGTATATTTGGTGTTCTGTAAGCTTTTGTACCTTCATAGGTATATTCTTCTTTAGGTTGGGAAAATTTTCTTCTATGATTTTGCTGAATATATTTTCTTTGTCTTTTAGCTGGAGTTCTTCTCCTTCTTCTGCCCCTATTATTCTTAGGTTTGATCTTTTCATGGTGTCCCAGATTTCCTGTATGTTTTGTGTTAAGAATTTGTTAGATTTAATGTTTTCTTTGACAAATGAGTCTGTTTCCTCTATAGTATCTTCAGCACCTGAGATTCTTTCTTCTATCTCTTGTATTCTGTTGGTTATACTTGTCTCTGTACTTTGTTTACCCAGATTTTTCCTATCCAGAATTCCCTTGGTTTGTGTTTTCTTTATTACCTCTATTTCAATCTTCAAGTCTCGAACTGTTTCCTTCATCTGTTTGATTGCTTTTTCTTGATTTTCTTGGGTTTCTTTGAGGGATTTATTAATTTCTTCCAATTTTTTGCTTGTCTTTTCCTCCATTTCTTTAAGGGAGTTTTTCATTTTCTCTTTAAATGTTTCTATTATTTTCATAAGGTTACTTTTAAAGTGGTTTTCTTCTGTTTCTTCTGGTTTGGGATGATCAAGTCTTCCCTGTGACTGATGGGTTCTGGTGTTTAAATGTTGCTTTTTAGGTTGTTGGAGGAATGCTTATGTTGGTGCCTACCCATCTCTTCCTTCAAATGAGGTTGGCAAGGTCTTTGCATCTTGGTCCAATCCTTGCTGTGGCTGCTTGAGTGTTTGCGAGTTTTTCTTGGTCTGCTCTGTACTGTCAATGTCTGTCTCAGAATGTCTCTGAGGTCTCTTTAATTCTGCTCTTGTGGTCTTCTCTCCTTGTTTGCTCTCTTGGTGCTCTCTCTTAATCCCCTCAGTCATAGCAAGGTCTTGGTCACTCTTAAGTCACTTTGGTATTGGAGCAAACTGTGTTTCAGACTTCTACCAAAGTTGAAGGAGGATAGGTAGGTTTTGAGGTGGGGTGTGGCTAGTAGTTTGGATGGTGTCTGGATGGGTTTGGGTTTAGGGGGATCCTAGCTTCAGGAAACTCCCAACTTGCTGCCTAGAAAAGTCAAGGGAGTTGGGGTAGGGGCCCAGAGTCTTCTTTCACTGGGGAGGTTCTAGAGAGTGGAGGCTGGATAGGTTTGGGTTTGAGGGGATTCTTTCTTCTTTCTATTGCAACAGTTATAGTGTATCTTCCCACTTACTAATAACTGTTTGCTCATGATATCCAAAAGCAGCTTATAACTGCTTCAGACAAAGGGACCTAGAAATGTTCTGTCATCACCTGTTGTCAGTGTGCCTTTTCCCTGCAACCCTGTAGCTGGCATGCCAAGTGTCGCTTGGTACTTTCAAAGCACAGAACTCAGCCTTTCTTGTAGCTCTGCTAGCCTGACCTCTGCTAGCTCTACTCTTACTTGTCCTTAGCCTGTGTTGTATGTTTTCCAGGCATGACACTGATAGCACATGAAGGGGCCACCTGACTTGTTATGATTCTGGGTTTGCTCTGCTGTGCAGTGAGCTGCTAGGGTATTTGCACAAGGATAGCCAGCATCCATGTTTTTTTACTGCCTGTGTCCTTTCCACCTGGTATAGTTGGCAGAACATGGCCCTTGGCTTCCAGATATACTTCCCTTCTTTCTTTGTATAAACAATCTGTAAATTTTGTTGCCAAAATTTTCTCAACCAACCTTGAGTTTTAATGAAATGTAGACAGGTTTTCATTTTCATTTGGGTGGAGATTCAAGAAGCTCATTGCTCTCTGGATTTCCACCATGGCAGAAGAAGCTGGATCTATGATCTTCAGGTAGTTGAACAATTCAGCACTATGCTCCATGTGTTGTAGTACTCGGAGTCATGTGGGCCTTGGTATGACATTCCAACAGCATATCCTTGACCAAAAATTACATCTGTATCATCTGAAAAGCAGGCACTTCCAAGATTCAGTTGCTTTTAAAAACTGGTGTCTGTGGAATGTGTTTCTATCATTATATGATCTTCCTTGAGTTCACTGTTCTTGTTAGAGGTTTAAAATGCACAGCTTTTTATGTGAAAATAACAGACCATGTCTGAGTTTATATTCATATTTACGACATAGTAGTGTCTCCATACTTGTAATCTTGCTGTAAAACCAGGTGCCCCTCCTTCTCTTCTTTGGCCTTCCCTCTTCCTCCTTTGTTTTTTTCACCAAGAAAATATCTCTTAGAAGATAAGAACTTGATAAATAGGATTTGAGGACAATCCTCCATGGTGTGCTTTTGTCTTCTCCCTTTTGAATCTTCTGCCAACTGATTGCTCCCTGCAGTAGGTGTTTTTGACTGCTTATAAAACCTCTCTTTTCATTGCATCACAGCATGGCCCAGTGCCTCCGTTCCTCATCTTTTCCTTCTTATAGTTAACATGTTTGTTGTTTATCTGATTGCCTTATGTTTTCCAACAGGAATTGGGCTATGTTTTAAAAGCAGATAAGCTCAACTACTGCTGACTGGGGGACCAGCTTTCAGCAGCACAGGGCTTTCACAAGAATCCACAGAGTCAGCAAGGCTAAATTTTTCTATCTGAGGGGGTGCAGGGAAAAAGGCACTCAAAAACTCTCTGGATGGTTTCTTTATTTATTCCCCTCTCTTTATTTCTCTTTTTTCTTTATTATCTCTCCCCTATTTCATGTTGTTTTACAGCTTTCTTTTACCCCAACAGAACCTTCCAGGTAGTACAAGAGTCAAAACACTTGAAATCCATTTTTTTCAAGTAAATGATTATAGGTAAAAACATGTTTTTCATCTCATTCACATGGTTAAACATTTTATGTATTACAGGCAAAAAACCAAATTAGCTCAAGAACCCACATACATTGATATCCAAGCAACTTGTTATAGAGCAACAAGTTGTTTTTGTCAGGTCTTTTACTGGCAGGCTGCATTTTGCAGTTACAAAGAAAGGGTTCATTACTTTACTACTTATCTTTAAAAGCAATCTTATGAAGGGGCTTAAAGAAATCACAAACCTAAAGTTTTATATGTGAAAAAGAATCAGTTAGCTCTACTTTAAATCTTTAGGGTATATATCCATTCATTAATAGTTTTTTACATCAGAAGATTGAGGGCAAAAATGAGTATATGGAATTAATCATCTCCTTGGTCATCAACTAAACATAGAAAGGAGAGTCAGTAACAACTGGGCTGCTTTGTTCTTGTTCCCTGACATTAAGCAGTTCCACATTCAACTCTGTGACTTTCTAAAACTTTAGACTCTCTTCTTGGGTTTTTCACCTCAAAGCTATTTAACAAAAAAGTTAGCCTAATTTTGTTATTTTCAAAGCATTGTTTCAGCTGTGATGCACTTTGAGACCTGTGAACGTCTCCCAACATTGAGGTTAAAAGAATTTAAGTTATCTGGGCTATTGGGACTCAAATGTTAGTCATTAACTTGAGTTACAATTCATGCAGCTTCTTAGGTGAGACTCACAGACTCTGGATGTGATACAAATCCTTGTATTTATTTTTATTCATCAAAGCTCTGTATAAACTATCATCATTATTATAAAATCTGACAGTACAGCTTAGGGAGGGGTCATGTAAAGGCACAGTAGAAGCAAAAGACATTCCAGGGTCTGTAGACCTGTGTCCTTGCCTAAATGAAATTGGCCCATCAGAGAATTCCCTTCTGCTGAGCTAATACCTGGAACTTCAATTAAAACTTGCTGCTCCTCTGGCATGGCCAACAGCACTCAACTATTTGAAGTTTTATTGGTGAATAGATAATGACACTGTTATCAATAAAATGATTTCCAATTATTCTGAGTGAGATCTCAATGGGATGGAATCAAAAAATTCCTTCCAATGTTTGAGGAAAGATGAGGAAATATAGTTTATTCTTTTCAAAATTAGCTTGTATTTGGCCCTCAAGTCCCATTTGCTGAGGTGGTGAAAAAGTTCATTGTTGTTACTATTGCTTTCTTACATCTGGGTTTCATAACAATGTGAAGTTTGGGGGTAGTTAATGGGGAATTTATAAAGCAAATGAGAGATATCTTTTTCATTCTTGGTGGTATTTATTGGCATCTTGTTCTACATTGAACCTGATGCCTCCATGCTAAGGCTGGTCCTTAGCCATTATTGGGGCTCTGATGCTTGGTTGACATCAGCAGGCATCCTTAAAATGATACTGTGGTGCAGCCTTGCCAATTTGTATTGGTTCTTCAATTTAGTGCTTAATTATCAGCAGCAGATTTGATGCCCACATAATTGCCTAAATATAAAAAAGGTGCAAGTCTCAACTCTTCACTTGATGTGGGAGTCCTCCTGTATGCTGTGATTACCATTAATGAATAAGGAAACTGCTTTGAGCCTATAGCAGAGCAAGGCGGGCCAGAGCAGAGCTAGGCGGGGAGGACTAGACTGAATGCTGGGAGAAAGACGGGCGGAGTCAGAGAGAAGCCATAGAGCTGCCCGAGAGGGATGCTGGGAACTTTACCGGGTAAGCCACAGCCAGGTGGAGATATCCAGATTAATGAGTCAAATTAATATAAGAGCTAGCTAATAAGAATCTAGAGCAAATGGGCCAAGCAGCGTTTTAATTAATACAGTTTCTATGTGATTATTTTGGGTCTAAGCTAGCCTGGTGGCTGGGAACCAACTGACCTCTCTCCAACTATTCACTGGAACGTTTGACCATCTCAAACTCATCCGTTCTCACAGGTTAACAGTCCATTTTCTTCTGAGCTCTTAGAATCAGATTGTATCCTCTTACTCTGTTAGTCCCAGAGTATATTCTTAGGTTATGTTACAGGTTTCACATCAAGCTAATGTAATTTTCCATAGACAGAGGCTCTTTGAACCAATTTTATCTGTCAAGAACAGGGACTAGTTTAGATAAAATTTATTTTGTTTCCATAGAAAATTTTAAGATAGGAAATGACTAAGTTGAGATTGTAAAGGAACTGTTAAAAATGTCTTCCTTAGAGAGTCCCAAACCAGTTAAGTTGGGAATGGATTTTCCCTGGAAGACAGCTAAATTCTTGTTTTATTGTATCATTTAGATTTCATTGTGAGTTTTACATTGCGATGCAAGTATTAGTGGTGGATGAGTAGTTGTGGACCTCAGCACAGGGTGAATTCTTCCTAACACCTACTGGGTTATGCACTGTGATATCCATAAAAGATCGTCAACTGGTCCCGTCGCTGCTCCAGACAGTGCAAAGACACCTGGCTTCCGCAAACAGTAATGAGATCACTAGGAACAGATCCTCATTAAGTAGACCAATGCAGAACTCTACTTTGCTACTTTGCAGAGAAGAAAACACACCAGTGTAGTCTGTCAGCTCACTCCCACACATGGCTCGGTTATGAAAAATTAATGGACAATCAAAGAAAACTAGAAGACTTCCCATTTTCTTTAAATAGATTCAGAACTAAGAATTTCTTTCTGTAGTAATTTCTTAATAGCCAGGTGGCTGCTGCTGCGCTGCAATCCTTTAGAGTTTGATTGTAACAGTAATGCGAATGCAGGCTTCCTGCAGGCTTTCCCACTGCCTCAGAGAGTCAGATATTGGCCAA
Source organism: Chionomys nivalis (assembly GCF_950005125.1). Lineage (NCBI taxonomy): Eukaryota > Metazoa > Chordata > Mammalia > Rodentia > Cricetidae > Chionomys > Chionomys nivalis. The sequence goes on along the minus strand of NC_080089.1, from coordinate 13,399,392 downwards.
GTGGCTTTTAGAGTTTTGTTTGCACTCATTACAACATGAGTAAAAATTAATCTCTCCAGTTTCTGCAACACTATAAGGGAGTCAAGACTTGTCTTTGTAAATGGCATTTTATGGTACCACAATGGATATAGGGTTGGCTATTAATATGATTTGTGGAGACTATTAATGAAGCAATAGACCTAATTGACTTCTTCTGTTAGCTTTATGACATCATAAGGAGCACTGGGCTAGTGATGACAATTCTTTAGAAGTTTTCCAATTAGAGGTTCATGATTGTGTGCCTTCTCCACCAAGGTAACACTTAATTGATGGGGAAGCTCTGTTAACCAATCACACCCAGTTAAGGCATGGCTACCTGGAGCCCAGCAAGAAAAAACTGGGAGGGACCAGGTGCACGCACGAGTGCTCTCTCTCTGGGCGATTCCCACAGGATACAGAGGAAGTCAGACTTCCCCTTCTTGTGGCGTGAGTTTCCCCTTATAACTATTAAAAATATAATTGTTATCTTTAAGCTGGTCTGGTTATTTCCCGTATCGAGCTAATTCCTGACACTTCATGACTCTGAAGATGCTAGCATCAATGAATTCCCTCTTCCTGTATCTGTGCCAGCATTTTCTGTCAGTTGTTTTCCTGTTATTAACCATTCTGATTGGGGTTTGATGAAATTCCAAGTTAATTTAAATTTATGCTTTTTTTCATTCCTAGATTAGAAGAAATCTAGGTTATATATATATATATATATATATATATATATAGTACATTTATACAGGTATGTATATATAGTGTGTGTGTGTGTGTGTGTTTGTGTCATAACAATGATAAAGAAATGACCATGAACTTGGGAGGAAGTGAAGAGCAGTGAATGTGAAATAGAAATGATATCAGTACAGTACTCATGTATAAGGTTGTCAACAAATTTTAAAATAAAAGGACTGCGAATATAAAGCAAACATAATGGTTTAAACGGCAACACAAATATAATGCAGTGTGAAGTTAGTCTTGACTACTAATACTCACTGAATTCAATTTCATTAAGTTGTGGTCTTGACTTCTCTGTTCCCCAAAAGCTGTTGGCATTGTCTTCTGAAGGACTCTTTATGGTTTTCTTGTTAGGGGGTGATCTTGATTTCTCTGCTCTCCAAACAACTTCAATTAAGATGCAAAGGAAGAAGCACCAAGTGAAGCTCACTAAACTGAAGGTAGGTGCAGGCACAGAGATGTCAGGTCTGCCTAAGGAAGGGTGGCCCATGGGAACTGGGGTTCTGCTTTTATATAATTCTGATCTCTGTTATCTGAGCCAACCTCTCTGCTTTCTGGTTGGTGAGTTTAGTACATTTCTTTCCATATTTATTATTCACTTAGATCCCATTTGAACAAGAAGTTGTCTACCCCTTTGGGGGTCAGCTCTACAATCTTTGGTCAATTTCTCAGTAGCCTACCTCCTATCCGCATTTTACTGGAAACAACGCCCATGTAAGATTCCATGTTCACAGACTATGAGGACTGCAGCATCTTTTGAGGGGAACATTTGTCTGCCTGTCACTGTGAGGCATGGATATCATTCCTCAGTAGTAGAAAGTATTTTATTTTTTTTTTGCATGTAAGAAGAGAAAAGAAGGGAATCTTGCTGCAGCTGCTAAGAATGATCATCAAAGATGTGGAGTTACAGGCGATTCTTCCTGAATTTAATGAAGAAAACCCTCCTCCACAGAGAATAAAACAGCAAACAAAGTGATGGGAGGACAGGGAAACACACACACATACACACACACAAAGAGAGAGAGAGAGAGAGAGACAGAGACAGAGAGACAGACAGAGAGACAGAGTGACAGAGACAGAAATGATTTTCAGCAGTTAGACTTACTTTGGCCTACAGTTAGTTGAATTTTAAGTACAGAAAGCCAAAAGCACACTTTGTTATTTAGATATTGGAATTGTATTCTTACACCGTAGAGACAAATAATACATTGACAGGTCTAGAAGTTGCAAATAGCAGAATTATTAAAGTGGTGACAGATGTACTCACATACTTGTGAGTGGGCTATCTCAGGGTGTGGGTTCATTGATCTAATTCTTCAATTAATTCCCACTTCCTGATGTCTCTGGCACTTTCCAATAATTACAAAAAGTTAGGAATCCATTTATAGATGATGATATGTCAAAGCCTTACCATCCAAGAGCTTGTGAAAAATCCAAGCATCTGAATATGGCTTGCACAAAGAACCAATCCTTCTAAATACAAACAACCATCGAGGACACTTCATGACTAAACCAAAATGTTAGCAACTACTTGATATTGTTTTATTCTTTTTTCCTACATATGGTGAGATTAGCTCACAGTTTTCTATTATTTGTGGAAAGAAATGTGTTTGAATTCTTGGCAACTCATGGTGGACTTTGTGAGGAAACATTGATTTTAATGTGTTTAGTTCAGGATTACCTAAACTGCTATGGATTTCAAGGATTCTTCTGTCCCTGCATTTGAAGATTCTCACAAAATAGCAAAATATTAAAATATCTGATTAATTGCCGGTCATACTTTCAAATTTAGATATTTGGATCAGGGCTCTGAAATATGAATCCTCCAAATCTAAATGTTAGCCTCAGAAAAATCTTTTAAGTTTTTCTTTGTACAGTTGAATAATTTAAAATAACCATGATAAAACCACTTAACTCTATACCCCTTTTCTCCCTGAGGCCAGTATTTTCTGACGTTTGTAGGTCAGATTACTGCAAGGCTAAGAGGATTTGCAGAATTCATGTCTTCTCTTTCACTTTGTAACTCGTCAAAGGAGATGGAGGAAAATAGTAACTATGACAGGATCTAAAATACAGAGGCAGATGGATGGAAGGGGCTCTTCTTCAGACCCGTTGTTAGACCGTTCATGTAGGTGCGTTCATCCTCCCATGGGAAAGCCACATCTGTGAGAATCTAATTTGGAATGAAGGACAGACGGGGGAGCTTTTGTAGAAAGTTAGGAGAGAAAATGCCAAGACACTAAGGACTTCTTGCTGAAGTCTGGATCCTTTAAGATTTATGGCTTTAGTTGTGAATATATGTTGTCAAAAATCAAGGGGATTGATGGGATATAGTAATTAAAGTCTTATAATTTAAGTTGAGAGAACAGGAGTCAATGAAAATTTAATATCAAAGGTAATTCTCTATTGCTTTATAGGCCCTGCACTGATAGAAGGCATTCCTAATTCCCTGAATCTGGTCACAGATTTAGTTAGAAGATTTATTACCTTAGAACAACTAATTTTGTTTGGATGGTTCCAGGCTCTTTTACAGTTTCCCTTTAATTTTTCTCTCTGAATATCATTTCTTCATGGGTTAATATCCTCAAAACAAAACACCTATTCCTGACAACTCAAGATTATTCAAGTGACTATTCTCTTCTGTATTTCCATGTGATAAAACTGTCATGACAACAGCCATTCTCCCATTCTCCAGGTTTTCTCAATCATATTCTTGATCATATCTATCCATCTCTCTCTCTCTTTATCTAATCTATCTGTCTGTCATCTATCTATCTATCCATTCATTCATACATACATCTATTCATCTCTTCATCTGATACTGGAATTGAATTCCTGTGTATGCTAGGAAGGTGCTCTACCCATTTTACTATATTTCCAAGTCCCATTCTTCTCTAAGATGAGATCCACTGTAAACCTGTGTGTTTCTCTGACTCATCCTTTTCTTTTGTTCTTCCTCTGTGACATTTGTAATACTTGTTTTATGTTGTTCTTAAGATTGTAGTAGCATAAGGTACTTTCAAGAAATACCTGTTGTTTTTGTTGTTTGTTCTTGTTTCTGTTGGTAATTATGATGCTTAATTCATGGAAGAAGTAGTAGCGATTTATTTTGAGTCAAAACAAAAACTACCTTTTAGTCATTAATTCATAGTAATGCTTAGTTTTGAAATCATCCATTCAACTCTGTTTCAACTTATCCCACATCAAAAAATTGGAGAGGGGATAGCAGATAGTTTAGCAATGATGGAAGTTTAGTTGGAAGTGGTTGAGGCTATGTGTTGTTACCTATGTTGTTCATTTTCTTTTTCTGTTACTGAGAAGCAATACCCAGGAAAAGCAACTAAAAGAAGTAGAAATTTAATCTGGATCAGGATTTCAGTCATGGTTAGCTGGCCCCACAGCTGTGGGCGTGTGATTAACTGTACCACTTTGGTGTTTGGAGACTGTAGTGGGGAAACAATACTTGGCAATATCAGCCATGAAGCACAGATGGTTACATTGCATGTCAGGGCAAAGGCCAAATTTCCATTTAAAGGCAGGCCCTTATTGACCTATTTTCTCCAATTAAGGTTCACTGTGTCCATCTCTGTGCAATAATGGCACCAAGTTAGTACTTCATCAATAGGTGATAAAGTCAAAGCCTTCATTAACAATCAACCCCCGAACAGAACTTGAATCAGGGTCCAATCCTTCAACATATGAACCATTTTGGAGAAAGCATTATGAGTAAACCATGACATCACTTTTTACTTAATATTTTCAGTTTTTTCTTGTGAATGATAGCATAACAGAGTAGTCTGCATTAGTGGGAAGAAATGTACGCACATCCTTAGCAACTTACAGTGGACTGTTGTAAGAAACATTGATAATCCATGTACAATAATTTTTATCTGGAGAATCTAACAAACTCAGTTTCATAAATATAGTGGGATTCTGATAATTTTATGAGTTCTTCATGAATAGACCCCAAGATTAGCTAGTTATAATATCTCATGCCTCTGGGTCAGCATTCATACAAGCAGATCAAAAATAGCTATGATATAGCCCTCAAACAGACAGTATGGGATATTTCATAGCTATTTTAATCAGTTTGTATGGCCATTCTCATTATCTGTATAAATGAAATATGTCTGTAGTCTTGAAAAATAGCTGATTTTGCTTTCAGCACTTGGACATGAAGAGGCAGGAAGATATCTGTGAGTTTGAGGCGAGGCTGGTCTAAACAGTGAGTTCCAGGACAACCAAGGTTACATGGTTTTAAAAATAAGACAGAAAAGAAAGTATTTGCTATGGAGGGTGGTGAGAGGAGTAAGAGAAGTGGAGCTAGATGGAGTTCTCCTGGTGCATGATTGAATCCCATAGTCAGGCTTCCCTGAGTCTAGGTCCCCAATGTCTCAACTGAGAGATTAACATACTTTCTTTTAGTGCAGTAGCTTGAGCTGAACATCGATCTTTTGCTACTGAATGACTGTTAATGAATACATGAAGTTATAAATGAGGAACCCCATAGCTGTGGTTGTAGAGGTCACAGAGTCTAGGGCCATTGGTGTGGAGGAAGAAGTGCAGTCATAGAAAAGTATGTATAGACTTTGCCCTAAGATTTTACTACAAACTTACTGAAAGCTATTTCTGTCCAGAAAAACTTATACAGTAGAAAAATGCCATAGAAAAATATTTTTTGATACTCAATTTAGATGGCACTATAGTTTATTGACTGCCAAGAAAAATTGGCACTGAGAAAAATCTATGAAAGAAAAAAATGTAGAGCTGTAGGATTTTAAAGTTGTTGGTTAGCTGCAGCCCTGAAAGGAACAATTAGGGCTTTGAGAGGCTCAGGAGGGGACTGTCTAGGGTGAAACGCAGAAACATATTGACTGGAAAAATACGGAAAAAATAGAAAAATCCAACTTGTAGTCTCACCTATCGCTACAGTGAGAGGTTTGGTTAGTGAAGGAATTTCAAGGAAAAAAGAAGAAAATCAGCAGAATCATGAATATGTTTCACTGATGAAGTCTATAGCTTTTAAAATGCCTGCTTAGAAAAATTGTTCCTTTCTGCAATATCCTCATTGTATTTTTGGAATAAGGACATTAAGTCTTTGCTGCCAGGGTTAAATAGTCAATATCTCACCAGCACAACCAATTCCTTCTCACGTTATATGAATTATTGAATTTGTTGTGTACTTGCAAGGCTTGCAGGGTTTGACAAAAAGCAGCCAAGAAGATAGTTTTTACTTTCTTCTTTTGAGCAAGGATCCAGTAAGGATTTTTAGAGAGACTTCCTTCATAACTTTGCTATCTTTATGCTAATACTGCACTGTATAATCTTTATTATGTACTGTTTGCTTTGTGTTACATGATAATTAATTTCATTCAATGAATCCTGCCATTTTCACTTCACGTAATTGAGGTAGTTGTCAGAGACCGTTGTCCAGCAAGGCATCACCTTGATGTTTCCTGTGTACTGAAGCACATGGCCAGTGAAGGTAACTGCCCTTCTTTGGGACTCATTTTGATTTTTGTCTTCCTAAACACCTTAGTGTCACGTGCTTATATGGACTTTCAGATTTAGTTCAAACTTGATCTGTGTCTTTGGTTTTGACTAATTCCAACTATAGTTTAAATCCAAGCAATCGTAGGATCATGTATGTTCACAAAATGTTTAGTAAATCTTCAAACCTAATTCTTTTCCATTTGATTTATTCTAGTTTTGGACTCTGTGTCCCATTACAAGTCATATGTTCTTAGAAAACTCTCTTCCTTGTTGGAGAACTTTTGTTTATGCTGTGTAAAGATAGATCACTATGATTGGTTTAATAAAGAGCTGAATGGACTATAGGTAGGCAGGAGAGAATAGGTGGGACTTCTGCAGAGAGAGAGGACTTTGGGAAGGAGAGAGGCAGGTGCCAGGAGACTGAAGAAGTTGGACATATGGTACAGAGTAGAGGTAACTGAGCTGCCATATTGGGCGCCAATTTGTTGCAGGGGGCCATTTGTTGGTTCCTGTCTGCTCAGCCCTGAAATAATCACACAGAAACTATATTATTTAAAACACTGCTTGTCCCATTAGCTCTAGCTTCTTATTGGCTAACTCTTACATCTTAATTTAACCCATCTCCATTAATCTCTACTGCCATGTGGCAGTGGCTTACCAGCTAAATTTCTATTTCTATTTCTGCTAAAATCTATCTCTGGCGGTGGCTCCATGCATATCTCTCTCTCTCTGCCTTCCTTTTTCCAGCATTCAGTCTTGTTTTCCCTGCTTACTTAAGTTCTGCCCTATTAACAGGCCAAGGCAGTTTCTTTATTCATTAACCAATAAAAGCAACATATAGACAGAAGGACCTCCCACACCACTGAGCCTTGTGGCAGAACATAAATTAATAGAAGCAGGTCAATTTAAGTTTTAAGAGCTGATTGGGGAAAAGCCCAAGCTACAATCAAGCTTTCAAATTAAAAATAAGTTTCCATGTCATTATTTGTGGGCTGCCATTCCTGACAAGAAATTGCTATTGCATTTTTTTTCTTGTGAAATAAGTTAACACCAACATTCAGTTGCTCATCTTGGAGTTTAATGAGCTCATATATGTTAGAACTGGATATACTTTCTGGGACTCTGAAAATGTTGGTAGTGATGATGATGGTGGTGATGATGATAGCAGTGAATGGTTGAATTTTCAGTGATCTCAGACCATGACTAGTAAATGTGCTTAATGTTTATGTTTCCACCATCCACTTATGGATAAAAATGAAATTCTTCTGTTCCAGTTTTTCCTCATGAAATGGTCCTAAAGCTTGGCTTACTTTCCCTTGAAGTTAATAATTTGAGATGATATATTTTGTCATAAATTGGTAGTCATGATGACATGCATTTCCATTGTTCCCAAACTGGAACCACTGTTGGTTTTACATGGATGGGGACAGACAGATGGGTGAGAGATGAAAGAGAAAGAGGCACCCAAATCTCTGTGAGTCTTCACCTTATTTTTTGAGGCAGAGCCTCTCTCAGTGGATCCTATACCTTGCTGCCTAGATTGGCCAGTAAGCCCCAGGATCCTCCTGTCTGTGCCACTTCCCATCAGTCTTGGGCTACAAGCACATGTTGACACACCTGACTTTTTAATATGGATTCTGGGGATGTAAATTCAGAGATGTTTTAAAGGTCTGTGCAATGTTCTTAAGTATTAATGAATATGTGTGACAATTTCAAACAGGAGTTCAATGTAACATCAAAACAGTTAGATAGAGCCATAATTGTTCAGCAAGCATTTCAAAGAGTCTATTCTCATCATAGAATACTTTCTCTAAGTAGTCCATGATTTCTTGATTTTCTCACTTCAGTTTTTGAGTGACTTTACTTCTCCACGTTTGCATAGTACTGTTAGTGACAGGTGAAGGCTGGTTACATTCCAGTAACCATTCTTCTTCCTGTGTTTTTTTAAAAATAAATGTCATTCAATATTAAACTATCCTGCTCTATTTCCATTAATTTCAAGGATGCTCTTTAATCTAAACAAGATCAGAGTGATAATACAGATGAGACATAGTGAAGATGGTTTTTATCAAGAACACAAATGAGAGCGAGTGCTTGTGTGGGTGTGGGAAGAGAGGAATCCCTATTTATTGTTGAGGGAAGTGTAACCAGTACAGCCGCTATGGAAATCAGTGTCCAAGCTTCTGAGAAACCTAAAAAGGAAAGTACCACATGGCACAGCTGGACCACTTCTGAACATGTGCCTTAAGCACTCCATATTGTACCACTGTGACACTCATCTATGTTTATTGTTACTGTGGTCACTGTAGTAAGGGAATAGAAACAATCTAGGTGTTCACCAGTACACAAATGAACAATGAAACTGTGCTGCATATTCACAGTAAAATTTTATTCATCTATAAGAACAAATATAATTATGAAGTTTGTGGGAACATGGATGGATCTGGAAAGTGTCAGTTGAGATAGCCAGATCTCGGAAAGACACATGCTATGCATTCTCTCTAATATGCAGGTCTTGGCTTCTAAGTTTTAAAACTGTGTATTTTTGTTAAAGTGAGTATGTGTGGATGCCAAGAAGATACAGAAAGATCCATGAGAGGTGAAACGTGTAGGTAGGCTAACAAGATTTTTGTGACATCAGATGGAAGGAGTGTGGAAACCAAGAAGGACTTGAACTTAAATGGGGAAACAGAGAGAGGGAGGAGAGGCATGGATGGAGGGATTGTCAACCAAAACCAAGATTGTGTGAAAATACCATAAGGAAGTATGCTCCTGTATGTTGTATTATGTTGATTTTTGAGGGTCTTATTTTCTTGGTGTTCATAATTCCCTCTGACTCTTATACTCTTTCTACTTTTTCTTCCCCAGGATTCCCTGGTTCTTCAGAGGAGGAATTTTGATGAGAACATGCTTTGTAGGGCTGAGTGTTCCAAGGTCTCTCACTCTCTGCCAAACATCTGGCTGTGGGTCTCTATTTGTTCCCATTTGCTTAGGAGGAAGCTTATTTGATGGTGTCTGAGCAAGGCACTGATGTAGGAGTATAGCAGTCATTAGGAGTCACTTTATACATACTTCTCTCTTTCACACACATACATACACCCACACCCCCCCCACACCCACACACACACACACACAGAGAGAGAGAGAGAGAGAGAGAGAGAGAGAGAGAGAGAACAGTATTTAAATTTATCCTAGGTCTCTGTGCTATCTAGTCTGAGGTTCTTGGTCACCCAAGCAGTATCAGGTATGGGTTCCATCTCATGGAGCAGGCCTTAAGTTAAATTAGACATTTGTTGCTTATTCCCACAAGCTTTGTGCCACCATTGCCCTAGCATTTCTTGCCAGCAGGCTGTCATTGTAGATCAAAGGGTTTGTGGTTGGCTTGGTATTTATATCTCTTTTGGTAGCATGCAGAGTATCTTCTTGTAAAAATGATGCTAGCACATAGAGGTGAAGTAGAAGCTTACTGATATGGAAAATTCTGGCGCACGCCTTTAATCCCAGCACTTGGGAGGCAGAGGCAGGCGAATCTCTGTGAGTTTGAGGCCAGCCTGGTCTACAAGAGCTAGTTCCAGGACAGGCTACAGAGAAACCCTGTCTCAAAAAACCAAAAAAAAAAAAAAAAAATTCTGGTTACTGTTTAAACAAGCTAGAATAAAAATCTCTTTGAAACTGAATATTCCAGAGCCATAAGCATATGTCACGGAAAAGCTGTGGAAGCCACGGGCTGTTCATTTTAACCTCCAATTACCATATAGCAGTTAAGAGTTTTTACATGTCTATAGACAAGAGGAAGGATGGGGTAGGAGAGAAAACACAAGAAACAGACATCATTTCCCTCCAGATTTTACTTAAGAGCATGTTGACAATATTGTTTTGTGCAGATAGGGTTCATTTGACTCCTACAATTAGCTGTTCATTTTTAGTTCTTTCTGATCACTAAGTATAGATAGAACCTTGGCCAAAACTACATTGAATAAAAGTACTAGCATAACTTATATGACAGAACACACTGTCAGTGCCCACATAGCTTGTGCAAGGAGGATAACTTCACATCAGATTTAATGAAGGTTTACTCTTATTGTTCAGTGTATTCTCTTTTTAACCTACAGCAACAGAAAGATGAACTGCCATCTAAATCAGAAAGCAAAGGCTCTGCAGGTGAACAACAAACTACATTGTTTGTCCACCTTAATTCATTTTCAGTGTGGGATTCCAAATGGGAGCACACACAATTTGTTCGATAAATTCAGATAGCCCTAGGAACTGAATGTGCATCAAGAAAAAGACAAAAAAAGTCATGAAGCCTTGAGGGAGAAGTAATCATGGAAGTAAAAAAAAAATAGGTTGTGAAAAATTCTCTTAAGGCATTGTCAAGGTTCTTCCTCTGGGGCAGAAGAGATGGCTCAGTACTTAATGTTCTCTTGCTGAGAACTTAAGTTTGCTTCCCAGCATCCGTGTAGGGTATCACACAATCACCTGTAATTGTAGCTCCAGAGGATCAACTAACTCTGGACTTTGTGGTCATCTGCACACACACACACACACATACACACACACACAATTTAGAAAATTTAGTAATTATTTAAGATTTCTTGTGGTTCTTTTTCTAAGTAAACAGAAAGGAAAACCAGTGAATAAGATTGAGCAGAAATCCTGTCTTTACTTCATGGAGACTTTAAGTCACATGAACATACAACACCCAAATGAAAACAGTATTCTGGTAAGATGAAAGACAGCCATTCAGCCCATATATCTTGCCTGAGCAAGATCATGTCACTGCTATTACTTGCTTGAGCATATGGGTCCATCCTTAGGTGCAAAGAATGATGATAAAATGGAAAATGTGTTCTGTTGCCACCTTCTAGTTTGACTTGTTACACTTATGCAAGGGCTTATTTTAGACTGTCTCATTTACAAGACATAAAATGCTTATTCTTCCTTTTGTGCAAAAAGCAACAAGAAATGTGTATATCTATTTTAGAATGAAGTATGTCAATAAAATGGATGGGTAAACTAATGATGAGGTTTTCTATTGTGTTAGCTTCACTCAGCCAGGAGTGTCTTCTTTCTGTTTCCTTCCCTGGACAGTTGCTTGTATGCATGG